>NC_141929.1:311875-623750 GCF_057802395.1 Ceratotherium simum simum | reverse complement strand
GCACCAGTTTGCATTCCCACCAGCTGTGTATGAGGGTTCCTGTTTCTCCACATCCTCTCCAACACTTGTTGTTTTTTGTCTTGGTGATTATAGCCATTCTAACGGGCGTGAGGTGGTATCTTAGTGTTGTTTTGATTTGCATTTCCCTGATGATTAGTGATGTTGAACATCTTTTCTTGTGCCTATTGGCCATCTCTATATCTTCTTTGGAGAAGTGTCTGTTCATTTCCTCTGCCCATTTTTTGATCGGGTTGTTTTTTTTTTGTTGTTCAGTTGTGTGAGTTCTTTATATATTATGGAGATCAACCCCTTGTCAGATGTATGTTTTGCAAATATTCTCTCCCAGCTGGTGGGTTGTCTGTTCATCTTGATTCTGGTTTCATTTGTCTTATAGAAGCTCTTTAATCTGATAAAGTCCCACTTGTTTATTTTTTCTTTAGTTTCCCTAGTCTGGGTAGGCATGTCATCCGAAAAGATTCCTTTATAACCAATGTCAAATAGTGTGTTGCCTATATTTTCTTCTATGAGTTTTATAGTTTCAGGTCTCACCTTCAGGTCTTTGATCCATTTTGAGTTAATTTTTGTGAATGGCGATAGCACATGGTCCACTTTCATTCTTTTGCATGTGGCTGTCCAGTTTTCCCGACACCATTTATTGAAGAGACTTTCCTTTCTCCATTGCATGTTCTTAGCACCTTTGTCAAAAATTAGCTGTCCGTATATGTGTGGTTTTATTTCTGGGCTTTCAATTCTGTTCCATTGATCTGTGTGTCTGTTTTTGTACCAGTACCATGCTGTTTTGATTACTATTGCTTTGTAGTATGTTCTGAAGTCAGGGATTGTGATGCCTCCTGCTTTGTTCTTTTTTTTTTAGGATTTCTTTAGCTATTCGGGGTCTTTTCTTGCCCCATATAAATTTTAGTATTCTTTTTTCTATTTCTGTGAAGAATGTCATTGGGATTCTGATTGGGATTGCATTGAATCTGTAGATTGCTTTAGATAATATAGACATTTTAACTATGTTTATTCTTCCAATCCACGTGCATGGGATATCTTTCCATTTCTTTATGTCATCTTGGATTTCTTTCAATAATGTCTTGTATTTCTCATTGTATAGGTCCTTCACCTCCTTGGTAAGATTTATTCCTAGGTATTTTATTCTTTTTGATGCAATTGTAAATGGTATTATCTTTTTGAGCTCTCTTTCTGTTAGTTCATTATTAGCATACAGAAATGCAACTGATTTTTGTAGATTGATTTTGTACCCTGCAACTTTGCTGTAGTTGTCGATTGTTTCTAATAGTTTTCCAACAGATTCTTTAGGGTTTTCTATATATACAATCATGTCATCGGCAAATAGTGAGAGTTTCACTTCTTCTTTACCTATTTGGATTCCTTTTACTCCTTTTTCTTGCCTAATTGCTCTGGCCAAAACCTCCAGTACTATGTTGAACAGGAGTGGTGAGAATAGGCAGCCCTGCCCCGTTCCTGTTCTCAGAGGACTGGCTTTCAGTCTTTCCCCATTGAGTATGATGTTGGCTGTGGGTTTGTCATATATGGCCTTTATTATGTTGAGGTACTTTCCTTCTATTCCCATTTTGTTGAGAGTTTTTATCATAAATGGATGTTGTATCTTGTCAAATGCCTTCTCTGCATCTATTGAGATGATCATGTTGTTTTTCTTCTTTGTTTTGTTGATGTGATGTATCACGTTGATTGATTTGCAGATGTTGAACCATCCTTGCGTCCCTGGTATAAATCCCCACTTGATCATGGTGTATGATCTTTTTAATGTATTGTTGTATTCGGTTTGCCAATATTTTGTTGAGGATTTTTGCATCTATGTTCATCAGCGATATTGGCCTGTAATTTTCCTTCTTTGTATTGTCTTTGTCTGGCTTTGGTATCAGGGTGATGTTGGCCTCGTAGAATGATTTAGGAAGTGTTCCATTTTCCTCTATTTTTTGGAATAGTTTGAGAAGGATGGGTATTAAATCTTCTTTGAATGTTTGGTAAAATTCACCGGAGAAGCCATCTGGTCCTGGTCTTTTATTTTTTGGGAGGTTTTTGATTACTATTTCAATCTCTTTGCTTGTGATTGGTCTATTCAGATTCTCCATTTCTTCTTTGTTCAGTTTTGGAAACTCCTCACTTTTTTACACTTTTCTCCTGAGAGTTTTGGGTTCATCTTTTTCTTCAATCGAATCTTAACAATTTTCTATTTTTGGGCACTGCACACCGTTCCTGGGCACCTAAGTACCTTTTTATCTTCTGATACAATTATCAATCTCTTGGCTTTACATACGCTTTCTCTCTAGACCTGGGGATTTTTGTTTTGGGGAAGGCCTTGCTGCCGGGGTGAACGTGTGATGAGAAGATTCAGTCTATTTTCTGTCTGTCAGATCTGAAGCACCCATGGAAGGTAGTCAGAGGAGAGAACCAACAGTGTTACTGTTATTGGGGAAAAGCGTGTGATCGGGAGGTGATGCTGTCGGTGCCCTGGGGCCTCTCCTGCTCATCTGCCAGGACGGGGACACAGCCCAGGGCCTGCTGGACAGAACTCCCATCCACCTAAACACGGACCCCTAAGGCAGCTGGATTGTGGCCGTGTGACGATGCTGACCAGTTACGGGCGTGGTCCTGCATCTGTGGGCCAGGCTGCCACAGGTCCTATCTCTGCCGCAGCCCCAGCTCTCAGTGGTGGCCTGGAAGAAATCCCAGGTGATACACAGGTGAAGGCATGTGGCCAGGCTCCCATACATGGTCACTGAAATTCAAATTTCGTAGAATTTTTGTAGGTCACAAAATATTACTCTTCTTCTGATTTTTTCAATCCTTTAAATTGGGAAATATTCTCAGCTTGCGGACCAGATGAAAGAGCTTGTGAGATGGGTTTCACCCCATCTGGAGATAGTGGGGCAGCACGATGTCATGACCTTGAGACATAGTAAGAATGTATGTCATAAATGTTTATTCGACGTTATGAATAACAACGTTTTCATGGCCAGTGAAATACACAGGTTTTAAAACAAAAACAGTGGCATTTCCCCAAATGTGCTCTAAGCTCGAGCTCCCTCCCTCCTTCTCTCTCTTTCTGCCTCTCACTTGCTTGCTCTTGGCATGCACACACACATGCACACACACAGACACATGCATGTACACACGTGTGAACACACACACAGGTGCACTCACACACACGTGCACACACACACGTCAAGCATGAAGGCCGGGCTGTTCAACCCCCAGCAGCCTCACCAGCTGACTCAGGACCTGTGGGCACCCTCGTATCAACACTGTGAACCTTGCTTTCTGTGGGGGCGGTTTCCTTACGAGCCCTCTCCCATGCTTGCTCCTCAGGGCTGTGTCGGCTCCTCATGAAAACTTTCCAAATGCAGCAGCTCTGCTACCTGATGGCTGAGAAATCTGGAGCAATGCTGATCCAACTGTCCAAAACCACGCCTGTGATCCCTGACAGTCACTCCCAAATGATCAAAGACTCAAGAACCCACAGGCTGCTTTGGGTGTCAGGACACATGGCCTGTGAGCAGAGCCCAGGGGTCGAGTCTTCTCATGTGTGTCCCCTGCTGTCACTGCAGCGCAGTCTCTGCTTTCCTGGCTTGGGAAATCCTATCTGACCATCGTCTCTTAATTTTTGCCTGGAAAACCATAAAACAATGCCATTTACATATTATACACTTTATTTAAAGGACTCACTTCAGGAACATTTGAAGTCACTACAAACCCTAGTCTGTGTGGGTGACCTGTGTGCCTCTGGACGCCATCTCGCAGGCACTTCCCGTGGGCGCTGAGGGCAGAGATGGCATCCGTCCCTCTTGTTGCTTCTCTTTTTATCACTTTCCCAACTGTGCCTTCCCCTCTCCTTCAAGTGTAATTTTATAATTGCAATTTTAGTCCAAATTTTCTGTCTTGCAGCAGCTTGGTGCTCATTGGAGAACGTGAACTTTAGGTTTGTCTTCAGGAACCTCCTCAGACTGACTCAGTAACAAGACCCCATGTTTGCGGGGGGCTCGCGTGTGAGGACAGCCTCCCATCAGAGGGTCATGATCCTCCACCTCCCGACGAGGCTCTTCACCCACTGTTCATGTCACACCTGCCCAGCAGCAGCGAGTCCTGCTGGTTTTGAGTTTTCTCTGGGAAAACAGTCGTCAAGGCTGAGCTGCAGACCCCAGAGTGTAGAGTGTGACAGCTGCCCTGGAGGAGCGTCTCCCAACTCCCCACTGCTGGACCAACGGCTTTGTCGAGATCCGGGCCGGCTGTGGCGTTGTCCACCTGGGGATGGCAATTCTAACCAGGTGCCCAGAGACTCACACATCTTATTTATGTTTCCTCTTGGAGAATACTGGTTAAACACAGTGCATAAAATTTGTCTTCAATGAATTTTTGAAGGCCTCGCGAGCAGCTGGCTTTTTTAAAAGCCCCAGTTTGCTCAGCTGGGAGGCCAAGCTACGTGATGGTGAAGCTGGCAGGCTTGAGACAGAGACAGCTCCAAAATGACGAGAGCAGAATATCAGGGTGGCAAGATTAAAACACACACAACAGCCGTAGCCACAGAGATGGATGGAAATGGTGAGTAAAACCCACGAGAGAAGAAAACGTGGCCCATAGATGTTTCTCAACACCAGAGGTGTCTGTATGTCAGCTCTGTGGGCAGCCGGCACTTCTGGTGTTTGAGCAGCAATGGGGAGGGCCCAGCGAAGAGACATGAGTGCAGGAGCCGAGGCAGTGAGGGTGCTGGTGTCTGAGTGTGTGGGGACGTCCATGTGTGCAAGGGTGGCTGAGTGTGGGGGGATGTCTGAGTGTGCAAGAGTGACAGAGTATGTAGGGATGACTGAGTGTGCAAGAGTGAGTGTGCAGGGATGACTGAGTGTGAAAGGGTGGGTGAATGTGCAGAGATGACTGAGTGTGCAGTGATGTATTTGTCTAAAAAGAAATTGCAATTTATTAACCTCAATGCAGTAAAATTGCAGGCTAAGTCAAATAAGGAATCTCATTGTAAATTTCCCAAAACCACATAATAAATGGCATTTTTGAAGGCAGATACATTTAAATAATTGGCATGTTTTGATTGAATCTAATTTCCCCTTAAAACCCCAACTGTAAATCCTATAACTGCCAGAAATATAACCTCTGGGAGTTGGAAGCCATGACGTCTTACTCTAATGGCTACCAAGTAATTATACATGTTTATACACACACATGCACACACACGCACACATGTGCACACACATGCGCTCATGTGGATACTTTCTCCTTTAACTTTGGGATTTAAAACTTTGGAGGTAGTTTTCAACCTGCTCAATTAAATAAGTGTGGAATTTAAATAATAATTTCATAATTACTGATTTAAAATGCCAAGTGTTTCCAGCTTCAATCACTTTTCAAGTTATTTTGCCAAAAGTGCTCATTACTGGAGCCTGGAGAGGGCCTTTTCCCGCAGTAGTGTCACTTCCCTGTTTTATTACTCACAGTTTTATTTTCTTATAGACAGTGATGGAAAACTATTGTGAAGAAACAACCACCAAACCAAAGATGCTGCTTCTCAGAAAACTGGATTTACTGCAGGCTTCCAAGGGCTGTGGAAACACCCTGTAGAACTCACATACAAATGTCTTATCCTTACTAAATACTGGGATTTCATTTGCCAAATAAGTAGAACTGGACACAGACATTTAGACAAGAAGTTTCGTGCTCTAGAAGTGAAACTAGAAAAAAATGTATCCTTACTGATGCAATATCATATTGTTTTACACCTGGTCATGCCTCCCAGGAATGTGTGTGTGTCTGTGGACGTGTGCATGCATGTGTATGTATCCACACACACACATACAGATTACAGTTATTTTAAATGTTATTCAACCAAAATGACCTAGAGCCATCAAAACTTCATTTTTCTCCCCAAAGAAGAAAGTCTCCTCTGGGAGCAGTCAGTCACAGGACAACACCCTCAGGTTGCTCTGAAGAATTCCGAGTGCTGACATCACAGCAATTAGCATCTATAAGTGGGAGAACAGCCAAAGTAAATCACGTTTCCGTTATTCTGAAATGCACCTAGAGTTGTAGGAAAATCCCTTTTCTCTTATTTCCTGAGAGTTGATGAAAAATCTTCTCAATCATTTCATATTCAGCCTACATTTTTGATTTTAAGGGAAAAGGAGTCAATTTAAGCTCACTTGATTACTTGACTTTATATAACATGGGCAAATGGTCTGCATCCCTCTGAATCTGTTCTGCTTCAACTGAACAAGAAAATCTAAACTTAGAATTTTCTGTTAAACACAATTCAAATACTGTGGATACTACTATTACTGGTCTTTTTATTAGTTAGAAAATCAGTGTCATAAAGAGTAATTCTAAAAGTTCATAATTGAAATACTTAAACAGTGTTCTCTATATTTTATGAGAATATTTCCCCAGCTCTAGTTAATTCACTAAACATCTATTCTATTAGCATGCACTCTGTGATGTATTCACTGATCATATTTTTAAAAGGAAACAAAAATAGAGCAAGATCCACCCAGCATAGAAAGATAATAAGGACAAATCAATTAAAATATGAAGGTATTTTTAATAAAGTCCTTAATTGGATAAATGAGACCATTGAAGATATTCATCTGCCAGTTCCAAATGCAAACCTGGAAGCTGGAGAGTTTGTAGTTACTCTTGGGAGCATTTTCAGAAAACTGGGGCTCAGTGCCCCTTCTTCTTCTAATGGGGAGGGAGACAGGACGTGGCCTCATGGAATCTTGAAACTGCCTTGTAAGGTCCATGTTCACAGGAATCTGCACTTCCAGAAAGCAGCAGGAAATAAATCCCAGGACAATAGTGACTGCCTGAACACAATCTCCTCACACACACACAAACCTACAGGATGAACAAGAATCACAAGTGTGACCACCATGGCTCATGCCTTTAGCATCACAATCTCTTCACACACACACAAACCTACAGGATGAATAAGAATCACAAGTGTGACCACCATGGCTCGTGCCTTTAGCATCACACTCTCCTCACACACACATAAACATACAGGGTGAAAAGAATCACAAGTGTGACCACCATGGCTCATACCTTTAGCATCACCAGAGATGGAGCCTGCCATGCACTTCAAGTTACCCTAGGGGGAGAAGTGAACCCCAGATTCCAACATGTTCCTCCTGCAGGCTGTGCAGAAAAGGGCAAGGGGGTCCTAAGATCCTCCACAGAAGGACAGAGAGGAGCATGGAGAACACAGATGGCAGCACAGAGAAAATCACCAAATGAGAGAAAGTCCGGCACAAAGTGCTAAATCCTGCACATGAGGTGGGGACGTGGGGCTCAATGCTGCAGCCAGGGAAGTCGATGGGGTGAGTCCAGCTCAGGACTGGGCTGGCAGCCCAGGAGAAACAGATGAATGGGAAAGGGAGCTGCTCTTGGAGATGAGGCTGTGGGAAGGGGAAAGGAAGTGAGGGAAATGATGCATTTTGAAGGGAACAGCACAAGGTGCACAGTGGCCATCACTCTCTTTGCCTCTTATCACTGCCAACAAATCACCCCTGACAGATTTAACCTGGATCCCACTGTGTGAGGAGGGCATCCTTGGACTTAGACCCTGTCCACAAGATGCTGGCATAAGAGAAATCAGAGTGAGTCCACGCCAACTGCTGAGAAGAAAATGTAGAAGGAGAAGGGAAAAGTTTCAGCTACTTGTCTTCCCCTGCCACCACGTGGAAGCCAACACAGGGCCCAGGAGAGTTATGACACAATACCCCAACCAGAATGAAAGATCCTCAGTCCTCAAACACAAAAGCATATACACAAAAAAGTCTAGGATCAGAACTTTTAAAGAGAATAGAAATGGACAATATTGCATTCAAAAATATGTATATAAAGAAAAGTATGATTGTTTCATTAATGAAGATGCATTACAAGATGCTTAAAAGAAAATGTATTCAAATAAAACTTAAAAAAGGACGTTGAAGAACTGCAGAAATACAATCAAGAGAATGAAAATAAGATTTTAAAAAAAGTGTGAAACTAATCAGAGAAAAAGTGGCTAAAATGGAGGCAGAAAAAGAAAATCCACTATCTATCATCCGTCTGTCTATCTGTCTGTCTGTCTGTCTATCATTTGTCTATATCTATCTATCTATCTATCTATCTATCTATCTATCTATCTATCTATCTATCTAATCTGTCTATCATCTATCGATCTATCACCTATCTATGAGTTCCTGAAAAATAAAAATATAAAAGCAATGGAAAAGAAATAATATTGTAATATTTTAATCCAGTAAAACTTTCCAGAAATAAGAAAAAGCCTAAATCTTCATTTTGAAAGGACCACCATATACCTGAGGACCCAGGTCAGATTCAGGACATGTTCTACTAAAACTATTAGAAAAAATACAAAATAAAAAGTCCAGGCCTCTAGATAAAATGACCATATTACTTAGAAAGGTAAGAAAATTAGGCTGACATCAAACTTCTCCTGAGCTGTGGATCAGCATGTTCAAGAAACACATGGAAAGGAAATTCAAGCTGAGGACTTTATATCCTGCCAAATTACCCTCCAAGCATCTAGGCTGTAGAAAATCAGTTCTCAATGCTCATGGCTTCTGGATACATGTATGAAGCCCTTCCTCTGAACCCACTGCAGAAACAGTTCTCTGGATAAGAGCTTGGAGACCCTTTCAGGGGTCCAAGATGCCAAACCATTTATATAAAAATAGCAAGATGTCATTTGCCTGTTTACTCTCATTCTCTCCGAGTGTATCAGAGGATTCATGACATATCCAAAATTATCTAAAACAGCTATCTAAATACTCCTCCCTTTCCCAGTAACATATTTGCACAAGGCCAGCTTTTCTTGATAAACATCCACTAAAAAAAGAATCACAATTTAAATGCAAGATATGTGAGAATCTAGTTGTCTTCCATTAAGCCTTATATTACTATTTGGGAAAATATGAAACCATACTACTTTTCTCACTATTTTTTGTGCTTTTGAAAATATGTTTATTGTTCATAAAATATATTAATCTATTAGCATGTAATTGGCTTCTTGTTATTTTTAAATGTTCAGTTTTAATTGCTCAGTTATCATATACTGTCAGTAGCTCTAACCCACATAAGTAAAGCTCGCTGGGATCCTCAATAATACATCCAAGTGTAAAGGCATCCTGAGCCAAAGATTCGAGAGCGACTCAACAGAGTTTGGGTGTTACCCAGCCTGCAAGGACTGGGGACACGTCACAACAAGGGCTGAGAGGGGATATTCAATGTACTTAGTTCTACATCAGAGATTGAAACCAGCCTGGAGATATGGATGGAGAATAGCATGTGAATATTGTATGTTCTGAGAAAGTAGGAAGAATACAAGAAAAACATGGGAGTAGCAGGGAAAGAAAAAGGAAAGTCGGAGAATGTCACTGATTATTGTGTTTATAATAGATAGATTCCAATACCACTCACAAGTTACAAACCAGATTGTAAAGATTCATAAGAGCATCATAAAAAGTGTCCCTACAAAGGAAACTGGTAGAACAAAAGACAAACCTTCCTAAATAATAAATAAAGAGGTAAAGAAATAAAGAGAGCTAACAAGGCGAACTCCAGAGAGTAAAAACACATGGACGATAACAAACACAGTGATTATAACATAAAGTCATAACAGCAGGGGCACAAACAGATCAACCATACCAGTACATATGGGCTTAACACACTTGTTACAAAGAAAAAGTAGTGAAGGATTTTGAAATTGGCTACTAAAGAAAACCCCAACCTAATATGTGTACAGCAGACACTTCTAAAACAACATACTTCACGAGGACTAGGAGTGGTCAGCGGGCAGATGTGCTGACAAATGGGAGCGTGGAAAGGATGGAGTGGCCCTGACGGCAGACGAGGTAGAAGTCAAAGCCTAGAGCATCACACAAAACAAAGACCACTCTATAATGACAATGCCACAATTCACAGTGACAACCCTATAGCCATAATCTTCTATGACCAAATCACAGGACAACTGCCACACAAAGCAGAAATTACAGGACAGGTAAGGAGAAATAGAAACACGAATAATGGGAGATCTTAATACATCATTCTGAGCACAAGATAAAAAATAGTAAAATATAGAGGATTATATAGTATAGTCTTTAAATAAATCTTATAGATTAAAAACTATATCCAGATAATGAAGATTATTCTCTTAACCACATAAGCAACATCCACAAAAATTGGTCATATAGTTAGTCACAAAAAAGCATCAGTAAGTATTATCGAACAGGAATATTATGATATCACTTGCTGATCACAATGCAATAAATAATAAAAGCAAAAAATAAAAGCTTCTATTAAACAATTTTTATGTAGAAGGGGAAACGCAAAGATAATATGAGATAATATTTCTGAAAAATAACGACAATGAAAACACTACACGTCAGGTAGATTCTGTGTGGAATAGCTAAAACAGGGGTCAAAGGAAATTTCACAGCCTTCAACATCTATGTCTATATGAGTAGAAGAGTGAAAATAAATGAATCAAATCTCTTACTCAAACATTTAGCTAAGGAACCATTGTTTAAACCCAAGTAAAACACAAGGAGAAAAATAATAGAGATAAAAATGAAGTTAATAACATAGACAACAGGAAAGCAGTGAATCAAATTATTAAATTAAAATTCTGGTTCTTTGAAAAAATTACATAGTAAACAAACCACCAGGCAAATAATGAAGAAAAAACAAAAGATAGTACAAAAATACAAAATTAGAAATGACAAGAGAAGAAATGACATTGAAACAAAAGACATAAAAACATGAAGCCAATTTGCACACCTCTCTGCAAGTAAATGGAGGAATAATTTCCTAGTAAAATATAGTTTAGCAAAATTAGGGATAGAATGCTTAAACAAACCAATTTCTGCCGAAGAAAGTGCATGTTATCAAAGAACAAACCCACAAACAGAACAAAGGAAAAAAAGCTCCAGGCTCAGAGGATTTCATGGGTGATTCTACCAAACTGAGAGGCAGGAGAGTGCTAATGCCACATAAATTATTCCAGAGCATAGAAATGGGGAGAACGCCCACTCTTTTTATGAAGTGAGGATAACATTAATAGCTATATCTGATAAAGAGAGCAAAAAAGAAAAAGACACAAACCAAAATCTCCCATGAATATTGAGTTAAAAATACTAACTACAGTATTATTGGCTAGATGACAAACTCCATTGAGAAAGCAATGCACCATGACCAGTGGGGCTTATCCAGGAATGTGAAGACTGTTCAATTTGGGGAACTTTATTAGCATAATTGGGCATATTGACAGTCTAAAGAGAAAAATCACGGTTATGGCCCAAATGCTGAAACGCCTTTCACAATGTGTAACGCCCTTTCTGATAAGGCCACATTATCAGAACCCAGGGATGGAGAGATCCTTCACTGACAAGATAACTTACACACCACTCCTACTAATAGGGGGCACTCAGGGAACCCCTAGGATCAGAAATGAGGCAGGAAGCCAGCTTTCCACCAATCCACACTGTGTTGGAGTGAATCCAATGGAATCAGCAGAGAAAACCACTGGAGGCAGCATAAAAACCAAAAACAGAGGACGAAGCCTGCTGCAAGTCAGATGAAAATCATATCCTGGGAAAAGGGAGATGTTGCTGGTGAACAGGCAAAATGGGAAAATGCCAGGGACGAGGTTTGGCAATTTCACTGCTAGGAATTTTCCCTGAATGCATATCTCCAACAATTTAAAAACATATTTGCACAACATTATTCATTACATCATTATTTTAGTTGCAAAATGCTGGAACTGTTTGAATGTGTATGCATAGAAGACTGGCATTATAGGTACACAGTGAAGTGCTGTGCAGGTGTTCAGAGGAATGAGGGGGATTTCTACCAACTGATAGATTTCTGGGATATATTGTTCAGTGAAGAGAACAAAGGAGTATGCACAGCATGTGTAGTGTTTTGTGTAGGAAAGGAGAAATTATTTAAAAAAAGCACACATGAATGTTTGCAAAAAGAAACACAGAATGTATAACCCAGAAACTAATGAAGGTGGGTAAAAACAAGCCAAACCCAGAGCTGGACCAAACAGGAACAAGGGAACCGACCATATTTCAAACAAGTGCCACCAACACCCATGGTGTGAGCAGCTCAGCAGCGTTTGGTTACCGTGTTCCAGCTGTGGCCCCTCAGCTAAAGGAAGACAAGGAGAACCATGGACTTGCCCAGAGTTCTCCTTGTAGGTCTGTTTTCCGTGTTGGATAATTGCATTCGGACACTAGTTTTTATACATTCTAGGTGCATCCTCGTCACCTGATCAGAATCTGCATGAGCATCCCCCAGTTCTTGTTGGAGCAGATATGCGACGAGCGCTGTATTGTATCCACATGGGAAAGAGTTCGTCCAGAAGTTCCCTTCCACTTGGGCCCCACTTAGCCCTCACGCCAGTGGGGACGTCGTTCCCCAAATGAGGCTCGGCTTTCCACGGTGAGCTATGAATCAACCCCTTCGGTGGGGGAGAGCCAGCCCCCTTCCCCACAGCACCCCGAGGCCCAGACAGTCCTGGGTCACAGGGTGACGTGTGCAAAGGAACCCCAGCCCCGTGTCCAGGTACCGAGGCCACCACGGCCTGCGGCCCACGCGGGATACACCCTCCTCCGCTCCGCTCCGAGCGCTGACCGGCCCGGCTCTCTGCCAGGAGCCGAGGGACTCAGAGGGGCGAGTCCGCCCCAGAGAAGCGGGAAGAGGCGCGTGCAGCACGATCTCCAAATCGCAGCGACAGGTGTCCCTGTGTCTTCACCTGTGGGGCCTCTGCCTGGAAGTCCTCCCTGCGAGACAGTGCCCACGGTCGAGGTGGCCCCACCCCGGTCCCACTCAGGCAGGCTGTGCAGAACCAGCGGCAGGAGACGGAGAGTCCTGGGGCCACTCGGGGAGGAGACCTCGATTCTCCCGCTCACTTGGGACCCGAGGATTGCTTCATTTGTGTTGGGCTCAAGTCTTGTACCGAGGCATCATATGAGTAGTTCAAACCGTTTCTCAAAAGGAAAAAAACCGTGTGCTACCTAAAAACTTATGCACATGACATCTTAATCACGTGGGGATTCCATCTTTGCTGGCAAACATTCAGAATTCTCATCTGTAAATGATTTCTCAAATCTCTGTACCGTGACCCCAAAGTTATCTGCCCACATCACAACTCTCATTCAGGAATTAAGTTGCTGATCTAAACACAGTGCTGTAACTTTATCAGCATTTCTCCTGTTAAAAACAATGCTCTCAAAATGAGATTAACAAGAAATTAGCACATGCAGATTTCTAGTTTCTAAAAATGAACTTTGGTCATAAAGTCAATAGATTTCATTTTAATTCATGAAGAGCTGTAGCTTCTACCATCTATGTGGAGACAAGGACTCCAACTTTTGGGCCTAAAATGTTCTTAATAATTTAACTTCATAAGTGTTTTAAATTTTGATTCTTCAGTAAGGAAATAAATACTTTCTGAATACAATACAGGTGAATGTCTAGGAACCAGTTCTTAAGTTGAAAGCACTGAAATTAAAGCATGAACCTCAGAGCCAGGCTAATAACAGCCACTTTCAAAAGAGCCACCCCTCTCGCATCCTATGCATTTGCTGGATTTCACCTAGAAGAACAAAGGCCAAATAAAGGAGGCACTGGTGTTGATTGCAGCCGTCGCAGCAGGTGCCTGACCCTGCTCCCCTCCCTGCTCAGTGGCGTCTCTCCAGGAGGCTGGAGGCTCCTGCAGGGTCCTGAGTGGCCTCTCGCACCTCACTTGGTGGGATAATGACCAGTCTTTGCTGAATTACTTGCCTGTTGTTTCTAAAGATATTTCTTTGGGCCTCTGTTTTTAAGGAAAATGTCAATGCCCTGTGTGTAAATTTCCCTTCATTAAATCGTGCGGTTCCCAGAGAGCAGACACAGAGAATGGTGAAGAATGGGGCAGCACCTGCTCACAGGCATCAAACGCCCTGTGTTGGGGTGACAGACCCAGAGGCTTTATGGGAGCCATCCCCCTGCCACACAGCCTGGGTGTCAGGGCCCCAGGAGAGGGGCTCCCCTGCACCTGCACCAGACCCCAGTGCACATCGATGTCCCAGGAGGCTGCCTCCTGTCCTGGGGCTTGGCTCACACCCTGATAAACTCCTAAAGGTGCCCACCCTCTCTGCTTGAAATGCCCTCTCATCCCTGGGGCTGGGACCTGGCACTCGCAGGGAAAGAGAGAAGAATGAGGCTGGTTCTGGGGGAGGGGATGAAGCACCCAGTCTTCATGAGGCTCCACGCTTACCAGGAGGGGAGAGTTTCCATGACAGATATTTCCAGCCAAGAACAACTCTTGAAATTTTGGATGTGACGTGCACAGTGAATTGGGTTCTCCTGAATTATTGTGGACAGTGTCTTCGGGTTTAGAGCCACATGCTAGTCTATAAATGAGGACCCAGATCTCTTGGAATAGACAGAAACAAGACACTGAATGACAGAAGGAACTAAGTACCGTAACCTAGGACTTCAAGGACCATCATTCTCACCATCACTCCAACATCTGCTATTTAGGGGGCTGGGAAAGAGGACAGTGATTTATTTGTCTTCCTTTAATGAAATCTTTCTGTCAGAAATGCAGGTTTTTGATGTCTTCTCTCCCGGGGCTGTAGAGTGAAGTTCTCCCCATGGGGAGCATCACTTGGTGCCCCAGGTCAGCACAGAAGGGCATCAGAAGTGCCAGGTGTCTCCTTTCCAAAGATGTGGCCTGTGCCCACCTGCAGACCTGGGAACTGCCACATCCCAGCCAATTCTACTTAGTGTAAAGCCTGCCACTTGCTTCCCCATCAGACCTCATCCCTGAAATGCAGTCATCTGAGAAAGGAACCCCAGGAGATGCCAGCAGGCTGTTTATCTCCTGCTAAACAGGGATTACTCTCTCTCCCCTTCTCTCCTTCTCCCTCCCTCCTTCTTCCTCTCTCTCTCTCCCTCTCCCTCCCTCCTTCTCTGTCTCTCAGTCCTGCCTCTCTCTAGCTTGTACCCACCCCTCCTGAGCCCCATCCAGAACACAGCATCCCTGGCCAGCAGGCTGAGCGCTCTCCACTCTGGGAGACTGGACCCCGGGTCTGTGGCCTCCATGTGCAGGGACCCCTTGCGGTGACAGGTGGGAGAGGGCGAGAGTTGGGCTATAGGCAGAGCTGCTCACAGCCTGCTCCCTCCTCCTGCTTCCCTCACCAATGAACCTCAAGCCTCTTCTCCCCCTAGTGGCTCCAGGAGGGAGGAGGGAGGCTGTCCTCCCTCACAGCCTTGAGCTTTGCTGCCTGTCACTGGCCATGTGGTGGCAGGAGCCAGAAATGAAACAGGAATAATTCACGATGGGAGGGGCCATTCTAGTGAAACCATCGTGAATCAGTTCAGAACAAGGTAGAACAGAGGAAAGTGCAGGTGTCTTTTGTGAACCACAGCTACCGTGTGCTCTTCTTCTGTTTATATAAGAAGTATTATATCTTCAGTGGGAGTGTTTTCAGGACATAAATTCTTGTTATGGGATCAGAGGCTTGGGCTTGCCAGGTGTAAAACCATGCCCAGTGTACCTGGAAGATACCAATTTCTTGGGGGGGAACATTATGCCAATTGTATGATTCAAATGGGTTTAATCTGGTAAATTCCAAGTTTTTAAGTGAGCTCTATCTCCTGTGAATGATCTTGAAACACCTCCCCAGGCACACGGAGACCCCCGGTAATAACCACCCACAGGGCGGAGTGGAAATGGGAAAGTCCCCAACGGAAGGGATTGCTGAAGACTCTGCACAGGTGAAGAGACCATGAGATGGATGGGCAAAGGGATGGAGAGAGGGTCCAGGGGATCCCCATCTGGGAAGAGCTGTGGGTCTAGTGGCTTCATCCAGGGACACAGGTGTTTCTCAAACAGAACCTGGAACATTGTTGGTGATGTTGTTGAGAAGGTGCAGGAGTATATGCTCGGCATCTTACAGAATAATCCCAGAATACACAAATAAGTATCATGCATATCATTGGCAGGTGAGGAAGGTAGACCTTGGGGAGGGGGCGTCATGGGGCCGAGCCCTAGGTGAACAGCGGGGAGGTGCCTGCCCAGATCACTGCTCTCCCAGTCCCACGTCACACCTGGCCACTCATGCTCAGCGAAAGGACCAGCAACGTCCTCATCCCATGAAAACTCTGTATCAGGTTTTTTACAGGAAAATGACTCAGAAAACAAAGTTAAAATGGATCGATCCACATACACATCAAAATGAAAAGTGACTGGGCATTTGATCCCAATGGTACTTTTTGGGACAAAGAGTTGATTTTCTTAATTACCACCCAGGTGGAATTTTGCACATCAGACATGATGGGTCATAGAAAGGGTTGAGGGGTTTCAGTGGACGTCTCCCGTGGGAAGCATGACCCCACCCTGGAGACAAGCATTTCCATCCACGGCACCAGCTGCCACTCACAACGACAGGACCAGCGGCCAGAGGGTCTGGGTGTGGACGCTGCAGTGTATACCCATGGGGGACCCAGGGCTCTCATCTGAGACACGGAGATAAGGACACTGGCTCCCAGGGCATCGCCAGGAGACAGGGGTGGACCCCGCCCTGCCCGGGGAAGCATGGTGGGTATTTGGGCAGCTCCACACCGCACCTGCCCCTCACCCTGCAGCTCTGAGTCTGCACAGGACGCACCTGAAGGCCGTCCAGGGTCAGAGGCACCCACGACAGAAAGTGCCATGCACCCCAGGGGTTCCCACCATGTCTGCAAGTGCTGGGGCCAAGGCCTCAAAGGCCCTGAATGGTGATGGGGGACTTCATCTGTGGAGTCACTTCGCCCTGCACTCACATGGAAACTTGCAGAGTGTGAGTGGCGCACGGTCATCTTCTGCTGCTGCAGATGCCACAGATGACCACTCTCAGTGCAAGGGTGGGCGTGCATTTCTAATCACTGTTAACCACAAACTGGAGACTGGATGAGGCATTACTCATCTGAAAATGGCAAGAAACCCACAGATACCCAACTCAGGGGTTGAGCACCTACAATGTGCTGTAGACAGAGTCTGCCCAGAAGTGGCCTCTGCGTGGGCACAGTGGGCTCTCACTATTCTGGAGAAAAGCGAATGGCTGGCGACATCTACTTGCATCACAACACCACTCATCCTTCTTAGTTTCCACTCAGCAGTTTGCTCCCTTCCAATTTGTATTTCAACATTTTCCATTTGAAATTTGGAATGCAGTAATTCTTGCTTCCAAATCGCAAATGGCTGTCATTACATCCTCTGATGATGGAAGTTCTTGTCACTGAGACACAGTGGTCCATACAGACGTGGAAAGATCTGAGTCCTTCCCTGAGCCCCCAGGCACAGAACACTGGAGCTCAGTTATCGAGAAAAGTCCAGGTAGGACCGTCTGCTCACAGAGAGCCCAGGTACTGGGTCTTCTGCAGCCTGCTCAGAACCATCAGCTCTGGACTTTCATCTCCAGGAAAGCAGACTAACAGATGGACATCTCTGTGAGGGAAGCAACTGACCTCCTGAATGCATCTTATAAAACACAGCCTGTCTTAACACAACAGGACTCGGACATGCTTCACTCCACAGGCAAGAAGGACTGCACGAGGGCAACGATTCTCACATTTTCTAAAATGTGAGAAAACATCTCAGGTCATTCACACGTGTGCACGCACACATGCACACATGTGTACATACACATTCACACACATGTACATGCACACGTTCACACACTCACTTTTGCTGATGTTCTGTCTTTAACCGACTCATAGAGGCTGAAAACTGAAATGGATTTTGGATTAAACTGGTCCAATAAGAAGTCTTGACAGAAACACCCCTGAGAGGGTCGCCCAGCCCACCTTCCCAGACACAGGTTCCCCGGGACTCACTGTCATTTATCAAGTGCTAATGACGCCCCTGTGGGAGAAGGAAGGAGAAACTTGTTTCCTTATATTCCCAACACAAACCAAAGATTGACACGTTCATTTGAATCAACTACATGAATTTGTAGAAAAGATGTTTTCCTAATATTATGAAGGACATCTCAAAAAAAAATTACCTCATTTCTTTAGGGGAAAAAAGATGGTTTGTATTACCCTACTTTTCTCTTGTTACAAATAATTTAAAATATAATCCCAATATAAAATGGATTTTAGTGGCTTCCATGAAATTCTTGTTGCCCAGCTAAACATAGTTCTGAATGGGCATTCTACACATGGCTCTCCTTAATGGAAAGGAAAAGGGGTCCCCCAGAATGGGGATGCAACGCAGACAATGGGTTTCTTTTTAAGTTTAGGTTATTGTTACAAAAGAAAATCTATGATTGTATCAATTGTAATCAGGTGTGAGCTTTGCTGTTGAAGTTGTCAGACTTAATCATGTGCAGCTAAGAAAGTGTCAGGGGTAGACATTTGTCATATTTAAATTTTGGTCTTATCAAACAATTAAAAATAGAGGTCAAGGATTGTAATTAGTATTTGGGTGGTGAACATGAGAACATGATGTAATCTACGCAGAAATAGAAGTATAATGAGGTACACCTGAAATTTATGCAATGTTATAAACCAATGTTACTGCAATAAAAAAATAAATAAAAACAAAACAAAATAAATATGAAAGGAAATTTAATTAAAAATAGAGGTCATTTCAAAAGAAGGTTTGTTTTCTATCATAAAAAAATTGAATTGAAAATAAATAATTCCATTCTCAGATACAAAACACATATTTTCTACATCTGATTGTGAGTAGAATTCGCTCGGCTCAGTACAACATTGGTCCAGAGGGGGCAGGGCGTCCACATACAGGCTCTTCGGAGGGAGAGCTGCAGATGTGCTGCACTGTTCTCGGATCAGAGGGCCACAAACTGTGGTCATTGCCATTGTTTGTCTTTGAGGCTGAAACTTACGTAGTAAATGTTTAATTTTACTTTCTGGTTGAGGAACTCCAAGTTCTTTAAAATAAATGAGTGCCTACGAGTGAATTTTACATTGTTGTAATTGCTCCTGCCAAGCTGTAAACATTTTAATCAAAATTAGCAAAGTTAGTTACTTTGTTAACATCATGCTCTGAATTGATGAGATGTTGGGAATTTAAAGCTCTACAAATGCACGTTATCAATATTTTATCAACCCAAACTGTTATGCAAAATTGATTTAACGGATAAAACAAAGCAAAAATTATAGGCAGCTTCTGTGTCTGGAACACGTGAGGTTGTCTGCTGAAAAACAGTACGTACAATACATAAAAATAGTTGTATGCTGTAATTTTACTTTCTCTTACTTTTCTATTAAAACTGTCAAAAACTCTGAAAATTCTTGCTTTTCTGGTTAACAGAAACAGGTAATATTTTTATTTTGGCTACATGTTACATAACTCAGAGTTACAAAGGAATAGGATTGCAATAGCAAATATTTTTTTATTTTAGTTTATCATTTTTATATAAATGCCAATGAATTATATTGTGAGTGGATGAGATATAGATGATGATTAAAAGCAACTGTTAGTGTTTGTGGAAATGCCTTTTTAAAAAACCTGTTTCTATATTGGAGTTACAAACGAAATGCATGCTTGTGAAAAGTGAAATGTTACTTAAGAAAATGTAACTCCACGCACGCACGCACACACACACTCATGCCTCCATCCCTGGTGTTGCAGGTGGGTGGGGACATAGGTCTGCAGAGAGATTTCTTTTACTCCTGTGCAGAGTTCTGCAAGGTGCTCTTAGCAACTGACTAACGGGCTAGGGGCAAGCCTCTGGCAGGTGGTTCTGAGCTGGGGGTGATGTGGCCCCCAATCGGCCCATGACAATGCCGGGAGACATTGTGGATTGTCATACTGTGGGAGGAGGGGGCACGATTCTGTGGTGGTGCTGACACGCATGTGTGACCCTAAGTGTGAAGTAGGGGATCAGGGCATAATATCAAGGGTACATGAGGACTCAAGGATCTGGACCGTCCTCCGGCAGAGAGGTTTAGGGTGAGGAGACAGGGTTTTCAGCAGGAGCAGGACTTGGTCTGAGTCCCAGGAGGCTCCTTCCTCTGTGTGAGCCGAATGTAACTGCAATAGGCCAGTTCCATGGCCAGGGCTTTATTCAAATCGCTTTTATGTCATGACTAAAAACAAGCGTTTTATAAGACATTGATGTTCTGTCTAAACAAGACGCTCCACTCAGGTGCATTTCTTTTCAGCATGAAGACAGCAAAAGCGTTTCCTGACTTGATTGGGGTAAGTGGTGAGGACCTGGCCCTTTCTCTGCCCCCATCACTGCCTGTTCTCTCCACATCCCCCAGTGGCCAGTTGAGGCCACTCCATCTTGCCTTCAACAGCACCCTTTCCACTTGACCCTCAGGTGCCCAGCTTGTCTCTTTAAAGAGCTGGATTTCACCTAAGCTCTACATCGGGCTGTTCTTACACTGGTCACTTACAGGGTCCCCAGGGTGGTGTCCTGAGTGAAAATTTGAGAAGAAGCAACATTCACTCAATAAAATGCTCTGATGTAATTCCATGTTCTGAATATAGTAAAGGCCTCTAAAATGCAAATATCTGTTGAAATAGAACAATGGAAAGTTCAACATGGCCCTTTAGGTGCCTTCCGAGTTGGAGGTCAAGGCCTGCAAGCTCATTCATTTCCCAGGATAAACAGAGAAGACAGCAAGGCATGTGCCCTCCTTCACCACTACTGGTAGATTAACTGAAGAACCTAACAGGTGGGTGCTGTTTACTGTTAATTGTATTGTTGGGTCTTGGAGCACAAAATGTCCTTCAGCCACAGAGAACCCGTCACAAAGGAAGAATTGAGATATGGGAGATGAATGCTCTTTCACCCACAGTCTAAAAGACAGGAGGGAACTCCTTTCCCTGGGCTTGTCGTTCTCTCTGGTGACATCTGGAGTTCTAATCTTTCCTATGTGTCCTTTAAAATATATTCACCTTTCAAAATGGTACAAAAAATTAGGAGAATGAAAAGATAAGCCATAGACTAGGAGAAAATGTTTGCAAAACACATATCTGATAAAGACCTGGTATCCAAAATATACAAAGAACTCTTAAATCTAAAAGGTAATTGCTTTTAGTTCAACAATAAGATAACTAACAGCCCAGTTAAAAACTGGGCAAAAGATCTGAACAGACATTTAAGCAAAGAAGACATACAGATGGCAATTAGCATTTGAGAAGATGCTCCACATCATATGTCATCAGGGAAATGCAAATCAAAACAACTATGAGATACCACTGCACACCCATTATCTGGAACACTGACAACACCAAATGCTGATGAGGATGTGGAACAACAGGAGTTCTCCTTCATTGCTGGTGGGAATGCAAAATGGGTCAGCCACTTTGGAAGACAGTTTGACATTTCTTACAAAACTAAACACACTCTTACCGTGTAATCAGTCTCCTTGGTATTTGCCCAAAGGAAATGAAAACTTATGTCCACACAAAAACCTGCGCATGGGTGTTTATAGTAACTTTATTCATAATTGCCAAACTTGGAAGCAACCAAGATGCCCTTCAGTAAGTGAACGGATAAATAAACTGCTGTCCATTAAGACAATGGAATATTATTCAGTGCTAAAAAGAAATGAGCTCTCAAGCCGTGAAAAGACGTAGAGGAACCTGAAAATCATATCACTAAGTGAAAGAAGCCAGTCTGAAAAGGCTGCATACAGTATGATTCCAACTATGGACATTCTGAAAAAGGGAACACCATAGAGACAGTAAAGAGATCAGAGGTTGCCAGGGGTTGTGGGGGTGGGGATGGATGAATAGGTGGAGCACAGAGGATTTTTAGGACAGTGAAAACACTCTGTATGATACTCTAATGGTGGATACATGTCATTATACATTTGTTCAAATCCATAGAATGTCCAATACCAAGAGTGAACCCTAATGCAAACTCTGCACTTGAGTTAATAATAATGTATCAATATTGGCTCATCAATTGTAACCAATGTACCACAGTAATGAAAGATATTAATTATAGGGGAAATTGGGGAGGGGTTTGGGGGTATATAGGATCTCTCTGTACATTTCCCTTTATTTTTTCTATAAATATAAAACTGGATTAAAAAAACATCTATTAATTTAAAATAAGGTGAACTCCCACCAAGTCATTGGCCAGCACACTCTGTCCTGCCTGAGGGACAATGAGTTTGGGGAGAGGTTTCCTCTGCCCAGAGTGGGCTGTGACACTGTAAATGGGGAAGTAATGAGTCAGCAGGGGTTACAGGGGGAACCTGTTTTACCTGATGTAATGCCGGCTTAGAAAATAAACATGGACTAGGAAGACAAATGTAGAGTAAATTGGGATGGGCTCAGGGCCTCCCAGCTTTGCATGGTGAGCAAAGTCAGGCCTGACCTGTCCAAGGTGCAAAGTCTCTCTGCCGCTGGCCGCTGTGCACCTCTGGGTAGATTCACCTCACTCAGCCCAGACTCCTCTCTGCTTTAAGGGTCTCAGGAACACAGAACTGGGTAAATCTCAGCCTTTGTTACAAACACACTGTCCTCTTTGGCCCACAGAAGCCGCTCATCTTTTCATTTGATTATATTATCTAGATTTATTCATTTAAAAACCATGATCCCATCCCTCAAAGCCCCAAGATGAGACTGGATGTAGTCCACCTGTGTCCTCTGAGAAGCCCGCCCTCTATTTATTCCTATCACATTTGTATGTGTGCTTTCCATGGAGTGGAGTTTTAATCAAATTCATATATGAGAAAAATGATATCTTCTTTATTACAGCCCTTTCACAAGTAAAAAAAGTTTTTTTGAGTAATTAAAACCATGGCATTATTGAATAATTCAACGTCAACTGCCTCCCACAGAAGATGTGCAGGAATGTCAGACAGAATTGAGTTTAGATTACATATGAGTCAGGTCAGGACTTTGAGCTTTCTTGCTTAAGTCTCACCTCCAGGCCGCCCAGTTTGGCTCAGACCAATGAGGAATTGGGACACACTCCTCTTCCTTCCAAAGACACACATCTTAATCTGCTTTTACTGAGCCACACTCCTGACATGCTCGGGTGCCACGCAGCACAGCATCAGTCAGTGAGGATGAGTCAATCATAGGACTGGCTTCCAAGGCCAACCCCGTCCAGGGTTTCTTCCCACATTTGTCAGCCAGGAAGATGAGCTTTGGGATTACTCACTGCCAACTCTCTCTTAAAATCTGCTGTCTTTGAAATTAACAGAATTTTGATATGGACTCAGCTGACACTGGCCTTAGTTAGGGGTATTTTCACATGATCAGCAGCAAGTCCTCCATCAATGATCTGATTCTGTTTCATTGAGGAACCGCCCTTCATCTCAGGGACGACACGCATAGAGGAGACACACAAAGGTCTAGATAGCTCACTTCTCAACACAGCGTGAGTTTTGCAGCCATCATGTCTCTGATCACATGGCTCATTTTCAGAGATGTTAAAATAGAACAGATCTCCCACTGGAGCTGACAAAATCAAGTGTAAACCAGGGAGTCTAAAGTAAAATGTCTGCAGATGACAGAACCCTAGTGACTGTGCTTCATTGGAGGGCTTTTCCTCCTAGAACCTCGGCTGGGTTCTCTTCTTCCCTATTGTGGAAGGAGAAAATACTGGAGAGCTTGACTTAGGACTCTCATACAATTGTTTCCCCAAAAAAGTGAGAGGAAAATGGCTTTGTGCATTTTGACCTCCTTTATTTTAACCACTGAAATAACAGGACAGTTGTTTTGTTATCAGGAGGAAAGAAGAGGGAGGGCAGAGATAGGCATTGCTTAGAGGGAGATTGGATGCATACTATGCATCAGGAAGGCCCAGGGGAACTTAGGAGTCAACAGAAGGAAGGGAGAGAGAAGGACACAGAGGGGAGAAGGGTGGGGAATAATCACTCTTGTTTTCTGGTTGTTTTTATTTCCACTGTATCTCTGAGTATCTTGTAGTATCAACACAGCATGCACTTTTTTTAAAAAATTTTTTGTTTATTGCAGTAACATTGGTTTATAACATTGTAAAAATTTCAGGTGTACATCATTGTACTTCTATTTCTGCATAGATTACATCATGTTCACCAACAAAATACTAATTACAACCCATCACCACACACATGTACCGAATTATCCCTTTCACCCTCCTCCCTCCCCCCTTCCCCTCTGGTAACCACCAATCCAATCTCTGTCCCTATGTGTTTGTTTATTGTTGTTATTATCTACTACTTATGGACATTGAGGGTATAATGCAAAGTGAAATAAGACAGAGGGAGCATGCACTTTCAATAGTGAAACAGAATGGGCACAATCGAGAAGCACATGTCTCTTTTTTTTTTTTTAAAGATTTTATTTATTTATTTTTTCCCTCCAAAGCCCCAGTAGATAGTTGTATGTCATAGCTGCACATCCTTCCAGTTGCTGTATGTGGGACGCGACCTCAGCATGGCCGGAGAAGCGGTACGTCGGTGCGTGCCCAGGATCCGAACCCAGGCCACCAGCAGCGGAGTGCACGCACTTAACCGCTAAGCCACGGGGCCGGCCCGAGAAGCACATGTCTCTTATTTGAAAGTTGAGGACAACTGAGAGCAGGCTTAGAAATCAAAAGCATTGGTTAATAGATGGCTGGCTGGATAAATGGTTGGTGGATGGATGGTTGATGGGTGGATAGACGGATGGATGGTGGGTGGATGGTGAATGAGTGGATGGATGGATGAATGGATATAGATGTAACAGCTAGATTTTAAGATAGCATGAGGGAAGCCATCTTAGGGAAAGGAAGCAATATTTTAACTATGATCTTGACTCACTAGTCTCTGTGAATACATTCTAGCCTGCACGTAGCCAAGATGATTAAGCACCTCTCACTTTTGCAAAATACATGATCTTCTAGTTCTATGACTCTTGCTTACATATATCTCCCAGCTGTGATAAGACAATAACTTTGTTCTCTGAATTCCCCAGGAACATGACGACCTCCAGAAAGAAAAACTCTGCATTGGTACCCATCACAAATGACAGAAGAAAGAGATAATGTGGCACCTTGAAGTTCGCACCCTGGATGATCAACACCCCTAAACCCCCTCCTTCCCTGTCCATTTCCCCTATATAACTGCCTCAAGATTCTGTATGATTTTAAGATGGTTCTTTAGGACACTAGTCTGCCATATTCCGATTATGCTAGCTAATCGTATAAACTTTCCTTTCTCAACCACCAGCTCATTGGCAATTGATTGGCACTAGATTGTGGCAAGCAGAACGAGCCCCTGTTTTCTTGGTTGCATAGAGATTTAGAGACAGAGTTGTAGATACAGGTAGATATACATACATATGTACATACGTACACACACATACAATTACATAATTTTCTTTCAACAAGTATATTTGTTTTATTTCTCAGTTTGAGAGAAAAACATCCCTGATTTTTAATTTTTGTTCTCTCTCTTTATACTTTCTACTCTACCTCCATTACATAGAGTAAAAATCACATTTCTCAGTATTCTTTTGGAGAAAGCTTTGCTCTCTCCCTCCTTCCCCTTCTTCCTGTTTCCTTGTGCTAAATTTAAGACCTGGTGAGGTCTGCTTTTAGGAGTGTTAAAGAAAAACCAAAACAAAAGCCACAGTTTGAATATACCCCTAGACTGATTGCTCATATAACATAACCAAAACGTAGAATTATCTTAATTTTCTGAAATTTTGACTCTGATCTTAAACAAAACTTCAGCCTTCGTCACATCAGTGTGACCCTTCAGCTTAGGATCAGCTACACACAAGTAAGCTTGTGCAATGAAAAGGAATGTAGGTTTCTAGTCACCAATCCCAACAGAACACACATACTCCCTCCTTCAGGCTTTATAAACTGAGCTGTAGGTGCCGAGAATAGCTCTTGGACCTCCTTGGGTTGGGAAGTCTCCCTGTTGGCAAACAGTTTGTTTCTCCCTCAGTAAAATATCCGTGTCGAGTAAAACTCTCTGAATTTTCTATTGACAGGAATCTTGGGTGTGTGACATTGGACCCTGAGTTCTGGTTTGGATAGATCTCCACTCCAACTCAGGAGTATCTGGTTATGGGGCTCCATCTGGGGGTGTGTGTGTTGGGGGTTCATGTTACGTTAACTCACAGGTATGAAGTTAATTCACACAAAATATTAACGCAAGTGTGACAGAGCATTTGTATCCGACATAGAAGTAAGAGGGTTTGGTGTTTTATATCTTGGTTGTAATCTTGAAGCCCATCATCCTCTATATGCTTATTCCCAACTCATTTCAAAGGCCACGGTTTGAGCACTTGTCCCCACCCCACCAGCTCCTGATACCCCACAGCCATGGAAACATACAGAGAATTGGTCCACACGACCTCTCCTGGAGTACGTTTGAATGTCTGCTAGGCTCAGACAATGGGGTTTTGCTTATTTTGCTCTATAAAAAGTTATAATGTCCAAATGAGGCAACTAGGTAACCATTAAATATTTAAGTCATTACTTCATAAATTTTACACATTGAGCACTATTAGTTTACACTTTAAAATCACTCACTATACGGGGCCGGCCCAGCGGCCCAGTGGTTAAGTTCGTGCACTCCACTTCAGCGGCCTGGGGTTTGCTAGCCTGGAACATGGGTGCGGACCTACTCACTGCTCATCAAGCCATGCTGTGGCGTCCCATACACAAAATAGAGGAAGATGGGCACAGATGTTAGCTCAGGGACAATCTTCCTTACCAAAACCAAAACAAAACACATCACTCACTATAAATTGGAGGAAAATATTTTTTTAAATGGTAAATAAAACACCATGTGGAAATATAAAATAAGACAAGATTATTATGTTTTTTTTTATAGAAATGTAACCTCATCAGACTACACTTGACAATAAAATCCCACACCCGCAGTCCACACATACATACACATTAAAACGTCTTTATGCAGAAATATCATCTGTTCTTTTTCTACTAAAATTTCTCT
The DNA here is from genome assembly GCF_057802395.1 of Ceratotherium simum simum. Taxonomy (NCBI): domain Eukaryota; kingdom Metazoa; phylum Chordata; class Mammalia; order Perissodactyla; family Rhinocerotidae; genus Ceratotherium; species Ceratotherium simum. The sequence continues at coordinate 596,789 of NC_141929.1, read as the reverse complement.
TCTCACATCAGAATCAACGTCTCCACCACTCCAATCTTCATTTAAAATCAACATCAAAAAAAAAAAAATAAAATCAACATCAAAAATCTCCCTCTTTCTCCAATGTATAAAGTCTGTTAAAAGCCTTAAAGGATGCGTTTTACACCAAATTCACTTTCTTACCATCCTTTTCAGTGCCAGGAAATGGAGGACAGTGAAGCCTGCAGTGTTGCAGACTCAGCAGCAGGAAGGGGGGCTGTGTTCCTAGGTGGATGTCCGGTGGTGGGGGGGTCTGTGGGATCCCCATGACTCCAAGATCTCACCCAGCAATAGTTCTGGGATCTCATGATATGGATCGAACTTTTTACTGAATGTATGTATTTTCCTTGAAAAAATGAACTAGAAACTTCCTTGGAGGGAAATATTACTGACTTTTCTGTTGGTAGTAGGAGGGGAATGTGGAAGAAGTTAATCCATTTTGCATTGTTCTTTGTTTTAACAGATCTTCCTTTAATTTAAAATCAATTCGCAGTATGTGTGAAAGTGTCCTGTTCAATTAAAAAGGGGTGATTAGCCTAATGGTGTGTTAATGTGATGTGCTCAGCCCCCACTGGCAATGCTATTTAAAGACCAACAAAAGGGGGGCCCTGCATGGGGGCTGATGAGAGGCGGCCCCTACCAGGCCATTCCAGCTGCCTGTGCTGCTATCAGGAACATGTCTACCTTCAGGTCCAAACTTTGTATTAAGTCTTTAGTAATAAAATGTTTCAACTTTATGATTTAGTGATGTTGTGTTGCAAACAATATTTTTTACCTCCGAAAAAGCATGAAGGAAGTAAATTGTTCTGCTATATAGAGATCTACATTTTTTTGCCAAAATAATATATTTAAGTAAAGAGTCAAATAACACTAAAAGGCTTATCCTGGAAAACTTGGCACCCCAACTAGACACCTCTCATTAACACGTGCCCCTGGGCAGGCACTTCAGCCTCTCTGCACTCAGTTTATTTACCTCAGAACCGGGGGCGGGGGGTTAGTGTATCTAAATGCCCTGTCCTCACCTGGTCCTGGTGAGACATCGCCTGGTGAGCTCACCCTGATGCAGTCACCCCTCACTGAGCTCCTCTGCACAGAGCACTGCAGTGACTCTCACTGACTCCCTGGGACCCACCTCCAAACATTTACAGCTGGTCTTTTTAAATTTTCTTAACAGGTTTATTGAGATACAATTCACCTATTTAAAGTGTACAATTCAACAGATTCTAGTAAATTCACAGATATGTGTGACCACCACCACAGTCAATTTTAGGACATTTTCATTACCACAAGAAGAATCCCCACGGCCTTTAGCTGTCACCTCCTGAACCCACATCATCCTCTCCTCAGCCCTGAGCAAGAATAATCTGCTTTCTGTCTCTGTGGATTTCCCTATTGTGGACATTTCATAAGGAATGGAGTCACGCACTATGTACTCCTTAGTGTCTGGCTTCTCTCACTGGGCACTGTGCTGTTGAGGTCCAGCCACGTTGAAGCCATGTCAGTGCTTCACTCCTTTCTGTGGTTGGACAGCACTCCATTGGATGGATGGGCCACTTTGTGTTCACTCATCACCCTTTGATGGGCATTTGGGTTGTGTCTACTTTTCAGTTCTCATGAATATTACTGCTATGAATATTCATATACAAGTCTTTCTGTAGATGTAAGTTTTCATTTCTCTTGAGTATTTGCCTAGAAGTGGAATTCCTGGGTCATATGGTGACTCTATGTTTAACCTTTTGAGGAAATGACAGCCTGTTTTGCAAAGTAGTTGCTGCTGCTACTGGGTCTCCATCACGTCAGACGTCTGCTCCCAGCAGGGCAGGCGAGATCTAAGCTCCCCAGACAACCCCCCCCCCAATTCCATGCACCCTCTCCACTCAGTGTGGCTACACTGCTTTTTAAATTAAATCGAGTCATTGCTTATATTATCATTACAGTGTTGGTTAGGAATTCTTTAAGCTATAAATAACCTCAAACCCAACCATCTCTTATTAAAACAGACAAATGTTTATTTGCCCCAAATGCCCAGAAGTCTGCAGATGGTGTGTGCTGCCTGGGCACTGTCCAGCCTCCCTGGCATCCAGACAGCCAGGATTTTATGCCTCAGAGTGTCATTTGTGGTGACAAGACAGCTTCCAGGGCACCGGGCACCATGATCACCTCAAAAGACAAGGAGACAGACTGTAGCCAGGTGACAAAATCCCTTCTTCTCCTGTTCCTTGCAATTACTGATGAGGGATGCAGATTTCCCAGGACCCCAGGAGTCTGTTTCCTGGTGGGATTCACTATAGATAATGGGGGGAAGGTTACAAGGCCACAGAGGACCCACAGATATCAGCCTGTGGAGGCCTCTTCCCTGGGCCTTTCCACATCTCTAGCAGGACTCACAGGTGAGAGGAGTTGAGTATGCACCTCGCTGTTGGGGCAAAGGGGGTAGGGGGTGCCAAGTGAAGGGTCTCTGGATTCATTGGGTGGATTGTTCCAGCCCATCTGCCCTCAGCTCGGTGGTCAGCCCACTTCCACCTGGGTTACAGGACTTAGCCCAAAGCCACTCAGCTCAGGTCACCGGAGACTCACCCCCACATGCCACTCCTGTCAGGAGAAGTTGGATGAAGCCAGCACCCTATAAATAGATGGTGAGGGGCCCCCTGGAACCTGTACCTGTGTAAGAACCAGCCCAGAATGGGACCCCACCCAGCTGGGTGGGCCCCCTGGGGTTCTGTGGAGAGAGGGCTTTCTCTAAAACGTCCTGTCCTCTGTCCCTCTTGAGTTTCTTCCCTGTTTCTCCAGTGGGAGGCCTAAACCTGGACCTAACCCTAACCTTAACCCAGGCACTAACACCAGCCCTGGCCAAACACTAACCCTAGCCATAAACCTAAATTTGTGCCAACCCGTAGCCCTAACCCTAACCCTAAAACTAACCCTGGCCCTAACACTAACCCGACCACGGACCGTAACCCTAAGCCTAGCCCTAAACCTAACCCTACCTGTAAACCTAAACTGAATCCTAGCCCTAGCAGTAACCCTAACCCTAACCCTAACCCAAATCACAGTCCTGGCCCTAACCCTAACCCCAACCCTAACCCTAACACAAACCTTAGCCCTAGTCGTAACCATAACTCAAACCATAACCCACTAATGCAAACTCTAACATTAACCCTAGCCCTAGCACTAACCCTCACCCTATCGCTAGTCCTAACACTAACCCTACTCCTAGACCAAATCTTAGCCCTAACTCTAACCTTAGCCCTAACCCTAACCCTAAACCTAACCCTAGACTTAACCCTAACCCTAGACATAAAACTAACTCTAACACTAACCCTAAGCTAGCTCTAACCATAACAATAGCCCTAACCCTAAACCTAGCCCTAATCCTAAACCTAGCCCTATCCCTAACACTAACGATGCCCTTAACCCTACCCCTACGACTACCTCTACCCCTACCCTAACCCTAACACAACCTAACCCTAACCCTACAACTACCCTGACACTAACCCAACCCTACCATTAACCCTAACCAACACCCGAACCTAACCCTCACCCTAACACTAATCCTAATCCTAGCTCTAGCCCTAACCATAACCGTAACCCTAGCCCTAACACTAAGCCTAACCCTAAACCTAACACTAAAGCTAGCCCTAACGGTAACCCAATCCTAACCCTCACCCTAACAATAAGTGTAACCCTAGCCCTAGACCTGACCCTAACCCTAGCCCTAACCTCACCTTAACTGTAGACCTAGCCCTAGCCCTAACCCTAGCCCCAGCCCTAACACAGACCTGGCCCTAACCTAATACTAACAATACCCTACCCTTATGCCTACCCCTAAAGCTAACCCAACCCCTAACTCAAACCCTAACACTGACCCTAACGCTACCCTTAGAGCTAACCATAACCCTAACCCTAATACTGGCCCTAACTCCAACCCTAACAATAACCCTAACCCTAACCCTAGCCATAACCTTAACCCTACCTCTACCCCAACCTTAACTCAAAACATAACTCAATCCAACCCTAACCCTAACCCTAGCCCTAACCCTATCCCTAACCTAACCTAAACCTAGCCCTAACCCTAACCCTAGCACTAACCCTCTAACCATAACACAATCCTAACCATAACTGTACCCCTACCCATAACGCTAAACCTAACACAACCCTAACCCCAACCCGAAACCTAACCCTAATCCTAGAACTAGAACAATTCCTAACCATAGCCCTAGCATTAATACTAAGCCTAACCTTAGCCATAACCCTAACGCAGCCCTAGCCCTATCCCTAAACCTAACCCAACTCTAACCCAACCCTAATCCAAACCCTAACTTTAACCCTAATCCTAACACTAGCCCTAACCCTAACCGTAGCCCTAGCCCTAACACTAACCCTAACTCTAGACATAACCCTAACCCTAGCCCTAACTCTAAACCTAGCCCTAACCCCAACCTGAACACTGATCCTAACCCTAAGACATTCGTTAACCCTAACCCTACCCCAAACCTAACCCTAACACTTGTCCTAGCCCTAACCCTAATGCTAACCATAACCCTAACCCTATCTCTAGACCTAACCCTATACTAGCCCTAGACCTGACAATAGCCCAGCCTTAACCATAACACTAACCCTAGCCCTAGCCCTAGCCCTAGCCCTAACCCTAAGCCTGGACCTCACCCTAACCCTAACCATAACCCTGGCCCTAACGGTAACTGTGACACTAATCCTGACTCTGATGCTGACCCTGACCGTAACCCTGTCCCTGCACCTGACCCTAACCTTAACCCTAACCCTGACTCTGTTGCTACCCATACCTCTAACCCTAACCATAAACATAACCCTACCCCTACCCCGAACTCTAGCCCTAACCCTAATCATAACCTTACCCATACCCGTAACCCTACACATAACCCTACCCCTACCCTTGACCCTGACTCTTACCCTAATCCTAATCCTAGCCCTAGCCCTAACTGTAACCCTAGCCCTAGCCCTAACAGTATCCGTAACCCTAGCCCTAACCATAATCCTAGTCCTAGCCATAATACACCATAACCACAGCCCTAGCCCTAAGCCTAACCATAATCCTAACACTAACTCTAGCCCTAACCCTAGCCCTACCACTAACCTAACCCTAAACCTAACCCACACCCGAACTGTAATCCTAACACTAGCCCTAACCCTAACCATACACCTAAACATAATACTGGCCCTAGTCATAGCCCTAAACTAACACTAGCCCTGTCCCTAACCCTAAGACAAACCCTAACCCTAACCCTAAACCTAGACCTAGCCCTAGACCTAAGACTAAACCTAGCCCTAGACCTGACCCTAACCCTAGCCGTAACCCTAACTCTAGTCCTCCCCCTCACCCTAATCCCACTCCTAACTCTAACCTTAACTCTAACCCTCACCCTAACCCTACCCTAACCCAACCCTAGCCCTAAGCCTAGCCCTAACCCTAACCCTAACCATACCCCTACACCTAGTTCTACCGCTACCACCACCCCTAACCCTACCCCTACCCCTACGCCTTACTGGAACCCTAACCCTAACCCTAACCGGAACCCCACACTAACCCTACACCTACCCCTATGCCTACGCCCACCCCTAAGCATAACCCCAATCCAACTGTAATCCTAACCCTAACCCTAACCAAACCCAACCCTGACAACAAGCCTAGAACTATCCCTAACCCTAAACCTAGCCCTAGCCCTAACATTAACCCTAGCTGTAACCCTAACCCTAGCCCTTGGCTTAGCCATAAACGTAACCCTATCCCTAACCCTGACCCAGCCCTAAACCTAACCCAAACCGTAACCCTAACTCTAACCCTAACACTAACCCTAGCCCTAGACCTCATCCTAAAACTAGTGCTAGACCTGAACATAACCCTAGCCATGGCCCTAACCCTAACATTAGAAGTAGCCCTGAACCTAACGCTAACCAAACCCTAACCTAGCTCTGGCCCTACACTAACCCTAACCCTAACACATACCTAACACTAAGGCTAACCGTAGCCCTAACCCTAACCCTAACTCTACCCCTATCCTTAACCCTACCCCGACCCCTACCCCTAAGCCTACCCCTACTGCTACTCCTACCTCTAACCTTAGCACTAAATGTAACCCTAAACCAACTCTAAGGCTATCTCTAACCCTAACCCTAATCCAACACTAACCATAACACTGGCCCTAACCCTAACACTAAACCTAATCCTAGTCCTAACCCTAGCCCTAGCCATAACCAGAGACTTAACCCTAACCCTAACACTAACCCTAACTGTAGCCCTAACCCTAACCCTAAACCAACCTAAACCTAACGATGCCCTTACTCCTACCCCTAGGCATAACACTAACCCTATCTCTAACCCAAACCTAACCCTAACCCTACAACTATTCCTAACTCTAACCCAACCCTACCCTTAAACTGTACAGAAACCCAACTCTATCCCTCACCCTATTGCTAATCCTAATCCTAGCCCTAGCCGTAACCCTAACCAAGCCTTAGCCCTAACACTAAGCCTAACCCTAACTCTAATACTAGTCCTAGCCCTAACCCTAACCCTCACCCTGACACTATCCGTAACCCTAGCTCTAGACCTGACCGTCATCCTAACCTTAGACATCATCCTAACCCTAGACCTAGCCCTAGCTCTAACCCTAACACCAGACCTAACACTAATCCTGCCCCTAACCTTAATCCTAACAATACACCTACCGCTATCCTTATCCCTAAACATAATCCTACCCCTACGCCTACCACTAACCCTACCACTAACCCTATTCCTAACCCTAACCCTAACCCTAACCCTAAGCCTGGCCCTACTCTAACCCTAACGCTAGCCTTAACCATATCCTTAACCCTAACTCTAACCCTAACACAATACTAACTCCACCCTAACCCTAAGCCTAATCCTAGACTAGCCTAAGTCTAACCATAGCCCTAGCCTTAACACTAACAATAACCCTAGTGGCAACACTAACCCAGCCCTATCCCTATCCCTAACCCCAACCCTAACACTAGCCCTAACCCTAACCCTGTGCCTAACACTTACCCTACCCCTAAGCCTAACTCTAACTCTGTCTCTAGCCCTGACAGTAACGATAACCCTAAACCTAACCCTAACCCTAAATCTAACCCTAACCCTAACCCTACCCCTACCCCTACACGTACCCGTAACCACGACCCTTTTGCTAACCCTAACAGAACCCAAATTCTCACCCTTACCTTAACCCCAGCCCTAACCCTAACCCAAATACTAACCCTAACCCTATCCTTAGCCCTGGCCCTAATCTGAACCCAAACCTTAACCTTAACCCTTGCCCTAATGCTAACCCTATATCTTCAACCTAACCATAACGCTAGCCTAACTCTGACCCTAACCCTAGCCCTCACCCTAACCCTAACCCTAGCCCTAATCATAGCCGTGGCCCTGACCCTAACCATAACCCTAATGCTAACCCTAGCCCTAACCTTAACCGGAACACTACCCCTACACCTAGCCCTACCCCTAACTTTAACCCTAATACTAACCCTAAACCTGTGCCGACACCTTACCCTAAACCTAAACTTAGTCGCTAACCTTAACCCTAACTCTAACACTTGCCCTACCCCTACTCCTTACCATAACCTTAACCTTAACCTGACACCAACCAAAACCTAACCCTAAACTTAATCCAAACCCTAACCCTAAGCCTAGAACAAACCCTAAACTTAACGCTAGCCGTAACCCTAACCCAACTCTAACCCTAACCCTAATGCGAACCCTAACCTTAGCCCTATGCCTAGCCCTAACCATAACCTTAAACATACGCCCACACCTAGACCAACCACTAACCCTAAACCTAACCTAACCCTACCCCTAACCCTTTCCATAACCCTAACCCTAACCCAAACCCAACACTACCCCTACCCCTACGCCTACCCCATCCATAACCCTAACCCAACCCTAACGACAATCCTAGTACTATCCTTAACCCTAAACCTAACCCTAGCCCTAACACTAACCCTAAAGCTAGCCATAAACTAACCCTAACTCTTGGCCTAGTCATAAACGTAACCCAATCCCTAACCCTAACCCTAGCCATAACCCTAACCCTAACCCTAACACTAACCCTAGCCCTAGACTTCACCTTAACTCTAGCGCTAGACCTGACCATAACCCTAGCCATGGCCCTAACCATAACCCTAGACTAGCCCTGACCCTAACACTAGCCCTAAACCTAGCCTTAACCCTAAACCTCTCCCTAACCCTACCTCAACCCCTACTTCTAACCTAAACCCTAACTGTAACCCTAAGCCTACCCCTACCCCTAACCCAAACCTAATCCTAACCCTAATCAAACCCTAACTCTAAACCTAACCCTAACCCTGACCCTGACACTAACCCCTAACCATAACCCTGCCCCAACCCTAACTCTGACACTAACACTAACCCTAACTCTGACCCTAACCCTACCCCACCCTACACCTGGCCCTAACTGTAACCCTAACCCTAACCCTACCCCTGCCCTTAACCCCACCCCTGACACACCCATGCCCTGACTCCACCTGACACACCCATACCACTGACCCTGACTCTAACCCTAACCCTACCCCTCCCTGAACCTGATCCTAACCCTAACCCCAACCCTGACCCTAAGCTCTACCCTGACCCTGACTCCGACCATAACCATAATCCTGACCCTAACCCTAACCCTGACCCTAAGCCTAACCCTAAGCCTGACCCTAACCCTCACCCTGACCCTGACCCTGACCCTAAACCTAACCCTAACCCTAACCCTGAACCCTAATCCTTACCTGACCCTGACCCTAACCCTAACTCTAACCCTGACCCTTACCCTTACCCTAACCTTGACCCTGATCCTGCCCCTCAACATGACCCTGACCCTAACCCTAACTCTAAGCCCAACCCTAAGCCTGACCCTAACGCTCACCCCGACCCTGACCCTGACACTGACCCTAACCCTAACATTAACCCTAACCCTAAACCCTAACCCTTACCCTGACCCTGACCCAACCTAACTCTAACCCTGACCCTAAGCCTAACCTACCTCAGACATTGACCCTGACCCTGACCCCAACCCTAACTGTGACCCTGGCCCTGACCCTGACACTAACCCTAAACCTGACCCTGACCCTGACCTTAACCCTGCCCCTGCCCTTGATCTTACACCTACCCTATGTCTACCTCTGACATTGACCCTAACCCTGACACTGACTGTGACCCTAACTCTACCACTATCACTACCCCTACACATAGCTTTGACCCTGACCCTTACCCTGACCCTACTCCTACCCTTTCTCCTATGCTTATATGTACTAGAAAACTGGCCCTGACCCTGACCACACCCCTAGCCATACCCCTAGGGTTACAGTCCATGTCAGGGTTAGGTCAATGTCAGCGGTAAGCATAAGGGTAGGGTGTAGGGCTAGGGATAGGGTCAGGGTAAGAATCAGCGTGAAGTTTAGGGTCAGGGTCACATATAAGGGTAGGTGTAGGGACAGGGCTAAGGTAGTGTCAGCGTTATGATTAAGGTCAGGGTCATGTGTAGGTCTAGGGGTAGGGGTACGGATAGGAGTAGGTTAGGGTTATGGTGAGGGTCAGGGTCAGAGTTAGAGTCAGGATCAGAGGTAGGGGTAGGGGTTGGTGTAGGCTTAGGGGTAAGTTCATTGTCAGGGTCAGGATCCGGGTCAGGTTCAGTGTCAGGATCAGTTGTAGTCATAGGGGTAGGGGTTGGGGTAGGGTTAGGGTTAGGGTAAGAATAAGGGTCACAGTCTGGGTCAGGGTCAGAGTTAGGGGTAGTGTTATGGGAAGGGTTAAGTGGAAGGTCAGGGTGAGTGTGAGGATTATGGTCAGGGTCAGGTTTAGGTTTAGATTTAGCGTCAGGTAAAGTCTAAGTGTCAGAGGTAGGGGAAGGAGTAGGGCTATCAGAATGGGTAGGGTTAGGGTTAGGGTTAGGTTTTCGGTCAGGTTCAGGGTCCTGGTTAGGGTGAGGAATAAGGGAAGCAGAAGGAGAAGGAGTTGTGGTAGGGTTAGGGTTAGCGTTAGGGTCAGGATCAAGGTGAGTGTCACGGTCACATGTAGTGGTAGGTGTCGTGGCAGGGGTAGGTGTACGTTTAGGGTTAGGGTTAGGTTTAGGGTCAGGGTCAAGATATGGGTCAGGTGCAAGGGGTAGTTGTAAGGGTAGGGTTAGGGTTAGCATTAGGGACAGTGTCAGGGTCAGGGAGGAGTAGGGTTAGCAGTTGTGGTAGGGTCAGGTTCAAGGTCAGGGTTAGGGTCACAGTCAGGGGTAGGTGTAGGGTAGGAGTTGGGGTAGGGTTATGGGTAGGTTTAGGGTAGGGTTAGTGTTAGCATCAGGGTCAGAGTCAGGGCAAGTGTCAGAGGCAGGCATAGGTGTAATGGTTGGGGTATGGGTAGGGTTAGGGTAAAGTTCAGGGTTAGGGTAAGGATCAGGGTCACAGGTGGGAGTGAGTGTAGGTGTAGGAGTAGGGGTATGGTTAGTGATAGGGTAAGTGTTAGGGTTAGGCTTAGGGTCATGGTCAGGTTCAGAGTCAATTGTAAGTTTGGGGTATCCACAGTGCTAGTGGTATGGATAGGGATAGGGTTAGTATTATAGGTATGTTCATGGCCAGAGTCATGGTCAGGGTCAGAAGTAGGGGTATGTGTAGTGTTAGGGTTAAGCTTAGGGACAGGGTCAGTGTCAGGGTCAGGATCAAATGTAGAGTCAGGGCTAGGGTCAGGGGTAGTGGTAAGTGTATGGTTAGGGTTAGGATTCGGGTTAGGGTCAGGGTCAGGGTCTCATGTAGGGGTAGGTATAGGTTAAGTTTTATTTAAGTGTCAGGGTTAGGGTTCCAATCAGTGTCTGGGGTAGGGGTAGGGTAGAGTTTGGGGTATGGTCAGGGTCAGGATCAGGGTCAGGGTTAGGGTTAGTGTCAGGAACGTTGTCAGGTTTAGGGGGAGGGTTAGGGTAAGGGTTAGGCTATAGGTTTGGTTCAGGGTCGGGTCAAGGTCAGGATTAGGGTCAGGGTCAAGCGGAGTGGTAGGCGTAGTGGTACGGGTAGGTGAAGTATTAGGGTTAACGTTAGAGTTAGGGTCTGGATCAGGGTCAGGGTCAGGGTCAGGTGTAATGTCAGGTGTAGGGGTAGTGGTATGGGTAGGGTTACGGTTAGGGTGAGTGTCAGGGTGAGGGTCAAGGACAGGGTCAGTGTCAAGGGCAGGGTGAGGGTAGGGTAAGGGTCAGGGTTAGTGTTGTGTTTGGCTTAGGGGTGGGTATAGGGGTAGAGGTAGATGTTAGGGTATGGTTAGTGTTACGGTCAGGATCAGGGTTAGGGTCAGCAGTAGAGGTAGGGTGTGGTAGTGGGATAGTCTAAGGGCCAGGATCAGTGTCACTGTTAGGTGCAGGGGTTGGTGTAGGGGTTGGGTAGGGGTGGGGTTAGGTTTAGGGTCAGCGTCAGTGGCAGGAACAGAGTCAGGGATAGGTGTAAACATGGGGAAAGGGTAGGAGTAGAGTCAGGGTAAGGGTGAGGGTAGGGTTCAGGGTCAGCATCTGGTGTAGCTGTAGGGGTAGGAGTAGGGGTAGTGGTAGGGTTAGGGTCATGGTCAGGGTTAAGGTCAAGGTCTTGTGTAGATGAAGGGGTAGGGGTAGAGGTAGGTGTAGGTTAGGGATTTTTTAAAGGTCAGGTCAGGGGTAGGGCTAGGGGTAGGGGTAGGGATTCGGGTATAGTTAGAGGCAAGGTCATGGTCAAGAGCAGGGACAGGGTTAGGGTTAGGGATAGGGTTAGCATCAGGCTAAGGGTCAAGACCCTTGTCAAGTTTAGGGGTAGGTTTAGGGTAAGGGTTAGGGTATAGGTTTGGTTCAGGGTCAGGTCAGGGTCAGGGTAAGCATCATTCAGGCACAGGTGTAGTGGTTGGGGTATGGGTAGGGTTAGGGTAAGTTTTAGGGTTATGGTAAGGGTCAGGGTCAGGGGTGGGAGTGGATGTAGGTGTAGGGGTACACTTAGTGATAGGATTAGTGTTAGGGTTAGGGTCAGGGTTAGGTTCAGGGTCAATTGTAAGTTTGGGTTATTGGTAGTGCTAGTGGTATGGATAGAGATAGGGTTAGCGTTATAGGTATGTTCAAGGTCAGAGTCATGGTAAGGGTCAGAGGTAGGGCTATGTGTAGTGTTAGGGTTAAGTTTAGGTACAGCATCGGTTTCAAGGTCACGGTCAAAGGTAGAGTCAGAGCTAGGGTCAGGGTTAGTGGTACAGGTAGGGTTAGGGTTTGGCTTAGGTCAGAGAGATCATTCTATAAAGTATGTGATATAGTGGCTTTCCAAAGATGCTGTACTGCAATGTTCCAAAATACTTTAGGAAGAAAATTCTTAAGAGCTAGAGACAAGAGTGATTGGGTAGGAAGTTTCTCCTGCAATGGGTGTTTCAGATAGTTTAACTCAGCTGTAGTCAACAGCTGAAAACACATATTCAAAGTGGCACCTAGAATGCTATGTGCAAGCTTACCTACACTTAACATTAACTCTGACCAAGCCCAAACCCTAAGCCTAACATTAATCCTATGCCTAGCCTTAACCGTAACCCTAACCCTATCCCTAAACCTAAAGCTAACCCTAGCCATATCCCTAACCCTAACCTTAACACTAATCCCAATACTAACCATCACCATATCCCAAACCTAACCCTAACGCTAACCCTAACCCTAATCAACCCTAACAGTAAGTCTGGCCCTAACCCTAACACTGACCCTAATCCTAGCCCTAACAACAACCCTAACCCTAACCCTAGCCCTAACCCTAGCCCTAGCCCTACCTCTAATAGTGCACCTAACCATAGTGCTAACCCCAATACTAACCTTACCCCTAACCCTAACCCTAACCCTACCCATACCCCTACAGCTACAGCTACCCCACCACTGTCCTTAACCTTAACACTACCCCTGCATCTAACCCAAATGCTAACCCTAACCTCACTCCTAACCGTAACGCTAAACCTACCCCTAACCCAACCCAAACCCTAACCCTAACCTTAACCCTAAACCTAGCCCTAACTCTAGCACTGACTCTAACCCTAAGCCTAACCCTAACCAAAGCCCTAACTCTACCCCTGGCCAAAACCCTAACACTAACACTAGCTCTAACCCTAAGCCTAACCTTAACATTAACCCTACCACTAACCATGACCTAACCCTACCAATAACCCTAAACCTAACAGTAAACCTACCCCTTACCCTAACGCTACCCCTACCCCTAGCCTAATGCTAGCCCTAGCCATAACAGTAACCCCAACCCTAAACACTAAACCTAACCCTAAACATGGCCCTAACCCTATGCCTAACCCTAAACCTAACCTTAGCCCTAAGCCTAGCCCTACACTAACTCTAGCTCTAAACCTAAACCTCACCCTAACCCTCACCCTAACCCTGCCGTAACACTAACACCAACACTAGCCATAAATCTAACCTTACCCAGAACCCTAAACCTAATACTAATCCTAGCCCTAGACCTAACCATACCCAAGTCCCAACTCTAAACCAAACCCAACCCTAACCCTAACAGAAAACCTAATCCTAGCCCTAGCCCAAAACCTAACCCTAGCCCTAGCCCTAAAACTAACCCAAAGCCTATCCCTAACCCTAAACCTAGGCCAAGCCATAGCCTTAACCCTAAACCTAGGCCTAACCTCAGTCCTAATCCTAACCGAAACACTAACCCTAACCCTATCCCTAGCCCTAACACTAACCACACCTATAATCTCAACCCTATCCCTATACCTAGGCCTAGCTCTAACCAGAATCAGGGCCCTAGACCTAGCCTTAACCCAACCCTAACCCTACACTAACACTAGCCCTAGCTGTAACCATAACTCAAACCCTAACCCTAACGATAACCCTAGCCATAACCCTAACCCTAACCCTAGCCATAACCGTAACCCTAACCCTAGCTCCCACTCTAGCCATAATCCTAACCCTAGCTCTAAACCTAGACATAACCCTAACCCAAATCCTAGACTTAAACCTAGCCTTAATCTTAAACCTAGCCCTAAACCTAACCTTAACCCTAATCTAGCTCTGAACCTAACTGTAATGCTAAACCGAGCCCTATCCCTAACCCCATCGATGCCCCTACAACTACCACTATGTCTTCCCCTAACCCTAACCCAAACCTAACCCTCACCCTACAACCACCCAAACCCTAACCCTAACCCAAAACCACCCTTAACCTTAACCATAACCCATCCCTAACCCTCATGCTAACAATAACCCTAATCCTAGCCAGGCCTAACACAAACCGTAGACCTAGCCCTAACCCTAACCCAAAACCTAACCCTAACCCTAACACTAACCATAGCCCTAACCCTAACCAAAACCCTAATGCTAATGCTAACCATAACCCCAACCATAACCCAATGCAAACACTCACCCCAACACTAACCCTATCCCTAGCTGTCGACCAGAACCTAACCCCAGCCCTTCCCATAACCCTAACCCTAACCCTAGCCCTAGCCCTAACCCTAACTCTAACCCTAACCCTAACCCTGGCCCTAACCCTAACATTAACCCTAATGCTAGACCTAGACATAAGACTAACCCTAGACCTCACTCTAACAATAGCCCTAACACTAACCCAAAACCTACCCATAGCCATAACACATAACCTATTCCTAACCCTGGCCCTAACTCTCACCCAAACCCTAACCTATCACTACTCCTAGCCTAGCACTAGCCCTAGCACCAACCTTAACTCTATCCCTAACCCTAAGCCTAGCCCTAAGCCTAACCCTAACAATAGCCCTAACACTAGCCCTAACCCTAACACTAACCCTAACCCTAAAACTAACCCTACCCCTACGCTAACCCTAATGTTAATTATAACCTTACCCTAACCCTATCCTTCCCATATCCCTACACCTACACCTAACCTTGACTGCAAGACCAACCCGAACACTCCCTCTACCCTTAATCCTAAACCTAACCCTAACCCAATGCTAATCCTAAACCTCATCCTAAACCATAACCATCCTAGCCATAACCCTAATCCAAACACTAACCCTAACCCTAACCCTAACCCTAGCCCTAATCCTAAACCTACCTGTAAACCTATCCCTAACCCTAGCCCTTGCCCAAACCATAACCCTAACACTATCCCTAGCCTGGCCCTAACCTGAACCCAAACCCTAAGACTAACTCTGGGCCAATACCTAACCCTAACCCCAGCCCTAATCCTAGCCCTGACCCTAAACGCTAACCCTAACCCTAAACCTAACCTTAACCCTACTGCTAACCTTAACCCTAACCGAACACTTGCCCTATCCCTACCCCTTACCATAACCCTAACTCTAAACCTGACACTAACCCAAATCTAACTTTAAACCTAGCCCAAACCCAAACCCTAACCCTAACACTAGCACACACCCTAGGTGTAAACCTAAGCCTAGCACTAACCCTAACCCTAACCCCACACATAACTCTAACCCTAGCTCTAACTCTAACCCTAACACAACGCTAACTCTAAGCATAACCCTAGCCATAAACCTAACGCTAGCCATACCCCTACCCAGCCATAACGCTACCCCTAGCCCTAAGCCTAGCCATAAACCTAACCCTACCCATGCCCCTACCCCTAACTCTAACCCTAACCCCTCCCTAATCCTAACCCTATCCTTACCTCTAACCATAACACTAAACCAACGTCAACCCTAACCCTAACTGTAACCCATCCCTAACGACAAGCCTAGAACTATCCCTAACCCTAAACATAGCGCTAGCCCTAACACTAAACCTAACCCTAGCCGTAACCCTATCCCTAGTCCTTGGCCAAGACATAAACGTAACCCTATCCCTAACCCTAACCCTAGCCCTAACCCTAACCCAAACTCTAACTCTAACCCTAACCCTAATACTAACCCTAGCGCTAAACCTCATCCTAACCCTAGCACTAGACCTGAACATAACCCTTACCGTGGAGCTAAGTCTAAACCTAGAACTAGCCCTGATCCTAATGCTAACCCAGCCCTAACCCTAGCTCTGGTCCTAACACTAACCTTAACACTAAATCCAACCCTAAGGCTAGTCATATCCCTAACCCTGGCAGTAACAAATACCTACCCCTAACTCTAACTGTAACCCTAAGCCTAACTCTACTCCTATCCCAAACCATAACTTTACCCCTACCCCTACCCCTAACCCTAAACATACCCCTATCGCTACACCTATCCCTAACCCTAACGCTAAACCTAACCCTAACCATACCCTAACCCTATCCCTAACCCTAACACTAACCCTAATCCTAGCCCTAACCCTAACCCTAGCTCTAACACTAGCCCTGCCCAAACCCTAGCACTAACTGTAAGCCTAACCATAGCAATAACGCCAATGCTAACACTGACACTAACCCTAACCCTAACTCTATCCATACCTCTACCCCAACACCTATCCCACCCTTAAACTTAACCCTAATTCTAACCATAACACTAAGCCTAACCCTACCACTACACCTAATCCTAGCTCTAAGCTTAACCATAATACAACCATAACCCTAACACTGCCCTCACCCCAAACCTGAACCCTAACCTTAACGCTAACCCTACCCTACCCCTAACTCCAGGCCTAACCCTAACCCAATACTAACCATAACCCTATGCACACCGCTAACACTTACTCTAACCCTACGCATAACCCAACCCTACCTGTAATCCTAACTATAACCATAATCCTGATCCTAGCCCTAGCTCTAACACTAACCCTAGCCCCAGCCCTAACATTAACCCTAAACTAACCGTACACCTAAACCTAGACTTAGCACTAGTCCTAATCCTAATCCTAACCCTATGCCTAGCCCTAAACATAACCCAGACTGTAACCCTCATCTAAACTCTAACTCTGACACAAACCTAACGAAAACACTAATGAAAAACCTAATCCTAGCCCTAGCCCTAAAACTAGCCTTAAATCTACCCCTAACCCTAGCCCTAACCCTAACTCTAACACTAATCCCTGCCATAGACGTAACCCTAAGCCTAGATCTAGACCGAAAAATAACCCAAACACTAACCCTAACCCTAACTATAGTCCTAGCTGTAACCCAAACACTAACCCTAAACCTAGCCCTAACACTAACGTCAGCCTTAGCCCTAGCCCTAACCCTAACCCTAATCCAACCCTAACACTAACCCGACCCATACCCCTAACTCTAACACTAACTCTCACTCAAGCCCTAACTCTAACCACAAAACTAACCCAAACCTAACCCGAACCCTACCCATGCCCCTAGCCATAACCAAAACCCTAACAATAACCCAATCCTAACCCTAAGCCTAACCCTAAGAATAACCCTAATACTACTAGCCCTATCCCTAAACCCAACCCAAGCCCTATAACTAACTCTAAACCTAACCCTAACTCTAACCTAACCCTAAACCTAAACTAACTCTGACCTTAACCCTAAGTGTATCCTAGCTATAATCCTAAGCCTAACCCTAGCCATAGCCCCAAATTAACCCAACCTAGACCTAACCCTAGGCCTCAACCTAACCCTAACTCTAACCCTACCCCTAAACCCAACCTGAACACTAACCTTTACCCTACCCCTATCCCTGAAATTAGTCCTGGTCCTAACACTAACCCTACCCCTATCTGTAGCCCTAACCCTAACCCAACGCTAATCCTATCCCAACCCTAACCCTAACCCTATCCTTACACCTAATCCTAACTTTAACCCTAACTCTAACCATAACACTAACTCTAGGTCAAACCTAACACTAAGACTAACGCTAACACTAACACTAATCCTAGCCCTAGCCCTAAATCTACCCTTACGCCTACACACAACCGTAACCATAACTCGAGGGTTAACCCGAGCCCTAACTCTAACCCTAGCCCTAGACCTAACCCTAACCCTACCTCTAGACCTGACCCTATCCTTAGCCCTAACCCTAACCCTAACCTTAGCCCTAGCCCTAACACTAACTGTAACCCTAACATTAACCCTAACACTAATCCTAAGAGAGGACCTAACTCTAACCCCACCCTAACGCTATCGCTAACGCTAGCCCTAACCCTAGCCCTAACACTAGCCCTAGATCTAAACCTAACCCTGACCCCAGCCCTAACCGTAGCCCTAACCCTAACTCTAACCCATCCCTAAACCACAACTGCTACCCCTAAACTTACCCCTAAACTTAACCCTAACCCAACACTAACCCTAACACTAATCATACCCCTACCCCTAACTCTACAACTAACCCTACCCGTAACTTTAACCCTAACCCTAACAGTAACCCTAACCCAACCCTAAAACTAACCCAAACCCTAATCCCAGACCTAGCCCCAACTCTAACCATCAGCCTCTCACATGTACCCTAACCCCAAACATAACGCTAACCCTAGCCCTAACAACAAAACTAGCCCTAGACATAACCCTAATCTTAGTGGTAGACCTGACCCTGACTCTAGCCCCAACCCTAAACCTAACCCTAGACGAAGACCTAACTGTAAGCCCCACCCTAGCCCTAACACTAGCACTATCACTAACCATGTCCCCAACCCTAACCATAAGCCTAGCCCTAATACTAATGCTAACCCTACCCCTACCACTAACCCTAACCCTAAGCCAACCCTAACCCTAAGCCAACCCTAACCCTAACCCTAACCCTAGCACTAATGCTTACCCTAATCCTACCCTACACTTACCCCTACACATAACCCTAATGCTATCCCTACCACTAACTCTAACCTTAAACCTAACCCAACCATAACATTAAACCTAACACTAACACAAATCCTAGCCCTAGCCCTAACCTGATCACTAGTCCTAGCCCTAATACTAATCCTAACACTAGCCAGAACCCTAACCCTAGCCCTAGCCCTAGCGCTAACCATAAACATAACCCTAACACTAAAGATAGCCCTTAACCTAACCCAAACCCTAACTCTAACCCTAACACTAACAATAACCGTAACCCTACCCATAATCCCAAACTTAAACCTACCCAACAACTACCCATAACCCGACTCCTAACCAAAACCCAACCCCAACACTAACCGTCCCCCTCCCGGCCCCTTAACCCTAAACCTACCCATAACCCTGGCAGTACCACTAACCATACCCCTACTCCTACCCTTTCCCATACACCTACACCTACACCCAACCTTAAGCCTAACTGTAACTCTACGTCTACCCCTACCCCTAGCCCTACCCCTAAACCTAACCCTGACACTTACCTTAGCTCTAAGCCGGCTCCTACCCTTACTTCTACCCCTACACATAACCGTAACCCTAACACTAGCCCTAACACTAATCCTAGACCTAAACCTAACCCCAACCCTATCCCTAACCCTAACCCTGCCCTAACTCTAGCCCTAAAGCTGATCCTAACTCTAACCGTACGCCTACCCCAAAAGCTAAACTTAACCCTAACCCTAACTCTAACCTTAGCACAATCTGAACCCTAAGTCTAAACCTAACCCTAACCCTATGGCTATCCCTAGCCATAACCCTAAGCCTAACACTACCATCTCCCACCACTAACCCTAACCCTTACCTAACCCTAACCACAGCACTACCCCTAACACTAACCCTAACTCTAGCCGTAACCCTACCACTATCACATGCCCTAGCTCTAACCCTAGCCCTAGCCCTAAACCTAACCCAGCCTTAACACTAATCCAAACCCTAACCCAAGCCCTAACTGTAACTCTAGCCCTAGCCCCAATACTAAACATAACACTAGCCCTAACTCTAACCCTAGGCCTAGCCCAGTCCTATCCTTAACTCTAACCCTAACCCTAATCCTAACCCTAACCCTAACCCATGCCTAACTCCTAACCCTAACTGTAACCCTAATCCTAATGCTAACACTAGCTCTAGCCCTAAACCTAACCATAGCCCTAGCAATAACACTAACCCTAACCCTAGCCATAACACTAACTCTAGCCCTAGCTCTAGCCCTAACCTAACCTAAACCCTAACCCTGAGCCTAACTCTAACCCTACCATTAAAGCAAACCCTAACCCTAGACCTAGCCCTAACACTAACCCTAACCCTAACCCTAGCCCTGGACCTACACTAACGCAAACCCTAAATCCTAACCTTAGCCCTAGACCTAAGCCTAACCATAGCCCTAGACCTGATTCTAACCTTAGCTCTTACTGTAACACCGACAATAACCTTATCCCTAACTGTAACCATCACCCTAACACTAAACCAAACCCTGGCCCTAAGCCTAATCCCAACTCTAAACTTAAGCCTAGCCTTAATACTATCCCTGGCCCCAACCCGAGCCCTAAAGCTAACCCTAACCCTTGCCATAAATCTAATGCTAACCCTAACCCTACCCTAACTCAGCCCCAGCCAGCCCTAACCCTAAGCCTAAACCTAAACCTAACCCTATCCCAAACCATAACACAAATACTAACCCTAACACTAACCCTAGCCCTAGACCTAACCCTGACACTAACCTTAGACCTGAACCTAAGCCTAGCTCTAGCGCTACCCTTGACCCTAAATGTAGCCCTAGATATAACCTTAACCATTGTCCTAACCATAGCCCTGGCCCTAACCCTAACCCTAATCCTAAACCTAATGCCAAGCCTAACCCTAAATGTAAACCTAACCCTAACCATAACCTTAGCCATAAGCCTAACCCAAACCCCAACCCTAAGCCTAAACCTCGCACTAAACCTAAACCTAGCCCTAGCCCTAACACTGACACTAACCCAGCCGTAATGTTAACTCTAGCCCTAGTACTAGCCCTAACCCTAATCCTAACCCTATCCCTAAACTTAGTCCTAACCCTAAGCCAAAACCTAACCCTAGCTCTAGAACTAACTCTAATGCTAGTCCTAGACCTGACCACAATGCTAGCCTCACCCTAACTCTAATCCCAGACCTACTCCTACACTTAACCCTAACCCTAGCCTGAACCCTAGACCTGGCCCTAACCCTAAACCTAACACTAACGCTAACCCTAACCCTAACACTAATGCAAACGCTAACTCAACCCTATCCCTAATCCTAAACCTACCCCTACCCCTACCCGTGCCCCTATGTCTAACCATAACACTAGCCCTAACCCTCCTCCAACCATACCACTACCCCTGCACCTAACCGTACACCTACTCTTAGCCCTAACCCTAAACCAAACACTAAACCTAACCTAACCGTAACCTTACACCTAACCTTGGCTCTTGCCCTAACCCAAACCATAACTCTAAGCCAAACCCTAACTGTAACCCTAAACCTAACCCTGGCTCTTGCCCTAACCCTAACCATAACCCTAAACCAAACTCTAAGCCTAGCCCTTACCCCTCCACTAAACCTAACCCAATCCCTAGATCTAGCGCTAACCCTAAACCTAACCCTAGCCCCAGCGCAAACCCTAACCGAAACTCTAATCCTAACTCTAGCCATAGATGTAACCCTAACCCTAGCTCCACGTGACCCTATCCCTAGACCTAACCCTACCCTAACCCTAGCCCTAGCCCTAATCCTAACCGTAAACCTAAGAATAACCATAACCCTGGGCCTAACCCTAACCCTACTCTACACCTACCTCAACTGCTACACCTAACCCTAACCCTGCCCTACACCAAAACTTAAAACTAACCCTCAACCTACCCTACCCCACCTCTTAACCTAACCCTTACACTATCCCTACCCCTAAGCCTAACTCTAACTCTAGTCCTAACCTTAGCCCTAACACTAACCCTATCCCTACACCTAATCAACCCTAACCCCAGTGCTAAAAATAACCCTAAACATTACCCTAACCCTAACCTTAACCCTAATCCAAGACCTAACCATAGCCATAGCCCTAACCCTATCCCTAACCCTAGCCATAACCCTGACCCTAGCATTAAACAAACCGTGACCCTAACCCTAACCCTAACCCTAATGCTTATCCTAGCCCTTACCCCGGCCCTAATCCTACCCCAGCCCTAACCCTACCCCTACCCCTACTCATTCCCCTTATCATAACCCTATCCCTAACTATAACCCTAACACAACCCCAACCCTAACCCTAACCCTAGACCTGACCCATGCCAAACATTATTCCTAACCCTAACCCTACACCAACCCCTAAACCCTAACTCTAACCTTAACACATCCCTCAAACTAATATTAGCCACAGCCCTATCGCTAACACTAGTCCTAGCCCTAACACTAAACTTAACACTAGACATAACACTAAACCTAGCCTTAGCCAGCCCTAACCCTAAGCCTAAGCCTAACCCTAACCCTAACCCTGGCCCTATCCCTAACCCAAACCCTAATCCTAACCCTAAACCTATGCATAACCCTAGCCCTAAAACTAATCCTAGTACTAGTCCTGACTGTAACCCCATCCCTAGCCCTAACCATAACCCTAGACCTAATCCTACTCCTAACTCTAACCCTAGCCCTCACTTTAGCACTGGAACTAACCATTAACCTAAGCCTAACCCTATCACTAGCCAGAACACTAGCGCTAACCCTACACATACCCCTACCATTAAGCCAAACCCAACCCTAACCTTAACATTAACCTGAACCCCAGGTCAACCCAAACCCAAACCATAACCATAACTCTAGCCCTAACCTTAACCCTAACCCTGACCCTGAACCTGACTCAGACCATAGCCCTAACACTAACCCTAACTCTAACCCTAAACTAAACCCAAATACTAAAGCCAACCCTAAACCTTCCACTAAACCAAACCATAACTTAAACCTAAGCCTAAGCCTAACCCTACCCTAACCCTAGCCCTAACAAGAACCTAACCGTAATCCTAACCCTGACCCAAACCCTAGCCCTAAACCTAAACCTAACCCTAACTCTAACACTACCCCTAGCCCTAACTTTAGCCCTAACCTAACCCTAGCCATAAACCTAACCCTAACTCTAATCCTACATGTACCCCTACCGCTACACCCTAACAAAACCCTAACACATACCCTACCCCATCCTTAACCCTAGCACTAAACCTAATTCTAACCCTAACCCTATCCCTAACCCTAACTCTAACCCTAACAATAACCCTAACCATAATCCCAATCTTATGCCTACCTCTAACCTAACCCTACTCCTAACCGTAGCCCTAACTCTAACAGTAATCCTAACTCTAATGCTACTCCTACCCATAGCCCTAATCCAACACTAGTCCTAGCCCAATCCCTAACCCTGACCGTGGCCCTAGCCCTTACGATAACCTAAACCTATCCCTAACCCTAGCACTAACCAGAGCCCTAACTCTAAACCTAGCACTAAACCTAACCCTAAACATAACCCTAACCCGAGCCCTAACCCTAAGCCAAACCTAACCCTAACCTTATCCTTAGCCCTAACACTAACCATAAACCTAGCTTTAACCTTAAACCTAACCCTAGCCCTAGCCCTCACCTGAAACCTAGACCTAACTTTAACCCTTACCCTAACCATAATCCTAGCTGTAGCCCGAGCCCTAACCCTAATCTAAGACCGAACCCTAACCCTAATGCTCCCCCTACCCCAAAGCCTCACCCTAACCCTATACCTAACTGAACACTAAACCTAAACCTAACCCTAGCCCTACCCCTAACCCTAACTGTAACTCTAACCGAACCTAACCCCTTCCCCTACCCCTCCCAATACCCCTAACCCTAACCATAAACCTAGCTCTAGCCCTAACCCTAAACCAACCCTATCCCTAACACTAACCTTAGCCCTAACCCTAACTCTAGCCATGGACCTCGCCCTAGCCCGAAACTTCACCCTGACACTAACCCTAGCCCTAACCTAATCAAAATCCCAACCCTAACTCTAAGCCTACCCTTAAACCTAACCCTAACACCAACCCTAGAGCTAACCCTAACCCTAACCCTCACCCTAAAACTGGACCTAGCTACCCTTAACCCTAGCCCTAACGCTAACCTTGCCCTAACCCTAACCCTAACACTCACCATATCCCTAACATTAGCCCTACCAAGAATACTAAACCTAACCATAATCCTAAAGTTACCCATAGCCCTGACCATATCGCTACCTCTAAACTTAACCCTAACACTAACACTAACCCTACACCCAACCGTATGCCATCCCCTAAACCTAACCCTAACCATAGCCCTAAACCTAAACCTAACCTTAACTCTAAATCTAGCACTGGCCCTAACCCTAACCCGAAACCTAACCCTATGTCTACTCCGAACCCTAACCCTAACCCTAACCCTAACCCTAATCTCACCCTAAACCTGACCCAACCCCTACAGCTAACCTTAACCCTAACCCTAAGTTTAACCCTATCAATAGCCCAAACCCTATCCCTAAACCTAAACCTAACCCTAACCCTAGCCCTAGCCCTAAATCTAATTCTAAACCTAACCCTAAGCAAAATCCTACCCCTAATAATAACCCTAACATTAGGCCTGAACACTAACCCTAGCCCTAACCCTAACCTAACCCTGGCCCTAGCTTTAACAATCACCCGTACCCTAACCCTAATTAACCGTGGCCCTAAACCAAACCCTAAATCTAAACCTTACCCTAACTCTAACCCTAACCATAACCCTAAAGTTCACACTAACCCTACACATAACCCTATCGCTGCCTCACCCCTAACTTTCACCCTAACACAATGCTAACCCTTACCCTACCACTATCTCAAACCCTACACCTAACCCTAATGCTAACCCTAACTCAAACCCCAACCATACCCCTACCCCTAACACTAACGCTAATCCTAGACCTAGCCCTTAACCAAACACTAGCGCTAGTGCTTATGCTAACCCTAACCCTACCTCTAACCAGATACCTAAACCTAACTCTAGCCCTAAACCTAACCTTAACCCTAACCCTAACCATAGCCCTAACCCTAGCCCTAACCCACACCCTAGCACTAACTGTTCCTTAACGCTACCCCTACCCCAAACCTGACCCTAAGCCAAAACTAATCCTAACCCTAACCCTAGACCTAGCCCTAACGCTAGTTCAAACTCTAACCCTAACACTAACACTACCCTTACCCGTACCCTAACCCAAACACTAACCCAACCTTAAACCTAATCCTACGCTTATCCCTAACCCTACCCCAACCCTATCCCAAACCTAATCCTAAACCTAACCCTAACACAAATCCTAACCCTAGACTTAACCCTGACCTTAGCCCTAACCCTAACACTAACCCAAACCCTAGCTGTAACCCTAACACTAGCTCTAATCCTAGCTCTAGACCTAACTTTAATCCTGACCCTAACACTAACCGTAATCCTAACCCTAACACTAATCCTAACCCTAGTACTAACCCTAATCCTAGCACCAATGTTAACCCAGCCCAACACCTCCACCTGTCCCTCACCATAACCCTAACCCTACGCCTACTGTAAACCATAACTGTAACCCTAACCCTAACCCAACGCTAATCCTACACCTAACCCTAACCGTAACAGTAACCCAAACAGAACATTAACCCTAACACTAACCCAAAACCTAGCAATAAACCTAACGATAGCCCTAGACCTAGCCCTAACTCTAACCCTAAACCTAACCCTAACCCTAGTCCTCGCCCTAACCCTAACGGTACCTCTAAAACTTACGCTAACTCTAGCCATAGTGCTAACCCTAAAGCAAATCCTAAACCTACCCTGGGCCCTAATTCAAACATAAACCCTAATCCTAATCCTAACCATACCTTAGCCCTAACCATAAACCTAACCCTGGCCCTAAACCTCACCTTAGCCCTAACCCTAAGCATCAGCCTAACTGGAGCACTAACACTAGCCTCGGCCCTAACTGTAACCATAATCCAAACCCTAACCCTAACCATAAGGAGAAACCTAAAGCTAACCCTAACATTGGCCCCAAGCCTAACAATAACACTAACCCTAACCCTAACCCTAACTCTAACCCTAACCCTAACTCTAATTCTAGCCCAAGCCCTAACAATAACCCTAATCCTAACCCCAACCCTAGCTGTAAACCTAATCTACCCATATCGTTAACCATAAACCTAACCTTAACCCTAACCTTAGCTCTAACACTAACCCATACTCTAACCCTGACTCTAACCCTAACCCTAACCCTAGATTGGCCCTAACCATAACCCAAAATATAACCCTAAACATAACCATAAACTTAGCCTGAGACCTAACACTACACAGAGCTCAAGACCTGAAACTAACCGCAACCCTAAGCCTGACCCTAAACCTAACTCTCTCCCTCACCCTAACCATAACCCTGAAACTAACACTAACACTGGCAATAACCCTAACAATAAACCTAACTCTAATGCAACCCTAGCTCTAATCCTAGCTCTGGCAATAACCTTCACCCTACCGATACTCCGACCCCTAGCTGTAACCCTAACTCTAGCCCCAAGCATAAACCTAAGCCTAGCCCTACGCTTACCCCTACCCCTACTCCTGACCCTAACACAAAACCTATGCAAACCTAACCCTAAACCTACTCCAGCCCTACCCCTATTCCTAACCCTAATAGTAATCCTAACCCAGGCCTAACCATAACCCTAACCATAATGCTAGCCCTAGCCCTAACATTAACCCTAGCCCTAGCCATAACACTAACCCTAGCTCTAGACCTAAACCTAACTACCCTAGACCTGACCCTAACCCTAACCCTACGCTTAACCCTAACCCTAAACCTTAACCATAGCCCTAACCCTAATCCCAACACTAACTCAACACTAACCCTAACGTGAACACTAACAGTAACCTTAAGAGTAACCCTAAACCTGCCACTAACCCTACACTTAACAATACCCCTAAACTTAACCATAATCCTAACAGTACCACTACCCTGACCCCTAACCCTAACACGACCTCTAACCCTGACCCTAACCCTAATCCTACAACTACCCCTAACCTTAACCCTAACCCTAACTATAACCCAACATTAACCATAACCATAGCCCTAGCCCTTACTCTAACCTTAGACGTAGCCCTAACACTAACCCTAACCCTAGCCGTAACACTAATCATAGGCCGAGACCTAAACTAAGGCCAGCCCTAAACAAACCCTAGCCCTAACACTAAGCTTAACCTCAACCCCATCCCAACCCTTACCCTAACCCCTCCCTAGCTCTAACCCTCACCCTCACCCTAACACTAACCCTAACGTTAACCCCTAACCCTAACCCTAGCCATACCTCTGCCCCTAAACTTAACCGTTACCCTAGTGATAGCCCTAAACCTAACCCGAACTCTAGCCCTAACTCTAATCCTAGCCCTAGCCCTAGCCCTAGCCCAAATCCTAAACCTAGCCCTAGCCCTAACACTAACCCTTACCTTAGCCATAACCCTAACCCTAGCCCTAACCCGAGACCTAACCCTAACCCTAACAATACACCTACCATGCCTCTACACCTAATCCTCACTCTAACCCAAGGCTGACCCTATCTTTAACCCTAGCCCTAACCCTAATTCAAACCCTAAACCAAACCGAAACCCTACTCCTACCCCTACAACTAACCCTAATCTTAGCCTTAGCCCTTACCCTAACCATTGCCCTAGCGCTTATGCTAAACTTAACCCTAGCCCTAACCCGATCCCTAACCCTAACTCTAGCCATAAACCTAATGCTAACCCTAACCCTAGCCCTAACCCCAGCCCTAATCCTAACCCTAGCGCTAAATGAAACCCTAATGCTAACCGTACCCCTAAACATCACCCTAACCCTAACCCCAAGCCAAGACTAACCCTCAACCTAACCCTAGACCTAGCCCTAATGCTAACCCTCACCCTAACCCTAACCATAACCCTATGCTTACCCCTACCCCTATCCCTAACCCTAACCCAACCCTAATCCTAACCCTACACATACCCCTAATCCTAACCCCAACAATAACCCAACTCTAATCCTAAACCTAACACTAACCCTAACACTAATCCTAGATCTAGCCCTAACCCTGACCCTAGTCCTAGCCCTAACACTAAACCAAAACGCTAACCCCAAAAGGATTAGGGTTAGGGGCATGGTTAGGGTTAGGGTTAGGCTTAGCTTTAGGATCAGGTTTATGGCCGGGTTAGGGTTAGGTTTCAAGTTATGGTTAGTGTTCGGGTTAGGGTTAGGTTTAGGATGAGGGTTCGGGTTCAGGTTAGGGTTAGGATTAGGGTTAGGGTTCGTGTAGAGGTTAGGGTTCAGGTTAAGTTAAGGTTTCAGATTAGACTTCGTGTTAGGGTGAGGGTTCTGATTAGGGTTAGGGTTGGGGTTTGGGTTTGGTTTAGGATTAGTGTTAGGTTTTGGGTTCGGGTTATGGTTAGTGTTAGGGTTAGTGTTCGGTTTAGGGTTAGTGATCGGTTTAGGGTTATGGTTCAGATTCTTGTTTGCGTTATTGTTTATGGTTAGGGTTAGGGTTATAGTTAGAGTAAGTGTTAGGTTTAGGGTTAGGTTAGGTTTTAGGGTTAGGGCTGGAGTTAAGGTTATGGTTAGGTTTCGGGTTACTGTTAGGGTTAGGGTTAGGGTTAGAGTATTAGTGTTTGGGTTAGGGTTAGGGTTCATTAGATTAAGGTTTAGTGTTAGGGTTAGGATTAGGTAGGGTTTGAGTTAGGGTTAGGGTTACTGTTAGGGTTATGGTTAAAGTTATGGTTAGAGGGTTAGTTTTAGGGTTAGGGTTAGCATTATGGTTCTGGTTAGGTCTAGGGTTAGGGTTAGGATTCATGTTAAGGTTATGGTTATGGTTATGGTTATGGTTAGGGTTACGATTCGGGTTATGGTTAGGTTTAGTGTTAAGGTTAGGGTTGGGGTTAGGTTCAGTTTGGTTAGGGTTCAGGTCTGAGTTCGGGTTCAGGTTAGGAGTTAGGGCTAGGGTTATTGTTAGGGTTAGGGGTAGGGGTAGGGGTTGGGGTAGGATTAGGGTCATGTTGGGGTTAGGGTTAGTTTTGGGTTATGGTTATGGTTACAATTAGGGTTCTCGTTAGTGTGCTGGTTCTGTTTAGAGTTAGAGTTAGGGTTCGGGTTTGGGTTCGGGTTAGGGTTTTGTTTAGGGTTAGGGTGCGGGTTAGGTTTTGGGTTAGGATTTGTGTTAGGGTTAGAGTTAGGGTTCGGGTTATGGTTAGGTTTAGGTTTCAGGTTAGGGTTAGTGTGAGCCTTAGGGTTTGGGTTCAGGTTCTGCTAGTGTTGAGTTAGGGTTCAGGTTAGGGTTAGGGTTAGTACTATGGTCTGGTGTTGGGTTAGGGATTAGTGTTAGGGTTATGGTTATGGTTATGGTTAGGGTTAGGGTTAGTGTTAGAGTTAGATTTAGGGTTATGGTTACGGTGGGTTTAGTGTTAGATTTAGGGTTCAGATTATGCTTAGTGTTAGGGTTGGGTCTAGGTTTAGGGTTAGGGTTCAGTTTAGGTTTTGGGTTAGTGTTGGGGTTAGAGTTAAGTTTAGGGTTAGGGTTAGGGTTAGGTTTCAGGCTCGGTTTAGGGTTAGGATTAGGGTTCGGGTTTGGGTTAGTGTTATGGTTAGGAGCTAGTGTTAGGGTTTGCTTTAGTGTCAGAGTTGTGGTTGCATTAGGATTAGTGTTAGGGTTACGGTTATGGTTAGGTTAGGTTTAGAGTTAGTGTTAGGTTTCGGTTTCAGGTTCGGGTTAGTATTTAGGTTTGGCTTATGGTTAGGGTTAAGGTTAGGGTTTGGGTGTGGGTTAGGGTCAGTTTCAGCTCAGGGTTCGTATTAGGCTTCGGGTTAGGTTTAGGTTTGGGTTAGGGTTAGGTTTAGGGTTAGTGTCAGGTTTAGGGTTCAGGTTATGGTTATGGTTAGGGTTAGGCTTGGGTTAGAGTTCGGGTTAGGATTAGGGGTGGGATTAGTGTTCGGGTTAGGGTTATGTTCGGGTTCGAGTTAGGGTTAGTCTTAGTGTTTGGGTTCGGGTTAGCGTTAGGTTTCGGTTAAGTTTCGTGTTTGTGTTCTGCTTAGGGTTCATGTTCACCTTAGAGTTTGGGTTACAGTTAGAGTTATGGCTGGGCTTATGGGTAGGGTTTAGTGTTAGGATTAGAGTTAGGGTTAGGGTTAGGATTAGAGTTCAGGTGAGGATTAGGTTTAGGGTTCTGGTTGGGTTTATGGTTAGGGTGTGGGTTAGGGTTTGGGTGTGGGCTCTGGTTACTGTCAGGGTTAGGGTTAGGGTTAGGATTATGGTTAGGATTAGGATTAGAGTTTGGGTTAGGATTAGGGTTAGGGTTATGGTTAGGGGTTGGGTTAGGTTTCGGGATATGGTTATGGTTAGGGTTAGTGTTAGTGTTAGTTTTCGGGTTCGGGTTAGGTTTAGGGTCAGCATTATGGATAGGGTTAGGGTTTGGGTGAGGCTTAGTGTTAGGGTTCAGGTTAGGGTTCGGTTTAGCATTCGGTTAAGGTTCTGGTTAAGTTTCCTGTTTGGTTAGGGTTATGGTTAGGTTCGGGTAGGGTTGGTCTTAGGATTAGGGTTAGGGTGAAGGTTTTTGGTTAATTTATGTTTACGGTTAGGGTTAGGCTTAGGTTTCGGCTTATGGTTAGGGTTAGGGTTAGGCTTGGGGTTAGGGTTTGGGTTGGGATTAGGCATAGTTTTAGGGTTCAGGTTAGAGTTAGGGATAGGGTTAGGATTAACCTTTAGGGTTATGGCAAGTGTTAGGGTTAGGGTTAGTGTTAGTCTCTGGGTCCATGTTCGGGTTAGTTTTTGGTTAGGTGTAGAGATCGGGTTTGGCTTAGTGGTAGGGTTATTGTTCCAGTTAGGGTTAGGGTTAGCGGTAGGTTTGGGTTCGCTTTAGGGTTAGGGTTAGGGTTTGGCTTAGTGCTAGAGTTAGGGTTAGGGTTAGGGTTTGGGTTCATGTTACAGTTAGTGTTTGTGTTAGGGTAAAGGCTAGGGTTAGGGTTTGGGTTGGGGTTAGGGTTTGGATTCGGCTTTGGGTTAGGGTTAGTGATTGGGTTAGGGTTAGGGATAGGGTTTGGGTTTGGGTTAGGGTTAGGGTTAGGTTTAGGTTTAGGGTTTGGTTAGGGTTAAGGTTAGGGTTCGGGTTCAGGTTAGAACTATGTTTAGGGCTAATTTTGGTGTTAGGTTTAGGACTAGGGTTAGTGCTGGGTCAGGGTTAGGGCTATGGCTGGGGCCGGTTTTATTGTTATTCCTATGACTAGAATTAGTCTTAGGATTATGTTTGGGTTAAAGTTAGCATTAGGAGTATGGGTAGGGTAGAGCTAAACATAGATTTAGTGTTAGAATTAGGGTTAGGGCTGGGGTAGGGTTAGGGTTAGGGTTGGGTTAGTTTTAGTGTTACTTGTAGGCATAGGGCTAAGATTAGTGTTAGGGTTAGAGATAGGATTTGAGTTATTGCTAGGTTAGGGTTACAGTTAGGGTTTGGGTCAAGGTTAAGGTTAGGGTTAGAGTTATGGTTAGGGTTATGGCTGGGATTAGAGTTAGTGTTGGGCTATGGCTAGGGTTAGCATTAGGTCTAGTTCTAGGATTAGTCTTAGGGAAAGGTTTAGGGTTGGGCTAGGGTTAGGGTTAGTGTTAGAGCTTTGGGCAGGGATAAGGTTAGGGTTAAGTTTAGGTTAAGGGTAGGGTGAGGGTAAGGGGTAGGGGTAGTGTTCTGTTAGGTTTGTGTTAGCAGTCGGGTAGGTGTTATGGTAGGGTTATTCTTAGGGTTAGCTTGATGGTTGGTGCTAGTTTCAGGGCTACAGCAACGGTTATGTTAAGGGTTAACATTATTTTCAGGGCTAGGGTTAGGGATAGGTTTACTGTTAGGTTTAGGGTTAGAGCCATTTCTGGGGTTAGTACTTAGGGTAGAGTTAGGTCTAGGGCTTGGTCAAGGGTTAGTATTCTGCCTAGGGCCTGGATTAGAGTCAGAATAGGACTGGGTTAGGGTTAGGTCCAGGGTAAGGAGTAGTCTTATGGTTACGATTAGGGTTAGGGTTAGTGTTGTTTAGGGCTACGGTTGGGGTTAGGGTAAGTGTTAGGGTTAGTATTAGGGCCATTGTTAGGGTTAGGGATAAGGTTAGGGTTAGGTTAGGGCTTGCTCAGGCATTAGGGTTTGCGCTAGGGCTAGGTTTAGTGTTAGGTCTTGGACTAGGTGAGGGTTAGGGTTAGGGTTAGGGTTAGTGTTAAGGTAAGGGTTACTGTTGGGGTTAGGGTTAGTGTTGCTTAGGGTTAGGGTTAGGATTAGGATTAGTGTTATGGCTAGGGCTGAGTTATGATTAGGGCTAGGGCTAGGATTAGTGTTATGGTTAAGGTTAGGGTTGGGGAAGAGTTCGAATTTGGGGTAGGGTTAGGTTTAGTGGTAGGAGTAGTGTTAGGAATAGGGTTATGGCTTGTTAGGACCGGGTTAGGGCTACAGGTAGGGCTAGGGTTAGGGTTAGGGTTGAATTATGTGTAGGTTTAGTGTGAGAGTTATTGGTGGTGATAGTGTTAGTGTTAGTATTATGGCAAGTGTTATTGTTAGGGCTGGGCTTAGGGCTAGGTTTAGGGTTACATTTAGGGTTAGGTTTATTTTTAGGTTTAGGGCTAGGTTTATTGTTAGGGTTAGGGCTGAGGCTGGGTTTTGGGTTATGGCTAGGGGCAGGATTAGTGTTAGATCTGGCCTTAGGGTTGGGGCAGTGGAGGGGTTAGGAGTAGGTGTAGGGTTAGGGTTTGGGTTAGGACTAGGGTTATAGCTAGTGCTATGCTAGTGTTAGGGTTACTGTTAGGGCTAGGGCTAGGTTAGGTTGAACGTTATGGTTAGAGTTGGCTTAGGGTTACAGCTACAGTGAGGGTTAGGGGTAAGCATACTATTAGGGTTAGGGCTAGGGGCTAGCTTTGGGTTTGGGACAGGCTTAAGTTTAGGGCTGAAGTTGGGTTAGGGTTAGTGTTACAAACCCTAACCCTAGCCCTAAAACTAATGTTAACATTAATCCTAACACGAAGCCTAATTCTCTCCCTAGCCCTAGCCCTAAACCTAACCCTATCCATAGGCCTAGGCCTAACCTTATCCTTAACCCTAACCCTAACACTAAGCCTAACCCTAACACTACACTTACCCCTATCCTAACCCTATGCATACCACTAAACCTAAACTTTACCCTTATTGTAACCCAACCCCAACCCAAACACTAACCCTAACCCTGACAATATTCCAAGCCTTAACACTAAGGCCAAGCCTAGCACTATCGCTAACACTAACCCTAGCCAATGTAGTAACCCTAACCCTAGCACTAGCCCTAGCCCTAGCCCTGACATAACCCTAACTGTAACCCTACCCCTAACCCTTGCCCTAGACCTAGCCCTAACCAAGCCCTACACCTGAAACTAATCCTAGCCCTAACCCTAACCCTAAAACCCAGACCTATCACTAAGCATAACCCTAACCCTATACCTAACCCTAACACTGGCCCACACCTAAACTCTAGCACTAACACTATCCTTAACCCTAGAACAAACACTAAGGCTAACCCTAACTCTAACTCTAACCCCAACTCTAACCATAACACTAACTGTAACCCTAACACTAATCCAACCCTAACCCTAACGCTAACCATAACCCAAAACCTATCTCTATCCCTAACCTTAAACCTAAGCCTAACGCAGCCCTAAGCCCAACCCTCTCCCTCCCCATAACCATAAAACTAATCCTAACCCTAAGCAAAACCTAACCCTAACCCTATCCTTAACCATAACACCAATCCTAATCCTTCCCCTACACCTACCCCAACCCTAACCCTGACCCAAATCCAATTTGAAGCCTGCCCGTACCCCTACCCCTAAACTAAACATAAGCAGAACCCTAACGCTAGCACAAACACTAATATTAACTATAACCCTAAGCATAACACTAAAACTAGACCTCCCCCACCCCTAATCTTACCCCTAACGTTAACCTTAAACCTAAGCCTAACCGTGCCCTTACTCTTAACACTACCCTTAACCCAAATACTTAGCCTAACCCTAACTCTACCCTAACGCTAGCCCTAGACCTAACGCTAGCCCTAACCCTAACCCTAGCTCTTGCCCTAGCCCTAACCCTAAACCTAAACATAACCCTAACCCTAACCTTAGCCCTACCCTAACCCAAACCCTAACCCTAGCCCTAAGCCAACCCCTACCACTAGCCCAGAACCTAATCACCACCCTAAACTTAACCCTAACACTAACCCTTAATCTAACCCAACCATAACCCTAACCTTAAGCCTAACCCTAATCCTAGATGTAGTCCTAACACAAACCCCTGCCCTAGCTCTAAAATTAACCTTAACCATATCCCTAACCCAAGCCAAACCCAAACCCTAACAATAATGGTAAACCTAACACTAAACCTACCCATAAACCTAACCCTAACCCTAACACCAGCCCTAACCCTAACCCTATTGCTAAACCTAACACCAGCTCTAACTGAACACTAACCCTACACATAACATGAACCCTAATGCTAGCACTAAGCCTAACCCTAGCCCTAGCCTTAACCTTCTCTTTAACTCTAACCCTAAAGCAACTCTAACCCTAACCCTACCCCTCCACCTACCCCTCCCCTAAACTTAAACATAACCAAACGCCTACTCCTACCCCTAACACCAAGCATAACCCAAACCTAATCCTAATCCTATCCTTAGCTCTAATCTTAACCCTAGCCCTACTTCTAACACTAACCATGGACAAGCCATAACCCTAAACTTATCCCTATCCTTAGCCCTAAACTTAACCATAACACTAACCCTAACCCTAACGCAAATCCTAACCCTAACCCTAATCCAACCCCACCCCATCCCTTATGCTTACTGTAACAGTACCCTTAAACATAACCCTAAACCTAGCCCTAACCCTACACCTACGCCTAAACCTAACCATATGCCTAGCCCTAACTGTAACCATAGCCTTAAACCTAAACCTAACCCTGACCGTAGCCCTAAACCTAGCACTAACCCTAGCCATAGTCATAAACCTAACCCTAAACCTAACCCTAGCACTAACCCTAGCCCTAACACTAACCCTAACCATAGCCGTAACCCTAACCCTATATCTACTTCTAACCATAACCATAATTCTAACCTTAACGGAGGCCTTACACTAACTCTAGTGCTAAACACAGCCCCAACCCTAACCCTAATCTTTGTCCTCACCCGACCCCTAACCCTATCACTAACCTTAACACTAACCCTAATCCTAGCCATAATCCTAACACGAGCCCCAGCCCTAGACCTAACCGTAACGGTAACCCTAACCCTAAAACTGGGCTTAAGACTTAGTCCAACCCCGAACCCTAACACTACATGCAGCCCTATGCCTAGTCCTAGATCTAACACTAACCTTAGCAGTAGAACTGAACCTAACCCTAGCCCAAGCCCTAAACCGAGACCCAGACCAAGCCCTAGCCCTAAGATTACCCTAGCCATAACTCTAGCCCTGGACCTAACTCTAACCTTAATGTGATTACCAAAGCTAACTGTATCACTACCCCTAACCTTAACCACAACCCTACCCTTATCCCTAACACAGCCTTTACCCAGACACTAACACCTACCGTAACACAGATCCTAACCCTAACCCAACAGTAAACCCAGCCCTAACCATAACCCTAACCCTAAACTTAAGCCTAACCATAACCCAATCCCTAGTGCTAACACTAACACTAACCTTAAGGCTAATCCTAACCCTAAACCTACCCCTACTCCCAACCCTAAACTTATGCCTAACCTTAACCACAACCCTAAATCTTAGCCTACCTTACCCCTAAGTCTAATCCTCAACCTAACTCTAATGCTAACCCTCACCCTAACCCTAACCCTACTCCTACCTCTACCACTACCCTGATCCCTAACAATAACGCTTACTCTAACGCAACCATAACCCTAACCCTAACACTAATCCTAGCCCTAACCCTAACCCAAACCCTTGCCCTAACCCTAAAACTAACCCAAGCCCTGACCCTAAAACCAGCCCTACACTTAGCCTTAACCGTACCATAACCCTAGCCCTAACCCTGAGACAAAATCATACACTAACCCTACCTGTACCACAGCCCTAACTGTAACCATAAACCTAACCTTAACCCTAACCATGGCTCTAACTCTAACGCAAACTCTAACGCTAGCTGTAACCCTAAATCTAACCCTAACCCTAAAACTAACCCTAACCCAAACTCTACCACATCCTTAACCTTAAACCTAACTCTAATGCAACCCTAACCCAAACCCTACTACTAACCATAAAACTAACCCTAACCCAAACCCAAACCAAACCCTAACACTATCCCTAACCCTATTCCTATCACTAGCCACAATCCTAACCCTAGCCCTAACCCTAACCCAAACCCTAGCCCTAGTCCTAAACTTATCCCTAATCCTAACCATAACACTAACCCTAACACTATCCGTACATGTACCTCTCTGCTAAACCGAACCCTAACCCACCCTAACTTTAACCCTAACCCCAGTCCTAACACTAACACAAGCCCTAACCCTAAGCCTAACCCTACTCCTACAACTACTCTTCCTCTAATCCTAACCCCAACCCTACCCCATCCCTAAGCTTAAACCTAACCCTAATGCAAGCCTAACCCAAACCCTAACCCTACCGCTAACCATAAAACTAACATTAACTCTGTCGCAAACCTAACCTTAATCCTAAACCTTACCCTAACACTAATCCTAGCACTGCACCTACACCAACCACTAACCCTAAACCTAACCCTAATTCAAACTGATCTCTAACCCGACCCCAAGCCCTAAACCTAACCCTAACTCTAACCCAGCTCTACCCCTACCCCTACCCCTAACGCTAACTTTAACCCATTCGTAACCCTAAACATAACCCTAGCCATAGACCTAAAGATAAAACCAACACGAGCCATAGCACTAAGCCTGACCTAGCACTAACGCTAGCCCAAACCCTAACACTGAATCTAGCACTAACCATAGTCCTAACACTAACCATTGCACTAACACTTACTCTAATGCTACCCCGAGCCCTAATTCTCACTCTAACCCAGCCCCAACCCAACCTCAACGCTAACCCTAACCATAACCCTAATACTAATCCTAACCCTAGCCCTAACCCTAAACCTAGCACTATCGATAACACTAACCATAACCCTAACCCTAGCACTGGCCCTAGCCCTAGCTCTGGCCCCAACTGTAACCTTAATGCTAACCATTGACCTAGATCTAACACTAACCCAGTCCCACACTTGAAATTAACCATAGTCCTAGCCATAACCCAAAACCCAGGGCTAGCCCTAGCCCTAACCCTAGACCTACCGCTAACCTTAGCCATGGCCCTAAACTTAACCCTAACATTAACACTATCCCTAACCCTAGCACAAACACTAATGCTAACCCTAAACCTAACCATAACACTAAAACAACCTATCCCCACACCCCTAACACTAACCCTACACTTAACCCTAAACCTAACCCTAACCGTGACGCTACCCTACACCTAAACCTAAACCAAACACTTACCCTACCATAACCCTAACACTAACCGTACTTTAAACTTAGCCCTAGCCCTACCCTAATGCTAGCGCTACACCTAACATTAAACCTAACACTAGCCCTAACCCTATCCCTAGTCTTAGCCCTAACTCTAAACTGACCCCTAACACTACCACTCGTCCTAACCCAAACCCAAACCCTAACCCTAGCCCTAAGCCAACCACTACTGCTACACCTGACCCTAACACTAACACTAATCCTCAAGCTTAGCCTTAACCCAACACAAATCTTAGCCCTAGATATGACCCTAAACTTAGCCCTAGCCCTAGCCTTAACTCTAACCCTAACCCTAACCCTAGCTCTAGCCCTAACCCTACCCTAACCATAAATATAGACGTAGACTTAGCACTAATGCTAACCCTAGCCCTGTCCATAGCCCTGGCTGCAACCATAACGCTAACACTAGCCCTATTCCTAAACTTAACCCTAAACTACCCCTAAACCTAACCCTAAAACATCCCTAACTCCAAGCATACCCATTCCCCTAAGCCTAACATTAACCCTAACTCTAACTCAGCCCTACACTAACCTTGACCCTAACCCTTATCCTAGTCTGAGCCACAGCCCTAACCGTAGTTTGAGCCCTAACAATAAATATAACTCTATCCCTAACCGTCAACCTAGCCCCAGCCATTGCCCTATCCCTATCCCTAACCTAAATTTTCCTTTACCATGAACCCTACCACTAAAAATAAACCTAACCCTACCTCTAGCACTAACACTAAACCTAAACTTTATCCTAACTCTAACCCTAGCCCTAGGCCTAACACCAACCCTAGCCCTAGAGATGACCCTAATGTTAACCCTAACTGTAACCCAACACTAACCCTAACCCTAACCCTAACATTAACCCTGACCTAATCCTAGCCCTAGCCCTAATGCCAACACTAGGCTATGTCTAAACTCTAAACCTAATCCTACTCCTAATCCAACTCCTAACCATGACACTAGCCCTAAACTTGACTCTAACCCTAACCCTAAACCTATACCTAACAAAAACACTAACTCTAACTGTAACCTTAACCTACCACTAACCCTAGCTGTAGACCTAAAACTGCCCCTACCCATAATTCTAACCATAACACTAACCCAAGCCCTACTCTTAACCCTACCTCTAATGCTAGGCCAAACCCTAACTCTCAGCATAACCCTAGCCCTAACCCTAACTCTAGTGCTAACGTTAACTCTCATGCTAACCCTAGCCCTAATGCTCACTGTAAAGCTTACCCTAACCCAACCCTCACCCTACCCCTAAACCTGCCGCTCTTCTAACCCTAACCCTAACCCAACACCTACCCCTACCACTACCCCTAACCCTACCCCAATCCTAATCCTAATGCTAGCCTTAATCCTAAGCAAAGCCCTAGCCCTAACACTATCCCTAACCTTAGTCAGAATCCTAACAATAGCCCTAGCTCTAGCTCTAGCACTAACACTACCCCAAAACTAACCCTAACTCTACCCTAAACCTAACCCTAGCACTAACACTAAACCGAGGTCCAACCCTAGCCCTAAACCTAACTGTAGCTATAAACCTAACCCGAACCCTAAGCCGAGCCCTAATGCTAATCCTAGGCCTAACCCTAGCACTAACCCTAACCCTTGCCTTAAGACTAATCCTAATGCTAGCCCTACCCGCAACAATAGCACTAACTCTAAACCTAATGCAACCATAACCTTAACCATATCCATAGACCTAACCATAACCCTAGCCATAACCCTACCATAAGCTTCGCTGTAACCCTAACCCTACCCCTAAACATAAACCTAACCCTAGCTCTAGCACTAACCCTACACCTAACTATAGCCCTAGGGCTAAACCAAACCCTAGACCGAGACCTGAGCCTAACCCAACAGCTACAAATAACCATAACCATAACTGTAACCATAAACCTAAGCCTAACCCTTGCCGTAGGCCTAACCTCTACCCTAGCCATAGACCTGACACTGACCCTAACGCTAACCCTAACCCTAACCCAACACTAACCCTAACGTTAATACTAGCCCTGACCTAATCATAGCCCCGGCCCTAACCCTAATCCAAGCCCTAGTCCTAAGCCTAACCCTAAACATAGATGCAAACCTAGAGCTAAACCTAAGCCTAACCCTAAACATAGCCTTAACCATAACACTCACGCTAAACCTAATCCTAGGCCTAACCCATACTCTAATCCTAACTGTAACCCTAGAGCTAGCCCTAGAACTAACACTAACCCTAGACCTATCCTTAGCCCTGATGCTAACCCTTACTCTACCACTAACCCTATGACTAACCCTAGCCCTAACCCTAACCCTAGCCCTAAACATAGCCCTAACCCTAGCCTTAGCCCTAACCTTAATGCTACCCTAATCCTAGCCCTAACCCAAATCCTAAACCTACCCAAACTATAACCCTAACTCTAACCCCACTCTACACTTATCCCTAACCCTACAGCTGCCCTTAGCCATCACCTTAACCCTTAAAGTAAATCTAAACCTAACCTTATTCCTAACCCTAAAACTAACCCTGACCCCACCCATTTCCCTACCCCTAACCCTAAACCAATACTAACCCTAACACCAGCCCTAATCCGAGCCATAGCCATAACCCTAAAGTCAGGCCTAGCCCTAGCCCTAACCCTCATCTTAGCATTAACTCAGCCCTAACACTAAACGTAGCCCTAAACCTACCTGAACCCTAACCCTAAACCTAATCCTAGCTCTAACGCTAGACCTAAACCTAAGCCTTGCCCAAACTCTAAAGCTCATGCTAACCATACCCCTGACCGTCACCCAAACACTAAACCTAACTCAAGCATAACCCTAACTCTACCCTAGTCCTAGCCCAAGCCATAGCCCTAGTCCCAACCCTATCCCTAAACCTAACCATAGCCCTAGCTCTAGCCCTAAACCTAACCCTAAACCTAAACATAACCCTAACAGTAACCCTAGCTCAAACACTAGGCCTAGCCCTAGCCCTAGTCCTAACCCTAGCCCAAACACTAGGCCTAGCCCTAGCCCTAACACTAGCAGTAACCCTAACCCTAAACCTAGCCCCAAACCTAGCTGTAGCCCTAACCCTAACCCTATCCCTAGACCTAGCCCTAACTCTAGCCCTAACACTAGCACTAACCCTAGCCCAAAAACTAGGCCTAGCACTAGC
Source organism: Ceratotherium simum simum (assembly GCF_057802395.1). Classification (NCBI taxonomy): domain Eukaryota; kingdom Metazoa; phylum Chordata; class Mammalia; order Perissodactyla; family Rhinocerotidae; genus Ceratotherium; species Ceratotherium simum. Next base: position 556,278 of record NC_141929.1, on the reverse strand, counting down.
CCTAACCCTAGCTCTAACCCTAACCCTAAACCGAGCCCAAAACTTAACCCTAGCCATAACCCTAACCCTATACCTAGACCTAGACCTAACCCAAGCCCTAAATCTAGCACTAACTCTAACCCTAACCCTAAACCTAACCGTAACCCTAACCTAACCCTAACCCTAAACCGAACCATAATGCTAACATTAACCCTTACCCTCACCTTAGCAGTAACCATAACCCTAAACCTAACCCTAATCCTAAAACTAGCCCTAACCCTAACCTTAACCCTAACCCTAACACTAGCCTTAACCCTAGCCCTAGCCCTAGCCCTAGCCTTAGCCCTAACACTCAACCTAGCCCTAACCCTAACCCTAGCCATAAGCCTAACCCTAGCCCTAGCACTAACTCTAACCCTAGCACTAGCCCTAACCCTAACCTTAACCCTACCTAGCCCTAACCCTAACCCTAACCCTAACCCTAGCCCTAGCCATAACCCTAAACCTAACCCTAAACCTAGCCTTAGCCCTAACCCTAATCCTAATACCAATCCTTGCCCTAGCCCTAACCTTAACTCTAACCCTAAATGTAATGCTAACACTAAGCCTAACCCACACACAATTGGTTTGATGTCAACATATGTGAATGTTGTCACACACAATATGTGTGATATCATACATAAAAATATGACTGATGTCACAAAAAAGTGAATGGTGTCACACATATCAAAGGGTGTGTTTTCACACACGAATGTGAGCCCTGTCACACATAGACCATTGGTGTGATGTCACACAAACATTGCTTGATGTCAGACACACAATGCGTGTGAAGGCACACACCAACCTGGTGATGTCACAGAAAATGGGAGTGGTGTCTGTCATGAAAATGAGTGCGAATTCATACATAACCATGAGAGTTACACAAAACACACATGTGGGATTTAAGTCAGACTAAAATGTGAGAGACTTCACAGAAAGCTGGGAGTGATTTCATGCACAACAGTGGATGTCATGTTACAGTTAAGAATATGACTGCCATCACACAATGGGAGTGATATCACACAATTTGAGAGATGTGACAGGCTATCCTAGTGTTATCACGATCAAGGTAAGTGGTGTCCCAAAATGGGTGTGATGTCACAGATAACGGTTGGAGTGATGTCACACACAAAATATGAGTGATGTCACACACACACCTTTTTAGTGACGCCAAACACACTATCAGAGTGTTGTCACACTCAATTGGTTTGATGTCATACATAATACCGTGAAAGACATCACACATAATAATGGTTGGAACATCATATGCTAATTAAGGTTGATGTCACACACAATTGATGTGATGTGACACACAATGATGTTGTCACACAAGAAGTGGTGTGATGTCACCCATAACCATGTGTGTCATGTCACGCATAACCATGAGAGTGAGATCATATGCACACAGTAGGAGTGAAGTCACAATTTAAAATGTGAGTTATATCACAAGGGACATGTCAATGATGTCACACATAGCAGTAGGAGTGTTGTCACAATTCATATGTTGTCACATATAAGTGGAGTGAAGTCACACTCTTGTCAATTCATACAACACAACAGGTAACATATCTCAAATAACAAAGAGATGTCACACAAAATATGAGTGAAGTCACAGATACACCATGTGAGAGATGTCACACACACTGGCAGAGTCAAGTCCTCGACAATTACCGTGAAATCACATGGAATGTTTGAAGTGACATCAAACGCAAAAATAGTGATTTCTTATGCTAAAGTGGATTGATGTCACACACAATTGGTGTGATGTCAACATATGTGAATGATGTGACACACACAATAGAAGTACTTTCATACATAAAAATATGAGTTGTCACAAAAATATGTGAATGGTGTCACACATATCAATGGGTGTGTTTTCACACACAAATGTGAGCCTTGCCACACATACACCATTGGTGTAAGGTCAAAGACACATTGAGTGATGTCACACACACAATGTGAGTGATGGCACACACTACACTGGTGATATAGTGTGTGAGGGGTGCCTCTCACGAAAATGAGTGTGAATTCACAGATAACAATGAGAGTTACACAAAACACAAAAGTGTGATATGTCAGGGTAAAACGTGAGAGATTTCACAGAAACCTGGGAGTGATTTCATACATAACAGTGGTTGTCACATTGCAGTTAAGAATATGACTGCTGTCACACACAATGGGAGTGATAACACACAATTTGAGTGATGTGACAGGCTATCCTAGTGTTCTCACACTCAAGGTGTGTGATCTCCCAAATTAGGTGTGATGTCACACATAACAGTTGAAGTGATGTCGCACACAAAATGTGAGTGATGTCACACACACCATTGGAGTGATGTCAAACACACTGTCAGAGTGATGTCACACTCAATTGGTGTGATGTCATACATAATATTGGGAGTGACACCACACAGAATAATGGTTTGATATCATATCACATTTAAGGTTGATGCCACTCACAATTAATGAGGTGTGACACACAAGGATGATGATGTCACACACAAGGGGTGTTATGTCACCCATAACTATGTGTGTCACCTTATGCATAACAAAGTGTGTGATATCACATGCACACAATGGGAGTGATGTCACAAGATACACACCTCTGATGTTCACAGATAACAGTTGGAGTGATGTCACACTATTCATGTGATGTCACACATAACAATGGGAGTGATGTCACACATAAACATATGAGTAATATCACAAAGAACACATGACTGATATCACACATAATCTATTAATAGTCTACACTCAAGCTTTCTATCCAATATTGAAAGAGCACTTCTGCTGAACTCAGCATGCTAGTAGCTATAGGGAACATACTCTAATGAGAACTTTTATACTTTTCAATACAACTGGTACAGTTTATCTGTATCTGTATCTATCTTCATTCAACGAAAGTACAGTGTGAATAAAAACTCCTTTTTTAAATCTGTTTATGATCATCTTGAAAAGTGCCTTGTCAAAGGGTGCAGTTCTCGTCTTTCTTTCAGGCTCTCTCTTACATGGAACGAAAGAACTTGCTCATTGATCTCAATTTACCAGTGGCAAACTGTTAGGGAGCATCTTCCTATGAGAGGGTTTAAACTTTTGACTACACAAGGAAGAGAATATCTATAATATCCATTTATGAAAAGCACAGTGTGGAGAAAAACTCTTGCTTGTACCTGTTTATCATCTGCACTGAAAAGTACTTTTTCAAACATTGCAGCTCATGACATTTACTTAGGATCTCTCTCACATTAAATGAAAGAATGTTCTTAGTGAGCAAATGTTGCCATTAGCTGTAAGTAAGATCTTCCCATGTGAGCTTTTAACCTTTTCACTAGTGCTGGGAGAAAATATCTACAGCATCAATTGAAATAATACATGTGGTGGAAAAAAACTCATTTTAGATGTTGAGCATCATCTTGATGAGTGAATTTTTCAATCATTGATTTTTGTGACCTGCATTAAGGCTTTCCCTCAAATATAGTGAAAGAACACCTGTTCTGAACTCAACAGCCCTGTAGCTGTAAGTGAGCTCTTCCTGGGAGGCCTTTTAAATTTTTTTAAATTTGTTTATTTATTGTTCCGCCAAAGCCCCAGTAGATAGTTGTATGTCATAGCTGCACATCCTTCCAGTTGCTGCATGTGGGACGCGCCCTCAGCATGGTCGGAGAAGCAGTGCGTCGGTGAGTGCCCGGGATCTGAACCCAGGCTGCCAGCAGTGGAGCGTGGGCATTCAACCATTAAGCAACGGGGCTGGCCCTTTGGAGGCCTTTTAAACTTTTCACTACAGCTAGGAGAAGGTATCTATGACATCCATAAAATGAAAATCAAGGAGAAAATACCAGGCGAAAATCTCTGACTGGTATCTGTATAGGATCCTCCTGCAAATTGCCTTTTCCATCATTGTAGTTAACGACCGTCACTCAGGCTCTCTCTCCTATGTAATGCAAGAAAGTACTTTCTCAACTCAGCTGGCAAGGAGCTTTAAGCAGAATCCTTCTTTGAAAGCTTTCACTGCAGCTGCAAGAGAATATCTGTAACATCCATTCCATGTAAGTTTTCTGTGGAGGTAAACACTTCCTTTTAGTTTTTAGGATCGTATTGTAAAGTGCCTTTTCATGTTTGCAATTCGATACATGCACTCAGGCTTCCTTCCTGATATAAAAGAAAACACCCCTGCTAAATCTACTTTGCCAGTAGCTGTTAGGACCACCTTTCTAGGAGAGTTTCCACTTTTGGCCACAGCTCAGAAAGAAGCTGTATCACATCTGTTCAATGAAAGTACATAGTGAAGAAATCCTCCTCTTGTAAGTGTTTATGATCATCTTCTTAAGTGGCTCTAAATACACTGCAGTTCAGTCTGCATTCAAGGTCTCACTAGCATATCATGATGACCACTATTGTTTAACACAGGTTGCCAATATCTGTTAGTAACATCTTCACATGAGAGGATTTAAAATTTCAGTGCAGCTGGGAGAGAGTACCTATAGCATCTGTAAAATGAAAGGCCAGTGTGGGGAAAAAATCTTGCTTGCATCTGTATAGGACTATCCTGATAATTGCCTTTCCCAACACTGCTGCTAACAACATTCACTTAAGAATTCTCTCCTGGGGCCTGCCTGGTGGCGCAAGCAGTTGGGTGTGCACGATCCACTTCGATGGCCTGGGGTTTGCAGTTTCCCAACCCCGGGCAGGCACCAATGCACTGATGGCCACGACATGCTGTGGTGGCGTCCCATATAAAGTAGAGCAAGATGGGCACAGCTGTTAGCTCAGGGCCAAACTTCCTCAGCAAAAAAGAGGAGGATCAGCATTGGATGTTACCTCAGGGCTGATATTCCTCACACACACACACAAACAATTCTCTACCATGTAATGCCAGAAAGTTCTTGCTTAACTCTGCTTGCAAGTAGGTTTAAGGAGGATCTAAGCCTGAGAGCTTTTAAACTTTCCACTGCAGCTGTGAGAGAATATCCATAATATCCATCAAATGAACGTACTCTGTCGAGAAAAAACATTTCCTTTTAGTTTTTGAGGATAATAATGGAAAGTGCCTTTTCTTCTTTTTGGTTCATTGCCTGCATTGAGGCTGCCTTCCCAATGGAAAGACAAAATACCACTGCTTAACCATGTTTGCCAGTAGCAAGGAAGGAAATAACTTCGTGCCTTGTCTCTCTTCCTTCCAGCAAATGAGGTACACCTTCCTTAACCAGGTTTGGAACATATTGCCATTTCAGGCCTTGAGAGGGAATATCACATTCCTTTGAGAAGGCACTTTCTGATCCCGGGTTCTAAGTAGAGCTCTAGGAACAAGCTTGTAAATCAGTAGCAATGTTTACTAGAACTTAGCTAAACTATGTATAACACCCATTTCTGGAAATAACTTCATGCCCAATCTCTCTTCCTTCCAGCTCTCAAGGATTACATTCCTAAAACAGGTTTTGAACATATTACTCTTTCGAGCCTTAAGAAGGAATCTCACTTCCCTCTGAGAAGGCAATTTCTCATCTCAGCTTGTAAGTAGACGTCTAGGAACAAGTTAGTATATGAGTGGCAATCATCACTACAGCTGAGCTCAATTGTATAAAATACCCATTCCTGGAAGTATCTTTGTGCTCAATCTCGCTTCCTTTCAGCTCATGAGAATCACCTTCCTAATCCAGGTTTAGAACATAATGCTATTTCGGTCATTGAGAACAAATATCACCTTCCTCTGAGAAGACACTTTCTGATAACTTCCTGTAAATAGATGTCTAGGAACAAGTTTATATTGGAGCATCAATCATTACTACAGCTTAGTTAAACGATATGTAATATCCATTCTTCGAAGTAACTTCACGTACAAACTCTCTTCCTTCTAGCACTAATCATCACTCAACTAAACCAGTTTTGGACCATACAGCCATGTTGGGCCTTGAGAAGGAATCTCGCATTCCTTTGAGAAGGCACTTTCTGATCTCAGATTGTAAGTACATGTCTAGGAACATGTTTGTATATGAGTGGTAAGCATTACTAACGCTGTTCTAATCTATGTATAATACCAATTCTTGGAAATAACTTTGTGTCTCATCTCTCTTCCTTCCAATTCATAGGGATCACAAAGCTAAACCAGCTTTGAAACATATTGCCATTTCACGCCTTGAGAAGGAGTCTCACATTACTTTGAGAAGGCAAGTTATGATCCTGTCCAGAATGTTGAAGTCTAGGAACAAGTTTGTATATGAGCATTAATCATTATTAGAGCTGAGCTAAACTGTGTATAAAAACCATTCCTGGAAATAATTTTTGCCTCATCTCTCCTCCTTCCATCATATAAGAATCACAAACATAAACCTGTTTTCGTCCATCATGTCATTTCAGGCCTTGAGAACGAAACTCACACTTCTTTGAAGGCACTTCCTGATCCCTGCTTCTAAGTAGATGTCCAGGAACAAGATTCTATATAAGTGGCAATCATTACTACAACTGTGCTATTCTTTGACTAACATCCAATCCTGAAATAACTTCATGCCCTATCTTCCTTCCAGCTTGTAATGAAGACTTTCCTCAACCAAGCTGGGAACTTATTGCCATTTCAGACCCTGAGGAGGAATCTCACATTCCTTTGAGACAGCAGTTTCTGATCACAGCCTGTATGTAGACGTCTAGGATCAAGTGGGCATATGAGTGGCAATCATCAATAGAGCTGTGCTGAACGATGTATAACATCCATTCCTTGAAATAACATTTTTCCTAATCTCTCTTCCTTCCATCTCGTAAGGATCACAAACCTAAACCAGGTTTGGAACATAATGCCATTTCAGATCCTTGAGAACAAATCTCACATTCCTTTGAGAAGGCACTTTCTGATCCTGGCTTGTAGGTAAATGTCTAGTAACAAGGTTGGAAATGACTGGCAATCATTACTATAGCTGAGCTAAACTATGCATAAGAACCATTCCTCAAAATACTCCCTACTCCATCTCTCTTCCTTCCAGCTCTAAAGGATTACATTCCTAAGCAAGGTTTTGAACTTAATACCATGTCGGGCTTTGAGAAGGAATATTACATTACCTTGAGAAGGAACTTTCTGATCCCAGTTTCTAAGTAGATGCCTAGAAACAAGTTTGTATATGAGTGGGAATCGTTATTACAGCTGAGCTGAACTATGAATAACACCTATTCCTGGAAATAACTTCATGCCCGGTCTCTCTCCCTTCCAGATCATAAAGCCCACCTTCCTCAACCATGTTTGGAACATATTACCATTTCCGGCCTTGAGAAGGAATCTCCTATTCCTTTAAGAAGGCATTTTCTGATCCCTGCTTCTAAGTATATGTCCAGGAACAAGATTCTAGATAAGTGGCAATGATGAGTACAACTGAGCTATTCTATGAATAACATCAATTCTTGGAAAAAATCTTCATGCCTAATCTCTTTTGCTTGCAGCTTGTAAGTACCACTTTCCTCAACCAAGTTAGGAACATATTGCTGTTTCAGGCCTTGGGAAGGAATATCACATTCCTTTGAGATGTCACTTTCTGATCCTGGGGTTAGGTAGATGTCTGGGCACAAGTTTGTATATGAGTGGCAATCATTACTACACCTGAGTTAATCTATGTATAAAACACATTAATGGAAATATTATCATGCCCAATCTCTCTTCCTTCCATCCAGGACGGATCACAAACCTGAGCCAGATTTGGAACATATTGTGATTTTGGGCCCTGAGAAGGAATCTCACATTCCTTTGTGAAGGCACTTTCTGTTCCTGGCCTGTATGTAGATTTCTATGAACAAGTTTGCATATGAGTGGCAATCATGGTACAGGAGCTAAAGTATGTATAACAGCCATTCCTGGAAATCACTTTGTGCCTAATATCTCTTCCTTCATCTCATCAGGATCAGCTTGCTCAACCATTTTTGGAACATCATACTATTTTGGTCCTTGAGAATGAAGCTCAGAGGGTCCAGTCCCTTGGGGTAGCGGTTAAGTGCTCACACTCCACTGCTGGTGGCCCGGGTTTGGATCCTGGTCATGCACCGACACTCCTCTTGTCAGGCCATGCTGTGGTTGTGTCCCACATAAAGAGGAGGAAGATCTGCACGGATGTTAGCTCAGGGCCAGTCTTCCTCAGCAAATAGAGGAGGATTGGCATGGACTTTAGCTCAGGGCTGATCTTCCTCACAAAAAAAGAGAGAAGAAACCTCATATTCCCTTCAGAAGGAAGCTTCTTATCCCGGCTTCTAAGTAAAAGTCTAGGAACAAGTTTGTATATGATTGACAATCATTACTACAGCTGAGCTAAACTGTCACTAACAGCCATTCCTGGAAATAACTTCGCGCCCAAACTCTCTTCATTCCGGCTCGTAAGGACCACCTTCGTCAACCAGGTTTGGAACATAGTGCCCTTTGGGGCCTTTAGAAGAAATCTCACATTCTTTTGTGAACGCAGTCTCTGATATAATCTTCTAAGTAGATATCTAGGAACAAGTTCATATAGGTGTGGCAGTCATTACTACAGCTGACACACTGGGTATAACACCCATTCCTGGAAATCACTTTGTGTCTAATCGCTCTCCCTTCCATCTCATAAGGATCACAAACCTAAACCAGATTTGGACCATAATGCCATTTCGGTCCTTAAGAAGGAGTCTCACATTGCTTTGGGGGAAGAAGGAACGTTCTGATCCTGGCTTTTACATAGATGTCTAGGAACAAGTTTGCATACGATTGGCAATTATTACTACAGCTGAGGTAAACTTCATATAACACCCATTCCTGGAAGTAACTTTGTGCCTAATCTCTCTTATTTCCATCTCATAAAGATCACAAACCTAAACCAGATTTCAAACATATTGCTGTTTCGCCCCTTGAGAACAAATCTCACATTCCATTGAGAAGGCACTTTCTAATCCTGGCTTCTAAGTAAATGTCTAGGAAAAAGTTGGTATATGGGTTTCAATCATCAGTTAAAGTGAGGTATACTATGTATAACACCCATTCCTGGAAATAACTTTGTGCCTTACCTCACTTCCTTCAATCACCTAAGGATCACAACCATAAACAAGGTTTGGTAAATAAGCCAATTCGGGTATTGAGAATGAATCTCACATCTCTTTGAGAAGGCAATGTCTCATCTTGGCTTGTAAGTAAACGTCTAGGAGCATGTTTGAATATGAGTGGCAATCATTACTACAGCTGAGATGGAATATATATCACCTATTCCTGAAAATAACTTGGTGCCTAATCTCTCTTCTTCCAGCTCGTAAGCATCACAAACCTAATCCTGTTTTCGAACATATTGTCATTTTGGACCTTGAGAAGGAATCTCACATTCGTATGAGAAGGCACTTTCTGATCCCGGCCTATATGTAGAGATGCAGGAACAAGTTTGTAAATGAGTGACAATCATTATTAAAGTGGAGTTAAACTATGTATGACACTGATTCCTGGAAATAACTTCATGCCTAATCTGTCTTCCTTCCATGTCTTAAGGATCACCTTCCTCAACCAGGTTTGGAACATAATGTCATTTCAGGACCTGAGAATGAATCTCACATTCCTTTGAGAATGTAATTTCTGATGCAGGTTTCTAAGTAGAAGTCCACGAACAAGTTTGTATATGAGTGGCAATCATTCCTACAGCTTAGCAAAAGTATGTGTAATGCCCATTCCTGGAAATAAATTTGTGCCTAACCTCTCTTCCTTCCATCTTGTAAGGGTGAAAACCCTTAACCAGGTTTGGAGCATAATGCCATTTTGTGTCTTGAGAACGAATCTCTTACTCCTTTGATAAGGCACTTTCTGAACCCCCTTGTAAGTAAATGTCTAGGAACCAGTTTCTATATGAATGGTAATTATTACTATAGCTGAGCTAAGCTATGTATAACACCCATTCCTGGACATGACGTCGTGCCCCATCTCCCTTCCTTCCAGCTGCTACAGATCTCCTAGCAAAAGCACGTTTATAAACAGAGCCATGTAGTGCCTTTAGACAGGATCACTCTCAAATGCCTTAGAGAACACAATTTCTTCTCCCGGTTTGAAGGTAGACGATATGAAACATCTTTGCATCTGAGAGGCATTCATTACTACAGCTGAGTTTAACTGTGTATAACACCCATACCTGGAAGTAACTTTATGCCCAAACCGTCCTCCTTCTGGCTCCTAAGGATCGCCTACCCAAAGCAGGTTTTGCACAGGGCCATGCAGGGCCTTCAGAGAGAATCTCATGCACATGCTTTAGATAAGGCAATTTCTTATCCCAGCTTGTAAGTAGATGGTAGGAAACATCTGTCTGTCTTTGTGACAATCACTACTAGGGCTGAGTAAAATTGTGGTTAACACCCATTCCTTGAGGTAACATCATGTCCAACCCCTTCCTTCCAGGTCCTAAGGATCGCCTTCTCAAAGCATGTTTCGAAAGAGGACTGTGTAGTGCCTTGGGACAGCGTCTCACTCACAAGCCATTGAGAGTGCATTTTCTCATACCGGATTCTAAGTAGATGGTTAGAAATATGTTTGTATCTGAGGGGCAGGCACTACTACAGCTGAGGTAAACTAAGTATAACTCCCATTCCTGGAAAAAACTTGGTACCCAATCTCCCTTTCTTCCAGCTCCTAAAGACCGCCTTCTAAAACCAGGTTTTACACAGGGCCATGTAGGGCCTGGAGAGAGAATTTCACTCACATGCATTAGAGAAGGCACTTTGTTATCCCGGCTTGTAAGTAGATGGAAAGAAACATCTTTCTATCTGAGTGGCAATCACTACTACAGCTGAGTTAAACTATGTATAACACCCATTCCTGGAAATAACTTCATGCCAGATCTCCCTTCCTTCCAGCGCATAAGGATCACCTTGTCAATGCATGTTTACACAGGCCCCTGAAGGGCCTTGAGAGAGAATCTCACTCACATGATCTAGAGAAGGCAGTTTCTTATCCTGGCTTGTAAGTAGATGGTAAGAAACTTCTTTGTTTCTGAGAGGCAATCTCTACTACAACTCAGATAAGCTATGTATAACACCCATTCCTGGAAGTAACTTCATGTCCCATCTCTCCTCCTTCCCAGTGCTAAGGATCGCCCTCCCAAAAAGGATTTGCACATAGGGCCTTCAGAGAGAATCTCACTCACCTGTCTTAGAGAGGGCACTTTCTTATCCCGGAAACTAAGTAGATATTATGAAACATCTATCTATCTTTGTGGCAAGCACTAGTAGAGCTGAGTGAAATGACGGATATCAGCCATTCCCGGAAGTAACTTCATGCCCACTCTGTCTTCCTTCCAGCTTCTAAGGATTGCCTTCCCAAAGAAAGTTGTGCACAGCACCATGTAGGGCCTTGAGAGAGAATTTCACTCAAACTCCTTAGAGAAGGCACTTTCTTCTCCTGGCTCGTGAGAAGATGGTAAGAAACATCTTGTTATCTGAGGGGCAATCACTACTACAACTGAGTGAAACTATGGATAGCACCTGTTCCTGGAGATAATTTCAAGCCAAATCGCCCTTCCAACCTGTTCCTAAGGATTGCCTTCCCAATACAGGATTTACTCAAAGTCTTGATGGACCTTGAGATAGAATCTGACTCACATGCCTTAGAGAAGGCACTTTCTTATCTCGACTTGTAGTAAATGGTTAGAAACATCTTTGTATCTGAGTGTCAATCACTACTACAGATCAGCAAAATATGTATAAGACCCATTCCTGGTGGTAACATCATGCCCAATTGCCCTTCCTTCCAACTTCTAAGGATCGCCTTCCCAAAGCAGGCTGGGAAACAGGACCGTGTAGTGCCTTGAGATAGAATCTCATTCACAGGTGATAGAGAACGCACTTTCAGATACTCGATTCTAAGTAGATTGTTAGGAACATGTTTGTGTCTGATGTGCAAGCATTTCTACAGCTGTGCTAAACTAAACATAACACACATTCATGGAAATAACTTTGAGCCCAGTCTCCCTTCCTTCCAGCTCATGAGTGTCGCTTTCCTAAACCAGGGTTGGAAACAGGTCCATGTAGGTCCTTGAGACAGTCCCACTCTCAAATACCTCAGAGAACACACTTTCATATCTCGAGTTGTAAGTAGATGGTTAGAAACATCTTTGTCTCTCAATGGCAATCATTACCACAGCTGAGTTAAACTAAGTATTACACCCATTGCTGGAAATATCTTTGTGCCCAAACTCCCTTCCTTCCAGCTCTTTAGGACTGCATTCCCAAAGCATGTTTTTCTAAGGGCCATCTAAGGCCTTGAGAGAATCTCACTCACATGCCTTAGAGAGGGCAGTTTCTTATCACGGCTTGTAAGTAGATGGTAAGAAACATCTTGGTATCTGTGTGGCAATCACTACTATAGCTGAGTTCAACAATGGATAACACCCATTCCTGGAAGTGACTTCATGCCCAATCAGCCTTCTTTCCAGCTCCTATAGTTTGCCTTCCCAAAGAAGGTTTTGCACCATTCCATGTAGGGCCTTGAGAGAGAATCTCTCTCACATGCTTAGAGAAGGCACACTCCTATCCTGGCTTGTGGCTAGATGGTAAGAAACATCTTTGTATTTGAGTGCCAATAACTACTACAGCTGAGTTAAACTATGGATAACACCCATTCCTGGAAGTATCTTCATGCCCAATCTCCCATCTTTCCAGCTCCTAACGATCACTTCCCCAAAGCATGTTTGGAAACAGGACCATGTAGTGCCTTGAGACTTAATCTCACTCAAATGCCTAGAGAATGCACTTTGAGATACTGGATTCTAAGTAGATGGTTATGAACATGTTTGTATCTGATTGTCAGGCATTACTACAGCTGAGGTAAACTAAGCATAAGGCCAATTCCTAGAAATAACTTTGTTTCCAATCTCCCTTCCTTTTAGCTGCTAAGGATAGTCTTCCTAAGGCAGGTTTCATAACAGGGCCAAGTAGGGCATTGAGACAAGACCACTCTCGAATGACTTAGAGAACACACTCTCTTATCCCGGATTTTAAGCAGATGATTATAAACTTGTTTTTTTCTGAGTAGCAATCATTAGTACAGCTGAATTAAACTATGTATAAGACCTATTCCTGAAATCAACTTCGTGCCCAATCTCCCTTCCTTCATACTCCAAAGGATCACCATCCCAAACCAGGTATTGCAAATGGCCATGAAGGGCCTTGATAGAGAATCTCAGTCACATGCCTTAGAGAAGGCCCTTTCTTTTCTTGCCTTGTAAGTAGTTGGTAAGAAACATTTTTGTATCTGAGTGAAAATCACTACTGCTGCTGAGTTAAACTACGGATAACACCCATTCCTGGAAGTATCTTCATGCCCAATATCCCTTACTTCCAAATCTTAAGGATCACCTTCTCAAAGTAGGTTTGGAAACAGGACTGTGTAGTGCCTTGAGACAGAGTCTCTCACAAGCCATAGAGAACACACTTTGTGATACCGGATTCTAAGTAGATGGTTAGGAACATGTTTGTATCTTAGTGGGAAGTGTTACTACAGCTGAGCCAACCTAAGAATAACTGTCAATACTGTAGATAACCTTGTTAGAAATCTGCCTTCCTTCCAGCTCCTAAGGATCGCCTTCCCAAAGGAGGTTTTGTACAAGGCCATGGAGGGCCTTGAAAGTGAATCTCATTCACATGCGTTAGAGAAGGGATTTTCTTTCCCAGCTTGTAAGCAGATATTAAGAAACATATTTCTATCTGTGTGGCAATCGCTACAACACTTGAGTTAAACTATGGATCACACCCATTCCTGGAAGTAACTTCATGCCCAATCTCCCCTCCTTCCACCTGCTAAGGATTACCTTCCCAAACCAGGTTTGGAAACAGGGACGTGGAGTTCCTAGAGACAGGAACACTCTCAAATTCCTTAGAGAACACATTTTCTTCTCTCAGTTTTTAAGTTGACAGAAAGAAACATCTTTGTATCTGAGTGTGAATCATTACTAGAGTTTGGGTTAAGGTTTGGGTTAGGGTTCAAGTTAGAGTTAGGGTTTGGGTTAGGGTTAGGGTTAGGGTTCAGTTTAGGGTTATGGTTCGGGTTAGGGTTAGAGTTAGGGTTTGGGTTACGCTTAGGGTTCAGGTTCGGGTTCGGGTTCGGGTTATGGTTATGGTTAGGGTTAGGGTTTGGATTAGGGTTCAGGTTACATTTGGGGTTCAGGTTCGGGTACAGTTAGGGTTAGGGTTAGGGATAGGCTTACAGTTAGACTTCAGGTTAGGGTTACCATTAGGGTTAGGGTTAGGGATAGGCTTACAGTTAGACTTCAGGTTAGGGTTACCATTAGGTTTAGGGTTTGCTTTAGGGTTAGGGTTCGGGTTCAGGTTAGGGTTACAGTTAGGGTTAGGGTTAGGGTCTGGTTAGGGTTAGGGTTGAGTTCAGGTTCAGGTTACAGTTCTGGTTACGGTTAGGAGTGGGGTTAGGTTTAGGGTCAGGGTTCTGGTTGGGTTAGGGTTATTGTTAGTGTTAGGGTTAGGGTTCTGGTTGTGGTTAGGGTTATGTTTTGGGATTGGGTCTGGTGTAGGTTTAGGTTAGGGTTCGGTTTCAGGTTAGAGTTAGGGTTACGGTTTGTGTTATACTGGGTTAGGTTTCAGGTTAGGGTTACTTTTAGGCTTAGAGTTATGGTACGGTTAGGGTACAGGTTAGGGTTAGGGTTAGGGTTAAGGTTAGGGTTAGGTTTAGCATAAGTGTTCGAGTTAGGGTAAGTGTTAGTGTTCAAGTATGGTTAGGGTTATTGTTAGCGTTTAGATTTAGGTTTAGTGTTAGGGTTAGAGTTCAGGATCGGGTTAGATATGGTTTAGGTTTACGGTTCGGGTTCAGGGTCAGGTTAGGATTATGTTTAGGGTAACATTTAGTGTTACGGTGCGGGTGAGGGTTCAGGTTACAGTTAGTGTTAGGATTAGGGTTAAGGTTCCAGTTAGGGTTAGGGCTCAGTTTAGGGTTCGGGTTCAGTTTAGGGTTTGGATTAGGGTTAGGGCTCAGGTTTGCGTTAGGGTTTCGGTTCGGGTTAGGGTTGGGGTTAGGCTTAGGTTCGGGTTCAGGTTCGTGTTAGAGTTTGCCTTTAGGGTTAGGATTTGGGTTATGGTTCTGGATTGGGTTAGGTTTAGGGTTAACGTTAGGGTTTGGATTGGGGTTAGGGTTCGGGTAACAATTAGTGTTAGGGTTCAGGTTAGGGTCAGTTTAGGGTTAGTGTCAGGCTTAGTGTTAGGGGTATGGTCAGGGTTAGTGTTACGTGTAGGGTTTGGGTTCAAGTTAGGGTTAGGTTTAGGGTTTGGTTTAGGTTTAGGTTAGGTTTCAGTTTAGGGTTAGGGTTAGGGTTCGTGTTCAAGTTAGGGTTAGGTTTCGGGTTTGAGTGTGGTCAGGGTTCTGTTACATGTAGGGTTCGGGTTCAGGTTAGGGTTAGGTTTAGGGTTTGGTTTAGGTTTAGGGTTAGGTTTCAGTTTAGGGTTAGGGTTAGGTTAGGGTTTGTGTTCGAGTTGGGGTCAGGTTTCGGGTTTGAGTTAGGGTTAGGGTTCGTGTTAGAGTTAGGGTTCAGGTTACAGCTAGGGTTCAGGTTAAGGTTAGTGTTAGGGTTTGGGTTAGGTTTTGAGTTTGGGTTCAGGTTCAGGTGAGGGTTAGGATTCGTGCTCAGTTGAGGGTTTGGTTTTGGGGTCTGGTTATGCTTCAGGTTAGAGTTAGAGTTAGAGTATGTGTTAGAGTTAAGGTTATGGTTCGAGTAACCTTTAGGGTTACGCTTAGTATTAGGTTTAGGTTACACTTTGGGTTCAGGTTAGTGTTCGGGTTAGGGATATGGTTAGTTTTCTGGTTAGGGTTAGGCTAAGGATTCAGGTTACAGTTAGGGTTAGGGTTAGGGCTAGGTTTAGGGTGAAGGTTTGCTTTGGTTAGGGTTAGGTTTAGGATTAGGGTTTGGGTTAGTGTTAGGATTATGGTGAGTTTTAGGGTTCAGGTTCGGTTTCGGGTTAGGGTTTGCGTTAGGGTTATGGTTCTGGTTAGAGGGTTTGGGTTTAGGTTAGGGTTCGGATTAGACTTAGGGTTCTGGTTGGGTTACTGCTCAGGTTCGTGTTAGTTAGGGTTAGAGTGTTAGTGTTTAGGTTAGGGTTAGGTTTAGGGTTCTGTGTTCGGTTTAGGATTCGGGTTATGGTTATGGTTAGGGTTCGGGTTAGTATTAGGGTTATGTTTTGGAGTAGTGTTAGGGTTAGGGCTAGGTGGGTTTAGGGTTAGAGTTCGTTTTAGGTTAGGGTTAGGGTTAGGCTTAGGGTTAGAGTTAGGATTTGGGTTTGGGTTAGTGTTTGGGTTAGGTTAGGGTCAGGGTTCGGGTTGGACTTAGGGTTAGGAGTTCGGATTAGGGTTGGGGTTAGGATGTGGGTTCGTGTTCAGGTTAGAATTTTGGTTAGGTTTGGGTAAGGTTAGGTTCTGGTTAGGTTTAGGGTCCGGGTTGGGTTAGGGTTTGTGTTAGGGTTAGGTTTAGGGTGAGTTTGGGTTCTGGTTCGGGTTAGTGTTTGGGTTATGGGTTTAAAAGTGCGGGTTAGGGTTCTGGATAGGGATAGGTTTAGGGTTGGGTTAGGGTTCGGCTTATAGTTAGGGTTTGGTTTAGGGTTAGGTTTTGAGTCAGGATTATGTTTAGGTTAGGGTTAGGTTTATGGTTAGGGTTTGGTTTAGAGTTAGGTTTAGGGTTCTGGTTTGGTTTAGGGTTAGTGTTAGCCTTTGGTGTCAGGATTAGGGTTAGGGCTAGTGTTAGTGTTAGGGATAGGGTTAGCATTAGGTTTAGGGTTAGGTTAGGGCTCAGCTCGTGTTAGAATTAGGTTTCTGGTTCGGGTTAGGGTTAGACTTAGGTTTTGGGTTCAGGTTAGGGTTCGGTTTAGGGTTTGGCTTCAGGGTTAGGTATAGGTTTAGGGTTAGGGTTAGGGATAGGGGTAGCGTTAGGTATAGGGTTCGGATTAGGGTTTGGGTTCAGTGTTAGGGTTAGGGTTCTTGTTAATGTTAGGGTTAGTGTTCAAGTTAGGGGTAGTGGTAGGGTTCATGTTAGGGTTATAGTTTGGGTTCAGGTTAGGGTTAGCATTGGGGTTTGGGTTACCCTTAGGGTTAGGGTTAGGGTTAGGTTTAGTGTCAGGGTTATGGTTGGGTTAGGGTTAGGTTCATGCTTAGGGTTCATGTTAGGGTTAAGTTTAGGGTTCTGGTTGGGGTTCGGATTCGGGTTTGGATTAGGGTTAGCCTTTAGGGTTAATGTTAGGGCTAGCATTACTCTTAGGGATAGGGTTAGGGTTAGGTTTCGGGTTAGGGTTTAGTTTCGTGTTAGGTTTCAGGTTGGGTTTAGGTTAGAGTTAGGCTCCGGGTTCGAGTTTGGCTTCGAGTTCGGGTTCAGGTTCCAGTTAGGTTTAGGGTTCGCATTAGGGTTATGTTTAGGGTTAGGGTTAGGGTTAGGGTTTGTGTTTGGGCTGAATTAGGGTTAGGGTTATTGTTAGGGTTAGAGTGTTTGTGTTTAGGTTATGTTTATGGTTATGGTTAGAGTTAGGGTTTTGGTTCGGGTTTGTGTTCATGTTAGGGTTAGGCCTCGGGTTTGGGTCATGGTTATGGCTAGTTTTAGGTTTAGCGTTAGGGTTAGCGTTACAGTTAGGTTTCAAGTTCAGACCAGTAGTATAGTTCAGGAGCAGGTTAGTGTTAGGGTTAGGGTTACGTTTAGGCTTAGAGTTCAGGTTCTGGTTAACGTTACATTAAAGGTTAGCCTTTAGGCTTAGTGTTGGGGTTAGGGTTAGGGTCAGGGTTTGGTTTAGGGTTTGGGTTTGAGTTAGGGTTAGGTTTCATTTTAAGTTAGGGTCAGGGTTAGTGTTAGGCCTCAGGTTTGGGTTCTGGTTCAGGTTAGGGTGAGGGTTAGGGTTAGGGTTCGGGTTGGATTGTTATGGTTTTGGTTAAGATTAGGTGTATATTTAGGGTTAGAGTTCGGGTTCGGGTTATGGAAATGGTTAGAGGCTTAGTGTTTAGGTTAGGGTTATGGTTATGGTTAGGGTTAGGGTTCGTGTTATGGTTAGGGTTCGTGTTAGGCTTCAGGGTAGGGTTTGTGTTCAGATTAGGGTTAGGGTTAGGTGTCATTTTAGGTTAGGGTTACGGTTCGGGTTTGGGTTAACGTTATGGTTAGGTTTCAGGTTAGGGTTCGGGTTAGGCTTGGGTTAGGGTTAGGATTGGGGTTAGGATTCGGGATAGGGTTAGGGGTTGGGTTCGCGTTAGGGTTAGGATTAGGGTTCGGGGTACAGTTAGGGTTAGTGTTAGGTTTATGGTTATGGTTAGGTTTAGGGTTAGATTTTGTTGGCATTAGGATTATCACTAGGGTTAGGGTTAGAGTTATGTTTAGTGTTAGGGTTCAGGTTTGGGATAGGGTTAGGATTAGCGTTCATGTTAAGATTATGGTTCAGGTTAAGGTTAGGGTTATGGATCGGGTTAGGTTTAGGCATAGGGTTTGTTTCAGGTTTCGGTTAGGGTTATGGGTAGGGTTAGGGTTCAGGTTTTGGTTTGGGTTAGGGTTAGTATTATTATTAGGTAAGGGTTAGGGTTAGGGTTCTCTTTAGGGTAAGGGTTACAGTTAGGGTTAGGGTTACTGTTAGGGTTGGATTCAGGTTAGGGTTATTGGTAGGGTTAGGGTTACAGTTCAGGTTAGGTATAGGTTTCTGGTTAGGGTTAGATTTACGATTCAGATTTTTGTTCGGTTTAGGGTTAGGGTTAGCCTTTATGGTTATGCTTAGGTTTAGGGTTAGGGTTAGGCCTAGGGATAGGTTTAGCGTTACCGTTAGGGTTACGGTTCGGGTGAGGTTTACTTTTCCGGTTAGTGTTACAAATCCTAACCCTAGCACTAAAAGTAATGCTAACATTAATCCTATCGTGAAGCTTAATTCTCACCCCAGCCCTAGCCCTAACCCTAACGCTAACCATAGCCCTAGACCTAACCTTATCCCTAACACGAACCCCAACGGAGCCCTAACCCTAACCATAACACTAACCCTACACTTACCCCTACCCTAACCCTACCCTAACACAATCCTAAACTTTATCCTTACCGAAACTCTACCACAACCAAAACACTAACTCTAACCCTAACAATAATCCAAGCTCTAGCACTAAGCCTAAGCCTAGCCCTATCCTTAACACTAACCCTAGCCCAAGCCATAACCCTAACCGTAGCTCTAGCCCTAACCCTAACACTAACCCTAACTGTAACCCTTCCCCTAACCCTTGCCCTAGAACTAGACCTAACCCAACCCTACACCTGAAACTAATCCTAACCCTCGCCCTAACCCTAACACCCAGACCTATCACTAGCCATAACCCTAACTCTATCCCTAACCCTAGCTCCAGCCAAAACCTTAAGCCAAACACTAACCCTATTCCTAACTCTAGCACAAACACTAAGGGTAACTCTAACCCTATGCCCGAAGCCGAACACTACCCCTAACGCTAACACTAACTGTAAGCGGATCCCTAACGCTAGCACAAGCACTAATATTAAAGAGAACCCTAACCATAACACTAAAACTAGACCTCCCCCACCCATAACCTTACCCCTAACTTTAACCCTAAACCTATCCCTAACCGTGCCCTTACGCCTACCCCTACCCTTAATCCAAACACTTAGCCTAAGCCTAACCCTAACCCTATCCTAATCCTAACCCTAACCTTAACCTAACATTAGCCCTAGACCTAACGCTAGCCCAAACCCTAACCCTAGCTTTAGCCCTAACCCTAAACCTAAACCTAAACATAGACCTAACCCTAACCCTAACCCTAACCCTAACCCTAAACACAGCCGTATGCCTAGTCCTAGATCTAACACTAACCCTAGCATTAGAATTGAACCTAACCCTAGCCCCAGAACTAAACTTAGCCCTAGACCAAGCCCTAGCCCTAACCTTAACTGTAGCCCTAACTCTACCCCTGGCCCTAACTCTAAACCTAACGCGATTCCCAAAGCTAACCGTATCACTACCCCTAACCTTAACAGTAACCCTACGTCTATCCCTGGTAGGGATAGGTAGGCTGGGTAACACAGCCTTTACCCAGACCCTAACACTTACCGTAACACCGACCCTAACCCTAACCCAACCCTAACCCTAACCTTACCCATAACCCTAAAACTAACTCTGACCCTACCCATACCCCTACCCCTAATGCTAACGCAATGCTAACCCTAATACCAACCCTAATCCTAGCCATAGCCATAACCCTAAAGCCAGCCCCAGCCCTAGCCTTAACCCTCATTCTAACAATAACCCTAGCCCTAACACTAACTGTAACCCCAAACCTAACTGAAGACTAATCCTAAACCTAACCCTAGCTCTAACCCTAGACCTAAATCTAAGCCTTACTGAAGACCTAATCCTGAGGCTAACCATAACCCTGACTCTCACTCAAACACTACACCCAATGCAAGCATAACCCTAACACTATCACTAGCCCCAGCCATAAGCCTAGCACTAAGATTAACCCAAACCCTATTCCTAACACTACCCCAAGCCCTAACACCAACTCTAACCCCAACCCTAATTCAAACCGCTTACCCTTACCCCAAAACTAACCCTAACCCAACCCTAAGCCTAAGCCTAGCCCTAGCCCTATGTGAAACCCTAACCTTAAGGGTAACACTAACCTTAACACTTGCCCTAGACCTAACCCTAACCCAGTCCTAAACCTGACCCGTACCCTAGCCCTAACCCTAACCCTAATCACAGACCTATACATATCCCTAAGCCTAACCCTAGCCATAACCCTAACCCTGGCCCTAACCCTAACCCTAACCCTAGACTTATCCTTAACCATAGCCCCAATACTAATGCTAATCTTATCATGACCCTAAACCTACCTCTCCCCTACTCCAACCCCTAAACCAACCTTTAACCCTAACCCTAACAGTAGCTCAGCCCGAAAGTTTAACAGTAACCATAACCCTAATCCTACACATAGCTGTAACCATAATGCGAAACCTAGACCTAACCCTAACCCTAATCCTAGCCCTAACCAGAACCCTAGCCCTAAACCTAATGCTCATTCTAGCCCTAGCCATAAGACCAACACTAACCCTAACTGTACCGCTAAACAAACATCTACCACTACCTGGAACTGTAAACCTAAAGGGAGGATTAATCCTAACCCTAACAAAAATCCTGTGCATAAACCTAACCCTAAACCTAGCCTAGCGCTATCACAAAACATAACCCAAAAGCTAACCCTAACCATAACCCTAACCCAAACCCTAACACCTAACCCTAGCCCTAACCCTAACGCTAAAGCTAGCCCTAACCCTACCCCTAATCCTAACTCTAACCCTTGCCCTAACCTAACCCTAGTCCTAACCCTAACCCTAACCCTAACCCTAAACCTAGCCCTAGCCCTAGCCTTAGCCCTAACACCAAACCTAGCCCTAACCATACACCTAGCCATAAGTCTAACCACAGCTCTAGCCCCAACCCTAACCCTAGCCCTAGTCCTAACCCTAACCCTAACCCTTGCCCTAGCCCTAACCTTAATCCTAACCCTAAAGCTAACCTTAAAGCTAATGCCAGCACTAACCCTAACCCACACACACTTGGGTTGATGTCAAAATATGTGAATGTTGTTATGCTCACAATAGGTGTGATGTCATACATAAAAATGTGACATATCACAAAGAAATGAATGGTGTCTCACATATCAATGGGTCTGTTTTCACAGACAAATGTGAGTCCTGTCACACATACACAATTGGTGTGATGTCACACACACATTGAGTGTGTGTGTGACAACCTGGTGATGTCACAGACAAGGGGAGTGGTGTCTGTCACGAAAATGAGTGTGAATTCACACATAACAATGAGAGTTACACAAAACGCACACGTGGGATGTAAGTCAGAGTAAAATGTGAGAGATTTCACAGAAAACTGTGTGTGATTTCATACATAACAGCAGATGTCAAATTACAGTGAATAATATGACTGCTGTCACACACAATAGGAGTGGTAGCACACATTTTGAGAGATGTAACTGGCTATCATAGTGTTAATCACACTCAAGGTGTGTAATGTCCAAAAATGGGTGTGATGCCACACATAAAGTTTGGAGTGATGTCACACACCAAATGTGAGTGATGTCATAAGCACACCATTGGAGTGATGTCAAACACACTATCAGAGTGATGCAACACTCAATTCGTGTGATGTCATATGTAATACTGGGAGTGACACCAACATAATAGTGGTTAGGATATCATATGCAAATTAAGGTTGATGTCACACACAATTGACGTGATGTGACACAAAATGAGGATGTTGTCACACAAACACAAGTGGTGTGATGTCACCCATAACCATGTGTGTCACGTCATGCATAACCATGGGAGTGATATCACATGCACACAATGGGAGTGATGTCACACTATAAAATGTGAGTTATGTCAAACGGGACACATCAATGATGTCACACATAGCAGTGGTTGTGTTGTCACACAATTTATATGATGTCACACATAATGGGAGTAATGTCACACATAAATATGTGAGCAATATCACAAAAGACATGTGACTGATGTCACACACAAGTGTGAGTGATGTCACACTATTAGTGTGATGTCATACAACACAAGAGGCATGATACCTCAAATAACAGAGAGATGTCCCTTCAAATATATGAGTGAAGTCACAGAAACACCATGGGAGTGATGTCACAACACTAGTAGAGTCATGTCCTTGAGAATTAGTTAGACATCACACGGAATATTGGGAGTGACATCACACGTAACAATAGCAATTTCATATGCTAAATTGGATTCCTGTCACAAGCTATTGGAGTGATGTCAACATATGTGAATGTTGTCACCCTCACAATAGGTGTGATGTCATACATAAAAATGTGATTTATGTCACAAAAGGTGAATGGTGTCACACATATCAATGGGTGTTTTCACACACAAATGTGAGCACTATCTCACATACACCATTGGTGTGATGTCATAAGATATTGATTGGTGTGATGTCATAAGATTTGAGTGATGTCAAACACACAATGTGTGTGAAGGCACACACCAACCTGGTGATGTCACAGACAATGGGAGTGGTGTATCTCACGAAAATGAGTGTATATTCACATGTAACAATGAGAGTTACACAAAACACACACGGGGGATATATCAGACTAAAATGTGAGAGATTTCACAGAAACCTGGGAGTGATTTCATACATAACATTGGATGCCACATCACAGTTAAGAATATGAAAGCCTTCACACACAATAGGAGTGATATCACACAATTTGAGAGATGTGACAGGCTATCCTAGTGTTATAACACTCAAGGTGTGTGATGTCCCAAAATGGGTTTGATGTCACACATAATGATTGGAGTGGTGTCACACACCATTGAAGTGATGAAAAACACACTGAGTGATGTCACACTCAATTTGTGTGATGTCATACATGATGCTGTGAGTGACACCACACTTAATAATGTTTGCCATACCATATGGTAATTAAGGTTGATGTCACACACAGTGGTTTTGATGTGACACACAATGAGGATGTTGTCATACTCAATTATGGTGATGTCACCCATAAGCATGTGTGTCACGCCATGCATAACAATGGGAGTGATATCACATGCACACAATGGGAGTGATGTCACACTTTAAAATGTGAGTTAAGTCACTAGGGACATGTCACTGATGTCACGGTGGGAGTGATTCACACTATTGATGGGATGTCACACATAACAATTTGAGTGATGTCACACATAAACATGTACTATCACAAAGGACACGTGACTGATGTCATACATATGTGGGAGTGATGTCACACTACTGGTGTGATGTCATAAACACAACAGGCGTGATATCACATATAACAGAAAGATGTCACCCAAAATATATATGTGAAGTCACAGAAAAACCATGGGAGTGATGTCACAACACTAGTCGATTGATGTCCTCGAGAATTAGTGTGACATCATACAGAATATTGGGAGTGACATGACACGTAACAATAGCTATTTCATATGATAAATTGGATTGATGTCACACACAATCAGTGTGATGTCAACATATGTGAATGTTATCACAACACAATGGGTGTGATGTCATATGTAAAAATGTGACATATCACAAAAAAGTGAATGGTGTCACACATATCAATGGGTCTGTTTTCACACACAAATGTGAACCCTGTCACACATACACCATTGGTGTGATGTCACACACACATTGAGTGATGTCAGACACACAATGTATGTGAAGGCACACACCAATCTGATGATATCACAGGCAATGTGAGTGGTGTCTCTCATGAAAATGAGTGTGAATTCACACGTAGTGAGAGTTAAATAAAAGACACAAGTGGGATTTAAGTCAGAGTAAAAAGTGAGAGACTTCACAGAAAACTGGGAATGATTTCATACAAAACAGTGGATGTGACATCACAGTTAAGACTATGACTGCCATCACACAATGGGTGTGATATCACACAATTTGAGAGATGTGACAGGCTATCCTAGTGTTATCACACTCAGAGTGCGTGATGTCCCAAGATGGGTTTGATGTCACACATAAAGATTGGAGTGATGTGCACACAAAATGTGAATGATGGCACACACACCTTGTAGTGATGTCAAACACACCGAGTGTGGTCACACTGAATTGGTGTGATGTCATACATAATACTGGCAGTGACATCACACATAATAATGGTTGGAATATCATGTACTAATTAAGGTTGATGTCACACACAATTGATGTGATGTGACACACAGTGAGGATGTTGTCACACACACACAAGTGGTGTGTTGTCATCCATAACCATATGTGTCACCTCACGCATAACCATGGGAGTGATATAACATGCACAAAATGCGAGTGAAGGCACACTTTAAAATGTGAGTTATATCACAAGGGACACATCAATGATGTCACACATAGCAGTGGGAGTGTTGTCACACTATTCATATGATGTCACACATAAGTGGAGTGAAGTCACACGATTGTTGTGATGTCATACAAAACAACAGGTGTCATATCTCACATAACAGAGAGATGTCACACAATATATGAGTGAAGTGACAGACACACCATGCAAGTGATGTCACACACACTGGCAGAGTGATATCCTTGACAATTGCTGTGAAGTCACATGGAATATTTGAAGCTACATGAAACATAAAAGTAGTGATTTCTTATGCTAAATTGGATTGATGTCACACACAATTGGTGAGAAGTCAACATATGTGAAAGATGTGACACACAATAGGAGTGCTTTCATACATAAAAATATGAGTTATGTCGCACAAATATGTGGAGGGTGTCACACATATCAGTGGGTGTGTTTTCACACAAGAGCCTTGTCACACATACACCATTGGTCTGATGTCACAGACACATTGAGTGATGTCACACACAATGTGAGTGATGGCACACACTACACTCATGATGTCACAGACAATGGGAGGGGTGTCTCTCATGAAAATGAGTGTGAATTCACACATAAATGAGAGTTACAGAAAAGACACAAATGTGATATGTCAGAGTAAAACGTGAGAGATTTCACAGAAACCTGGGAGTGATTTCATACATAACAGTGGATGTCATATCACGGTTAAGAATATGACTGCCTTCACACATAATGGGAGTGATATCACACAATTTGAGAGATGTGACAGGCTATCCTAGTGTTATCACACTCAAGGTGTGTGATGTCCCAAATTGGGTGTGATGTCACACATAACATTTGGAGTGATGTCACACACAAAATGTAAGAGATGTCACACACACCATTGGAGTGATGTCAAGCACACTATCAGAGTGATGTCACACTCAATAGATGTGATGTCATACATAATACTGGGAGTGACACCACACATAATAATGGTTTGATATCATATGACAATTAATGTTGACGTCACTCACAATTGATGAGATGTGACACACAATGAAGATGTTGTCACACACACACGGGGTGTGATGTTACCCACAACAATAGTGTCACGTCACGCATAACAAAGAGTGTGATATCACACACACACAATGGGAGTGATGTCACAATTTACACGTCACTGATGTCACAGATAGTATTGGGAGTGATGTCACACTATTGATGTGATGTCGCACATAACAATGGGAGTGAAGTCACACATAAACATAAGAGTAATATCACAAAGGGCACATGACTGATATCACACATGAGCTGTTAATAGTCTACATTCAAGCTTTCTATCCAATGTATTGAAAGAGCACCTCTGCTGATCTCAGTTTGCCAGTAGCTATAGGGAACATACTCTAATGAGAACCTTTATATTTTTCACTACAACTGGTACAGATTATCTGTGACATCCATTCAATGAAAGTACAGTGTGAAGAAAAACTCCTTTTTTAAATCTGTTTATGATCATCTTGAAAAGTGCCTTTTCAAAGGGTGCAGTTCATGTCTTTCATTCAGGCTCTCTCTTACATGGAATGAAAGAATGTGTTTGTTGAACTCAGTTTGCCAGTAGCTGTTAGGGAGCATCTTCCTATGAGAGGTTTAAACTTTCACTACACAAGGAAGAGAATATCTATAATATCGACATATGAAAAACATATGAGTTTCTCCACAGTGTGGAGAAAAATTCTTGCTTGCATCTGTTTATCATCTACACTGAAAAGTACTTTTTCAAACATTGCAGCTCACGACATTTACTCAGGCTTTCTCTCACATTGAATGAAAGAATTTTCTTAGCAAATGTTGCCATTACC
The DNA here is from genome assembly GCF_057802395.1 of Ceratotherium simum simum. NCBI lineage: Eukaryota > Metazoa > Chordata > Mammalia > Perissodactyla > Rhinocerotidae > Ceratotherium > Ceratotherium simum. The sequence goes on along the minus strand of NC_141929.1, from coordinate 529,569 downwards.
TGTAAGTAAGATCTTCCCATCAGAGCTTTTAACCTTTTCACTACTGCTGGGAGAAAATATCTATAAGATCCATTGAAATAATATACATGGTGGAAAAAACTCATTTTAGTTGTTGAGGATCATCTTGATGAGTGAATTTTTCAATCATTGATCTTCATGGCCTGCACTCAGGCTTTCCCTCAAATATAATGAAAGAACACCCGTTCTGAAATCAACAGCCCTGTAGCCGTAAGAAAGCTCTACCTTGGAGGGCTTTTAAACTTTTCACTATGGCAGGGAGAGTGTATCTATAACATCCATAAAATGAAAGTCAAGTGTGGAGAAAATCTCTGGCTGGTATCTGTATAGGATCCTCCGGCAAATTGCCTTTTCCATCATTGTAGTTAACGACCGTCTTTCAGGCTCTCTCTCCTACGTAATGCAAGAAAGTACTTGCTGAACTCAGTTGGCAAGGAACTTTAAGCAGGATCCTCCTTTGAGAGCTTGTCATCTTTCACTGCAGCTGCAAGAGAATATCTGTAACATCCATTCCATGTAAGTTCTCTGTGGAGGAAAACACTTCCTTTTAGCTTTTTAGGATCATATTGTAAAGTGCCTTTCATCTTTGCAGTTCATTGCATGCACTCAGGCTTCCTTCCTCATACACAAGACAACACTCCTGCTAAACCTACTTTGCCAGTAGCTGTTAGGAACACCTTTCTATTAGAGTTTCCACTTTTCACCATATCTCAGAAAGAAGCTGTATCACATCCATTCAATGAAAGTACACCGTGAAGAAATCCTCTTCTTGTAAGTGTTTATGATCATCTTCTTAAGTCACCTTAAATACACTGCAGTTCAATCTGCATTCAGGGTCTCACTAGCATATCATGGTGAACACTATTTCCTAACACAGGTTGCCAATATCTGTTAGTAACATCTTCATATGAGAGGATTTAAAATTTCAGTACAACTGGAAGCGGCTATCTATAACATCCATGAAACAAAAGTCCAGTATGGATAAAATTTATTGATTGCTTCTCTATAGGACTATCCTGATAATTGCCTTTACCAAAGTTGCAGTTAACAACCTTCAATCAGGAATTCTTTCCCATGTAAAGCAAGAAAGTTGTTGCTGAAATCTGCTTGCAAGGAGTTTACAGGAGGATCTGCCTCTGACAGCTTTTAAACTTTCCACGGCATTGGGGAGAGTATTTCTCTAACATCCATTCCATGAACCTACTGTGTGGTGAAAAACTCTTAAATTTATCATTTTAGGTTATGTTAAAGTGTCTTTTCCTCTTTGCCGCTCATTGCCTGCACTACGGCTCCCTTCCCAATGGAAAGACAAATCACCACTGCTCCAACAATTTTGAAAGTAGCTGTTAGGAACAACGTCCTATGACCGCTTTCAAACTATCACTACAGGTGGTGCAGATTATTGTTACCACCCATTCAATGAAACTTGACCTCAGGGCAACTCCTGCTTGTAGGTGTTTAGGATCATCTTGAGAAGAGTCTTTTAATTACTGCAGTTCAATCTGCATTCGAGGTCTGAGTAGCATATCATGAGGAACACTATTAATTAACACAGGTGGCCAATATCCGTAGGTTTCATCTTCGTATGAGAGGTTTTATAGTTTCATTTCAGCTGGGAGAGAGTATCTATAACATCCATAAAATGAAAGTCAAATGTGGAGAAAATCTCTTCCTTGTATCTATATAGGATCATCTTGAAAATAGCCTTTTCCCTCTTTGCTGTTAACGAACTTCACTCAGGCTCTCTCTCCCAAGTTATGCAAGAAAATATTTGCTGAACTCAGCTTGCAATTATCTCTGAGGAGGATTTTCCTCTGAGATCTATTAAAATTTCACTGCAGCTGGGAGAGAAAATCTCTAATATCCATTCCGTGAACATACTTTGTAGAGAAAAACTCCTCCTTTTACGTATGAGGATCATATGGTAAATTGCCTTTTCCTCTTTGCTGTTCGTTGCCTGCAATGATGTTTCCTTCCTTATGTAGAGACAAAACACCACTGTTCAACCAATTTTGCCAGTAGCTGTTAGGAACATCTTCCTATGAAAGCTTTCAAAGTATTACTACAGGTATTGCAAATTATATTGAACATCCATTCCATTAAATTGACTCTTCAGAGAAACTCCTGCCAGTAGCTGTTTAGGATCATTTTGGGAAGACACATTTAATACACTGCAGTTCAATCCACTTTCAGGGTCTCATGAACATATCATGACAAACACTACTGCTTAACACAGGTGGCCTATATTTGTAAGTAACATCTTCATCTGAGATGTTTTAAAATTTCAGTAGAGACGGGAGAGAGTATCTATAACATCCATAAAATGAAAGTGAAATATGGGGAAATCCTTCTTCGGATCATATTGTCAATTGTATTCTCGTCTTTGCATTTCATTGCCTGCACTCAGGCTTTCATTCCAATCTAAAGAAAAAATACCACTGCTAAACCTACTCTGCCAGTAGGGGTTAGGAACACCTTACTATGAGAGTGTAAACTTTTCATCACAGCTCATAAAGAAGCTCTATCACATCCATTCAATGAAAGCACACTGTGAAGATAACTTCTGCTTGTAACTGTTTAGGATCATCTTCATAAGTGACTTCAAATACACTGCAGTTCAATCTGCATTCAGAGTCTCACTAGAATATCATGACGAACACTATTGCTTAACACAGCTGGCAAATATCTGTTCTTAACCTCCTCATTTGAGAAGTTTTAAAATTTCAGTATGGCTGGGAGACAGTATATATAACATCCATAAAATGAAAGTCCAGTTTGGAGAAAATCTTTTGTTTATATCTGTATAGGATTATCCTGAAAATTGCCTTTTACATCACTGCTGTTAACGACACTCACTTCGGAATTCTCTCCTTGTCATGCAAGAAAGTTCTTGCTGAACTCAGCTTGCAAGTATCTTTAAGGAGCACCTTCCTCTGAGAGCTTTCAAACTTGCCACTGCAGCTGGGAGAGAATATCTATAACATCCATTCCATGAACTTACTGTGTGGTGGAAAAGTCTTCCCTTTAGCTTTTCTTGGATCACATAGCAAAGTGCCTTTTCCTCTTTACCGTCCATTTCCTGCACTGAGGCTTCCTTCCCACAGGAAAGACAAAACACCACTGCTCAACGATGTTTACCAGTAGCTGTTTGAAATATTCCTAGGAGAGCTTTCAAACTGTCACTACATGTGGTGCAGATTATCATTACCCTCCATTCAATTAAAGTTGCCTCTTCAGAGAAACTCTGCTTGTAGCTGTTTAGGATCATCTTGAGAAGAGAGTTTGAATGCACAGCAGTTCAATCTGCATTCAGGTTCTCAGTAACATATCATGATGAACACTATTGCTTATCACATTTGGCCCATATCTGTAAGTAACATCTTCACATGAGAGGTTTTAAAGTTTCAGTAAAGCTGGGAAAGGGTATCTATAACATCCATAAAATGAAAGTCAGGTATGGAGAAAAGCTTTTGCTTGTATCTGTATAGGACTATTCTGAAAGTTGCCTTTTCCAACATTGCGGTTAATGACCTTCACCCAGGCTGCTCTCCAGAGTCATGCAAAACATGTTTGCTGAACTCAGCTTGGAAGTATCTTTAAGGAGGATCTCCCTCTGAGAGCTTTTCAACTTTTCATTGCAGCAGGGAGCGAATATCTGTAACATCCATTTCATGAATATACTCTGTGGAGAAAAATTCTTCCTTTTAGCTTTTTAGGATCATATCGTAAAGTGCCTTTTCCTCTTTGTCCTTCATTGCCTGCACTGAACCTCCTTTCCCAATGGAAAGACAATACAACCCTGCTCAGTGATGTTTGCCAGTAGTCATCAGGAGCAACATGCTGAACATCATAGGAGAGATTTCAAATGATCACTACAGGTTGTGAAGATTATTATTATGATGAAATCAATGAAAGTTGACTCTTCAGAGAAACTCCAGCTTGCAGCTGTTAAGGATCATCTTGAGAAGAGACTTTTAATACGTTGCAGTTCAAACTGCATTCAGGATCCCACTAGCACAGAATGATGACCCATATTGCTTAACAGAAGTGGTCAATATCTGAAAGCAACATATTCATACTAGAGGTTTTAAAATTTCAGTACTGCTGGGAGAGAGTATCTATAACATCCATAATATGAAAGTAAAGTTTGGTGAAAATTTCTTTCTCTTGTATCTGTGTACATTCATCATGCAAATTGCCTTTTCCCTCATTGCATTTAATGGCCTTCACTCAGGCCTCTCTACAAAGTAAAGCAAGAAGGCTTTGTTGAACTCAGCTTGCAGTGACCTTTAAGAATGATCTTCCTCTGAGAGCTTTTAAACTTTTCACTGCAGCTGGGAGAACATATCTATAATATAAGTACCCTGTGGAGGAAAACACTTGCTTTTAGCTTCTTCAGATCATATTGTCAATTGCATTTTCATCTTTGCATTTCATTGCCTGCACTCAAGTTTCCTCCCTGACATAAAGAGAAAACACTACTGCCAAACCTACTCTGCCAGTAGCTGTCAGGAACACCTTCCTATGAGAGTTTAAACTTTTCAACACACCTCGGAAAGAAGCTCTATGAAATCCGTTCAGTGAAAGTATATCGTGAAGAAAACTTCTTCTTGTACCTATTTAGGATTATCTTCATGAATGACATTAAATGGACTGCCGTTCCACCTGCATTAGGGTATCATTAGCATATCATGATGAACACTATTGCTTAACACAGGTTGCCAATATCTGTTAGTAACATCTTCATATGAGAGGTTTTGAAATTTCAGTACAGCTGGGAGACAGTATCTATAACATCCATAAAATGAAATTTCAGTGTGGAGAAAATCTCTTGGTTGTATCTGTATAGGAGTATCCTGAAAATTGCCTTTTCCACCATTGCAGTTAACAACCTTTACGTAGGAATTCTCTACCGTGTAATGCAAGAAAGATCTTGCTGAACTCAGATTGCAAGTAGCTTTCAGCAGATCTGCCTCTGAGAGTTTTTAACTTTCCACTGCAGCTGGGAGAGAATATCTACAACATCCATTATGTGTAAGTACACTGTGAAGGAAAATACTGCATTTTAGTTTTTGAGGATGACATTTCAAAGTGCCTCTTCATCTTTGCAGTTCATTGCCTGCACTCAGGCATCCTCTCAAAGGTAAAGAAAAAACACCCTTGATAAGCCTACTTTGGCAGTAGCTGTTAGGAACACCTTCCTATGACAGTTTCCACTTCTCACCACAGCTCGGAAAGAAGCTCTATCACATCCATGCAATGAAAGTACAGTGGGCATAAAACCTCTTCTTGTAAGTGTAGAGGATCACCTTCATAAGGACTTCAAATGCACTGCAGTTCAGTCTGTGTTTCAGGATCTCACTAGCATATCACGATGAACACTCTTGTTTAACATAGGTTGTCAAAAGCTGTTAGTAATATATTCATATGAGAGGTTTTAAAATTTCAGTAGAGCTGCGAGAGAGTATCTATAACATCCATAAGATGAAAGTCCAGTGTGGAGAAAATTTCTTGCTTGTATCTGTATAGGACTATCCTGAAAATTGCAGTTCCAGCATGTCAGTTAACAACTTTCACTTAGCAATTCTCTCCCTTGTAATGCAAGGGACGATATGGCTGAACTCTGCTAGCAGTTGCTTTAAGGAGGATCTGCCTCTCAGAGCTTTTATAAAAAGCCTTCCACTGCAGCTGGGAGAGAATATCCCTAACATTTATTCCATGAACATATTCTGTAGAGAAATACTCTTCCTTTTTTCTTTTTAGGATCATATGTTAAAGTACCTTTTTCTCTTAACTGATCCTTGCTTGCACTGAGGTTTCCTTCCCAATGTGAAGACAAAACACCACTGCTCAACCAATTTGCAATTAGCTGTTAAGAACATCTTCATATGAGAGCTTTCAATCTATCAATACAGGAGGCACAGATTATCCTTAACATCCATGCAATGAAAGTTGAATCTTCAGAGAAACTCCTGCTTGTAGCTGTTTTGTATCATCTTGAGAAGAGAATTTGAATACACTGCAGTTCAATCTGCATTCAGCGTCTCACTAGCATATCATGACAAACACTATTGTCTAACACAGGTGGTCAATATCTGTAAATAACATCCTCATATGAGAGGTTGAAAAATGTCAGTACAGCTGGGAGAGTGTATCTATAACATCCATAAGATGAAAGTCAAGTGTGGAGAAAATCTCTTGCCTATATCTGTGGAGAATCCTCTTGAAAATTAACTTTTCCATCATTGCACTTACCGATTTCCACTCAGGCTCTCTCTCCCATGTAATGCAAGAAAGTTCTTGCTGAATTCAGCTGGCAAAGAGCTTTAGGCAGGATATTGCTCTGAGAGCTTTTAAACATTTCACTGAAGTTGGGAGAGGCCATCCATGACATCCCTTCCTTGAAAGTCGCCTGTGGAGGAAAACTCTTCCTTTTAACTTTTTAGGATCATATTGTAAAGTGCCTTTTCATCTTTGCAGTCCAGTGCTTGCACTCAGGCTTCCTCCCTGATGTCAAGACAAAACACCACTGCTAAACCTAGTTTGCCAGTAGCTCTCTGGAATATCTTCCTGTGAGAGCTTTTAAGCTTTTCACTACAGCTGGGAAAGAACTCCTATAACGTCCATTCAATAGAAGCACACTGTGAAGAAAAGCCTTTCTTGTCACTGTTTAGGATCATCTTGATAATTGATATTTGATACACTGCAGTTTGAGCCTATATACAGACATTAAAGTCCATTTCATGAAAAACACTATCGCTACAATCAGCTTGCCAACAGCTGTGAGTGACGTAGTCCTATGAGAGCTTGTAAACTTTTCACTATAGCTCAAAGAGAATATCTGTTAGTTACATCTATTCAACAAATGTACACTGCCGAAAAAGTCTATTCCTTGCAGCTGTTTAGGGTCATCTGGACATATGTCTTTTCAAACATTGCCATTGACAGACTTTGCTTCGGATCTCTCTCACATGCAAGATAAGAATATTTTCACAGAACTCAGCTTGCCAGGAGCTGTTAAGGAACATCTTCCTAAGAGAGCTTTCAAGCCCTCTCTACAGCTGTGAGAGAATATCTATAACATCCATTCGATGAAGGGGAGAGTGGAGAAAAATCTTGCTTGTAGCTTTTGAGGATCATCTTGATAAGTGACTTTGCACACTTTGCAGTTCATGGTCTACACTCAAGCTGTCTCTCCAATGGAATGAAAGAGCGCTCCTGCTAAACTCAGCTTTCCAGTAGCTTTAAGGAACATATCCTGATGAGAGCTTTTATACTATTCACTACACCTGGGACAGATTATCTGTATCATCCATTCGATGAAAGTACAGTGGGGAGAAAAATTCCATCTTGTATCTGTTTAGGATCATCTTGAAAAATTCCTTTTCAAACGTTGCTGTTCACGTGCTTCATTCATCCTCTCTCTTAGGTGGAATGGAAGTCTGATCTTGCTGAAGTCAATTTGCCAGTAGCTGTTAGGGAACAGCTTCCTGTGAAGGGCTTTAAACTTTTCATTACATAAGGAAGAGAAGATCTAAAATATCCATGCACTGAAAGCACACTGTGAATCAAAATTCTTGCTTGTAGATGTTTAGGATTATCACTAAAAAGTATCTTTTGAAACACTGCAGCCCACAGCCTTTAACCAGCCTCTGACTCACATTAAATGAAAGAATGTGCTTACTGAACAGAGCTTGCCCCTAGCTGTATATGAAATCTTTCCATGAGAGGTTTTAAGGTTTTCCCTACTGCTGGGAGAAAATATCTGTAACTTCCAGTGAATGAAAACAGAGTTTAAAAAAAAAAAACCTCTTGCTTTGAGTGCTTGAGGATCGTCACGATGTGATATTTCAAGCATGGCAGTTTGTGGCCTGCACTCAGGCTTTCTCTCAAAGGTAATGAAAGAACGCCTTGCTGAACTTAACCACCCTGTAGCTGTAAGTCAGATCTTCCTAGGAGGCCTCTGCAACTTTTCACTACAACAGGGGGAGAACAGCTAGGTCATCCACTGAATCAAAGTACAGTATGGAGAAGAATTCTTGCTTCTACCAGTTTAGGATCATCTTGAATAGTGCCGTTCCAAAAAATGCAGCTCACTGCCTGCACTCAGGCTCTCTCTCGTATAGACAGAAATCGTATTTTGGCTGAAGTCAGCTTCTCAGTCACTGTTAGTGAACATCTTTCTATAACACTTTTAAATATTTCACTACTCGAGGGAGAGACCTCTATAACATCCGCTCTGTGGAAGTACTCCGTGAAGAAAAACGCTGGCTTGTAGAAGTTTAGGATAAACTTGAAAACTGCCTTTTGAAATGTTCCAGTTCATTTCCTGCACTCAGGCTTCCTCTCTGATGTAAAAAGTGAACACTCCTGCTGAACCCAGGTTGCCAGCCGTTGTAAGGAACATATTCCTCTGAGAGCTTTTAAACTTTTGAAAACAACTGGGACAGAGTATCCATAACATCCATTCAATGAAAGTGAACTGTGAAGAAATACTTCTGCTTGCAGCTGATTAGGATCCCCTTGTTAAGTGCCTTTTAAGAGACTGCAGCTTAATCCAACATACAGGCTGTCACAAGCATATCATGAAAGACCACTAATTTGGAAATCAGCTTGCCATTAGCTGTAAGTCACATCTTCCTATGAGAGCTCTAATCTTTTCACAATATCAGGGAGAAAATATCTGTTATGCCCATTCAATGAATGTTCACTCTGGAGAAAATCCACTCCTTGCAGCCCTATAGAACCATCTTGAAAAGTACCCTTTCATAGAGTGTCGTTTTACAGCCTTCATTCAGGTTCTCTCTCACATATAATGTAACCATCTTTTTCCATAACTCAGCATGCCATTAGCTGTGAGTCGCATCTTCCTATGGGAGCTTTATCTTTTGACTGTAACTGGGAGAGATTACCTATAACATCCATTCAATGAAAAGACAGTGTGCAGAAAATACCTTGCCTGTAGGAGTTTCGGATCATCTTCTTATGTGACATTCAATACACTCCAGTTCAACCTACATTCAGGATCTCACTAGCATATCATGAATGAAGACTATGACTGAACACAGCTTGTCAGGAGTTGTAACATCTTCCTATGACAGGATTTACAATTTTCAGGACAGCTGGGACAGCATATCTATATCATCCATTCCATGAGGGGCACTTTGGAGAAGAACTCTTCCTTCCTGCTGTTTAAGATCATCTGAAAAATTGACTCTAAAAGCGTTGCAGGTCACGGACTACACTCAGGGTCTCTCTCACAAGTAGTGAACTAATGTGCTTTTGAACTCAGCTTGCAACCAGCTTTTAAGTAACATTTTCCAAAGGGAGTTTTACAATTTTCACTACAGCTGTTAGAGACTATCTATCACATCCATTCCAAGTAAGTAAACTGTGTAGAAAATCTCTTGCTTGTAGCCATGTAAGATGTTCTTGAAAATTTCCTTTGAACTTCATAGTTAACGTGCCTTGTCAGACTCCCTATCGAGGAGAAGAAAAGAATGTTCTTGCTGAACCAGCTTGCAGGTAGCTGTAAGGGAAATCTTCCTAAGAGCTTGCAACCTTTTCAGCACAGGTGGTACAGATTCATGTTAACAGCCATTCAATTTGAGTGTGGAGAAGAAACTCCTGCTTGTAGCAGTTTAGCATCTTCTTGATAAGTGACTTTTCATACACTGCAGTTCAATCAGCATTCAAGACCTCCCTAGTATATCATGAAGAACACTATTACTTAACACAGATGGCCAATATTTGTAAGGAACATCCTGCTATGAGAGGTTTTAAAATTTCCATAACTCTGCCACAGAGTGTGTATAACATCCATAAAATGAAAGTACAGTGTGGATAAAATCCCTTGCTTGTCTCTGTGTGGGGTCACCCTGTAAACTGCCTTTTCCATCATTGCAGTTAACGACCTCAACTGCTCTCTCTGCCGAGTAGTGCAAGAAAATGCTGAACACAGCTTGCTAGAATCTTTAAAGAGGATCTTCCTCTGAGAGTGTTTAACCTTTTCACTGCAGCAGGAAGAGAATATCTGTAACATACCTGCCATGTAAATTATTTGTGGAGGAAAAAACTTGTTTTTCTCTTTTTAGGATCTTATTGTAAAGAGAATTTTTTTATTGATGTTTTAATGGTTTCTAACATTGTGAAATTTTGGGTTGTACATTTTTGTTTGTCCATCACCATATATATGACTCCCTTCACCCCTTGTGCCCACCCCCCACCCCCACTGCCCCTGGTAACCACAGTCCAGTTTTCTCTGTCCATGTGTTGGTTTATATTCCACATATGAGTGAGGTCATACAGTGTTTGTCTTTCTCTTTCTGGCTTATTTCACTTAACATAATACGCTCCAGGCCCATCCATGTTGTTGCAAATGGGACGATTTTGTCTTTTTTTATGGCTGAGTAGTATTCCATTGTATATATATGCCACATTTTCTTAATCCAATCGTCAGTCGAGGGATATTTAGGTTGCTTCCACTTCTTGGCTATGGTGAATAATGCTGCAATGAACATAGGGGTGCATAAGCCTCTTTGGATTGTTGATTTCAGGTGCGTTGGATAGATTCCCAGTAGTGGGATGGCTGGATCATAGGGCATCTCTATTTTTAATTCTTTGAGGAATCTCCATACCGTTTTCCATAGAGGCTGCAACAATTTGCATTCCCACCAGCTGTGTATGAGGGTTCCTGTTTCTCCACATCCTCTCCAACATTTGTTGTTTTTTGTCTTGGTGATTATAGCCATTCTAAGGGCGTGAGGTGGTATCTTAGTGTTGTTTTGATTTGCATTTCCCTGATGATTAGTGATGTTGAGCATTTTTTCATGTGCCTATTGGCCATCTGTATATCTTCCTTGGAGAAGTGTCTCTTCATTTCCTCTGCCCATTTTTTGATCGGGTTGTTTGGTTTTTTGTTGTTCAGTTGTGTGAGTTCTTTATATATTATGGAGATCAACCCCTTGTCAGATGTATGTTCTGCAAATATTCTCTCCCAGCTGGTTGGTTGTCTGTTCATCTTGATTCTGGTTTCATTTGTCTTATAAAAGCTCTTTAATCTGATAAAGTCCCACTTGTTTATTTTTTCTTTAGTTTCCCTAGTCTGGGTAGGCATGTCATCCGAAAAGATTCCTTTATAACCAATGTCAAATAGTGTGTTGCCTATATTTTCTTCTATGAGTTTTATAGTTTCAGGTCTCACCTTCAGGTCTTTGATCCATTTTGAGTTAATTTTTGTGAATGGCGATAGCACATGGTCCACTTTCATTCTTTTGCATGTGGCTGTTCAGTTTTCCCAACACCATTTATTGAAGAGACTTTCCTTTCTCCATTGCATGTTCTTAGCACCTTTGTCAAAAATTAGCTGTCCGTATATGTGTGGTTTTATTTCTGGGCTTTCAATTCTGTTCCATTGATCTGTGTGTCTGTTTTTGTACAAGTACCATGCTGTTTTGATTACTATTACTTTGTAGTATGTTCTGAAGTCAGGGATTGTTATGCCTCCTGCTTTGTTCTTTTTTTTTAGGATTTCTTTAGCTATTCGGGGTCTTTTGTTGCCCCATATAAATTTTAATATTCTTTTTTCTATTTCTGTGAAGAATGTCATTGGGATTCTGATTGGGATTGCATTGAATCTGTAGATTGCATAAAGAGAATTTTTATCTTTGCAGTTCATTGCCTGCACTCAGGCTTCCACGCTGATGTAAAGAATAATTACTGCTGCTGACCCACTTTCCCAGTGGCTGTTAGGAACACCTCCCTGTGAGAGTTTAAATTTTTCACCACAGCTTGGAATGAATCTCATCAAATCCATTCAATGAAAGTACACCGTGAAGAATGCCTCTTCTTGTAACTGCTTAGGGTCGTCTTCTTATGTGACTTAAATACAGTGCAGTTCAAACAGCCTTCAGGGTCTCGCTAGCAGATCGTGATGAACACTATTGCTTAACACAGGTGGGCAGTATGTGTTAGTAACCTCTTCATATGAGAGGTTTTAAAATTTCAGTACAGCTGGGAGTATCTATAACATCCATAAAATGAAAGTTCATCTCAGAGAAAATTTCTTGCTAACGTCTGTATAGGACTATCCTGAAAATTGCCTTTCCAACCTTGCAGTTAGCTAACTTCACTTAGTATTTCTCTCCCTATGTAATGCAAGAAAGACCTTGCTGCATTCAGATTGCAAGTAGCTTTCCGCAGGATCTGCCTCTGAGAGCTTTTAAACTTTCCACTGCAGCTGGGAGAGAATCTATGACATCCATTACATGAACGTACCCTGTGTAGAAAAACTCTTCCTTGTAGATTTTTGGATCCTGTGGTTAAGTGTCTTTTCCTCTTTGAGGTCATTGCCTACACTGAGGCTTTCTTCCCAATGGAATGACAAATCACCGCTAATCAACCAAGTTTGCCAGTAGCTTTCAGGAACATCTTCCTAGGAGAGCTATCACTACAGGTGGTGCAGATTATCCTTACCATCCATTCAGTGAAAGTTGACTCTTCAGAGAAATGCCTCCTTGTAGCTGTTTAGGATCATCTTGAGAATTTGAATACACTACAGTTCAACCTGCGTTCAGGGTCTCACTAACATTCATGACAAACACTTTTCCTTAGCACATGTACCCAATAACTGTGAGTAACATCTTCTTATGAGAGGTTTTAAAATTTCAGTGCAGCGGGGAGACAGTATCTATAGCATCTGTAAAATGGAAGGCCAATGTGGAGAAAAAATCTTGCTTGCTTCTCTAGAGGACTATCCTGAAAATTGCCTTTCCCAATATTGCTGTTAATAACATTCACTTAAGTATTCTTTCCCTGGGGCTGGACCGGTGGCAACAAGCCGTTTGGTGTGCACTCACCACTTTGGTGGCCTGGGGTTTGCAGGTTCCCAACCCCAGGCATGCACGAACGCACTGCTTGCCATGACATGCTGTGGTGGTGTCCCATATAAAGTAGAGGAAGATGGGGACAGATGTTAGCTCAGGGCCAATCTTCCTCAGCAAAAATGAGGAGGATCAGGATCGGATGTTACCTCAGGGATGATCATCCTCACACACACAAAAAAATAGAATTCTGTCCTATGTAATGCCAGAAAGTTCTTGCTTAACTCTGCTTCCAAGTAGATTTAATGATGATCTACCCCTGAGAGCTTTTAAACTTTCCACTGCAGCTGGGAGAGAATATCTATAATATCCATCTAATGAACGTACTCTGTGGAGAAAAACATTGCCTTTTAGTTTTTGAAGATCATAATGGAAAGTGCCTTTTCTTCTTTTTGGTTCATTGCCTGCACTGAGGCTGCCTTCCCAATGGAAAGACAAAATACACCTCTCAACCACTTTTTCCAGTAGCAAGGAAGGAAACACCTTCGTGCCCAGTCTCTCTTCCTTCCAGATCATAAGGCCCACCTTCCTCAACCATGTTTGGATAATATTTCCATTTCTGTTCTTGAGGAGTCTCATGTTTTTTTAAGAAGGCACTTTCTGATTCCTGCTACTAAGTATATGTCCAGGAACAAGATTCTATATAAGTGGCAATCATTAGTACAACTGAGCTATTCTATGAATAGCATCAATTCCTGGAAGAAGACTTGATGCCCAATCTCTCTTACTTCCAGCTCGTAAGTACCACCTTCCTCGACCAAGTTTGGAACATATTGTTGTTTCAGGCCTTGAGAAGTAATATCACATTCCTTTCAGAGGTCACTTTCTGATCCTGGGGTTATGTAGATGTGTAGGAACAAATTTGTATATGAGTGACAATCATTACTACACTTGAGTTAATCTGTGTAGAAAACCCATTCATGGAAATATCATCGTGCCCAATCTCTCTTCCTTCCATCCATTATGGATCACAAACCTAAGCCAGGTTTGGAACATATTGCGATTTTGGGCCCTGAGAAGGACTCTCACATTCCTTTGTGAAGGCACTTTCTGTTCCTGGCCTGTATGTAGATTTCTATGAACAAGTTTGCATATGAGTGGCAATCATGGTACAGGAGCTAAAGTATGTATAACAGCCATTCCTGGAAATAACTTCTTGGCCAAACTCTCTTCATTCTGGCTCATAAGGACCACCTTCGTCAACCAGGTTTGGGATATAGTGCCCTTTTGGGCCTTTAGAAGGAATCTCACATTCTCTTGAGAATGCACTCTCTGATACTGGCTTCTAAGTAGATATCTAGGTACAAGTTGGTATAAGCGTGGCATTCATTTGTACAGCTGACAAACTAGGTATAACACCCATTCCTGGAAATAACTTTGTGCCTAATCTCTCTTCCTTCCATCTCCTAAGGATCACATACCTAAACCAGATTTGGACCATAATGTCATTTCGGTCCTTAAGAAGGAGTCTCACATTGCTTTGAAAAGAAAGGTTCTGATCCTGGCTTTTATGTAGATTTCATGGAACAATATTGTATATGATTGGCAATCATTACTACAGCTGAAGTAAACTTTGTACAACACCCATTCCTGGAAGTAAATTTATGCCTAATGTCTCTTCCATCTCGTAAAGATCACAAACCTAAACCAGATTTTGAACATACTGCCATTTTGCACCTTGAGAACAAATTGCACATTCCACTGAGAAGGAACTTTCTAATCCTGGCTTATAAGTAGATGTCGAGGAAAAAGTTGGCAATCGTTACTAGAGGTGAACTATACTATGTATAACACCCATTCCTGGAAATAACTTTGTGCCTAAACTCTCTTCCTTTCATCTCGTAAAAATCACAACCCTAAACCAGGTTTGGTAAATAATGCCAATTCTGGAGTTGAGAACGAATCTTACATTTCTTTGAGAAGGCAATTTCTGATCCTGGCTTGTAAATAAACGTCTAGGAGCAAGTTTGAATATGAGTGGCAATCATTACTACAACTGAGATCAAATACATATCACCTATTCCTGAAAATAACTTGGTGCCCAATCTCTCTTCTTTCCAGCTCATAAGCATCACAAACCTAAACCAGTTTTGGAGCATATTGTCATTTCGGACCCTGAGAAGGAATCTCACAATCCTATGAAAAGGCACTTTCTGATCCCGGCCTATATGTAGATATGCAGGAACAAGTTTGTAAATGAGTGACAATCATTATTAAAGCGGAGTTAAACTATGTATAACACCTATTCCTGGAAATAACTTTGTGCATATTCTCTCTTCATTCCATGTTGTAAGGATCACCTTCCTCAGTTTTGGAACATAATACCATTTCTGGACCTGAGAATTAATCTCACATTCCTTTGAGAAGGTAATTTCTGATGCAGATTTCTAAGTAGTAGTCCATGAACAAGTTTATATATGAGTGGCAATGATTCCTACAGCTTAGCAAAGTATGTGTAATGCCCATTCCTGGAAATAAATTTGTGCCTAACCTCTCTTCCTTCCATCTTGTAAGGGTGAAAGACCTGAACTGCGTGTGGAGCATAATGCCATTTTGTGCCTTGAGAATGAATCTCGTACTCCTTTGATAAGGCACTTTCTGAACCCCCTTGTAAGTAAATGTCTAGGAACAAGTTTCTATATGAGTGGTTATCGTTACTACAGCTGAGCTAAGCTGTGTATAACACCCATTCCTGGACATGACTGCGTGCCTAACCTCCCTTCCTTCCAGCTGTTACAGATCTTCTTCCAAAAGCAAGTTTATAAACAGGGCCATGTAGGGTCTTTAGACAGGATCACTCTCAAATGCCTTGGAGAAAACAATTTCTTCTCCCTGTTTGAATGTAGCCAGTATGAAACATCTTTGGATCTGAGAAGCATTCATTACTACAGCTGAGTTTAACTATGTATAACACCCATACCTGAAAGTAACTTCATGCCCAATCTGTCTTCCTTCCAGCTCCAAAGATCGCCTTCCCAAAGGAGAATTTGCACAGGGCCATGAATGGCCTTGACAGCGAATCTCACTCACATGCAGTAGAGAAGGCACTTTCTTTCCCAGCTTGTCAGAAGATATTAAGAAACATCTTTCTATCTGTGTGGCCATCACTACAACACTTGAGTTAAACTATGGATAACACCCATACCTGGAAGTAACTTCATGCCCAATCTCATTTCCTTCCACCTGCTAAGGATCACCTTCCCAAAGCAGGTTTGGAAAGAGGACGGTGGAGTTCCTTGAGACAGGAACACTCTCAAATTCCTTAGAGAACACATTTTCTTCTCTCCGTTTGTAAGTTGACAGAAAGAAACATCTTTGTGTCTGAGGGTGAATTATTACTGGAGCTCAGGTTAAGGTTCAGGTTAGGGTTTGGGTTAGTGTTCAGTTAGGGTTAGGGTTGGGGTTGGGGTTAAGGTTTGGGTTAGCGTTTGGTTTAGGGAAGAGGTTAGTGTTGGGGGGAGGGTTAGGTTTAGGTTAGGGGTAGGGTTAGGGTTAGGGTTCGGGTTCAGGCTCGGGTTATATTTGGGGTTAGGGTGAGGGTTCTTGTTAGAATTATGTTTCGGGATAGGG
The DNA here is from genome assembly GCF_057802395.1 of Ceratotherium simum simum. NCBI lineage: Eukaryota > Metazoa > Chordata > Mammalia > Perissodactyla > Rhinocerotidae > Ceratotherium > Ceratotherium simum. Next base: position 513,100 of record NC_141929.1, on the reverse strand, counting down.
TTAGGGTTAGGTTGAGGGTTAGGGTTTGGGTACGGGTTCAGGTTATGGCGAGGGTTAGGTTTCATGTTAGGTTTAGGCTTCAGGTTATGGTTATGGTTAGGGTTAGGGTTTGATTTAGGATTAATTAGGGTTAGGTTTAGGGATCGGGTTAGGATTAGGTTAGGGTTAGGGTTAGGGTTTAGGGTGCAGGTTCGGGTTTAGTTTAGGGATGTGGTTAGGGTAAGGGTTAGGTACGGGTTAGGTTTAGGTTAAGGTTAGTGTTCGGGTTATGGTTAGGGTTAGTGTTAGGATTAGGGTTAGGGTTCGGTTTAGGGTTAGGTTTGGGTTAGTGATGGGTTAAAGTTAGGGTTTATTGTTAGGGTTAGCCTTAGGTTTGGGGTTAGGGTTAGGGTTAGGGTAAGAGTTCGGGTTCAGGTTAGTGTTAGAGTTCGGGTTAGGGTTAAGTTTAGGGTTCTGGTTAATGTTAGGGTTAGGTTAAGGCTTAGGGTTAGGGTTAGCATTATGGTTAGTGTTAGGGTTAGTGTTAGGGTTCAGGATTGGGTTAGGGTTAGGCTTAGGGTTCGAGTTGGGGTTAGGGTTAGGGTTCAGATTAGGGTTCGGGTTCAGGCTAGGGTTATGGTTAGGTTAGGTTTAAGGTTAGGGTTAGGTTATGGTTTAGGTTTACGGTTAGTGTTTTCGTTAGTGTTCGGGTTAGGGTTAGGTTTATCGTTAGGGTTAGGTAAGGGTTAGGGTTCGGGTTATGGGCAGGGTTAGAGTTCGGATTAGGTTTAAGGTGAGGATTAGGGTCAGTGTTAGTTTTTGGCTTAAGGTTGGGGTTCGGGTTTTTGTTTTAGTATTATAGTTAGGGTTCAGTATCGGGTTAGGGTTAGGCTTATGGTTCGTGTTGGTGTTAGGGTTAGGTTTCGGGTTCAGGTTAGGGTTACGGTTTGGATTAGGGTTAGGATAGGGTTAGGTTTAGTTTTAGGGTGAGGGTGAGGGTTAGGGTTAGTGTTACTGTTAGGGTTAGGGTTCCGGTAGGGTTAGTTTTAGGGTTCCGGCTAGGGTTTGAGTTCTGGTTAGATTTAGGTTTACGGGCAGGGTTCGGGTCTAAGTTAGAGTTTGGTTGGGGCTAGATTTAGGGTTCTGTTTCGGGTTGGGTTCGGGTTCGGGTTAGGGTTAGGTTTAGGGTTAGTGTAAGGGTTAGAGTTTGGGTTAGGGTTAGTGTTCGGGCTAGGTTTAAGGGTTGTGTTCGTGTTAGTTTAAGGGTTGTTTGGTTCAGGTTCCTGTTAGAGTTAGTGTTCAGGTTCGGTTTATGGTTAGGGTTCGGGTTAGGGTTAGGGTTAGGGTTCGGGTGACGTTTAGGTTAGGGATAAGGTTAGGATGGGCTTGGAGTTAGGGTTAAGTTGCGAGTTAGGATTCAGATTAGTGTAAGATTAGGGTTATGTTTTGTGCTCGTGTTGGTTAGGGTTTGGGGTAGACTTATGGTCGGGTTCAAGGTTAGTGTTAGAGATAGTGTTAGGGTTAGAGTTAAGGTTAGGTTTAGGGTTTTGTTTAGGGTTAGGGTTTGGGTTTGGCTCAGTGTTCAAGGGTTAGGGTTAGGATTAGGTTTAGGGTTTGGGTTTGGGTTAGAGTTTGAGTTCGGGTTAGTGTTAGGGTTCAGGTTAAGATTGGGGTTAGTTTTTGGTTTCAGGTTAGGGTTATAGTAAGTTTTAGAGTTCGGTTAGGTTGAAGGTTAAGTTTATGGTTACGGTTAGTGTAAGTGCTAGGGTTATGGTTAGGGTTCATGTTAGGGTTCTGGCTAGGGTTCGGGTTAGGCTTAGTGTTAGGTTTATGTTTAGGATTGGGTTATTGTTAGGGTTAGGGTCAGTGTTACTGTCAGGGTTAGTGTTACGGTTATGTTATGGTCAGGGTTATGGCTGGTTTCTTGTTAGGTTTATGGTCAGGGTTCGGTTTAGGGTTAGGATTAGAGTTCAGGTTAGTGTTAGTTTTAGTTTTAGTGTTAGTTTTAGGGTCAGGTTTATGGTTGGGATAGGGTTAGGGTCAGGGTTACTTTTAGAGTCAGGGTTAGTGTTATGGTTTGAGTTAGGAGTAGGGTTTGGGTTCTGGTTTTGGTTCAGATTAGGGTTAGCTTTAGGGTTAACATTAGTTTTAGGTCAGGGTTAAGGTTGGGTTAGGGTTAGGTTCAGGTTATTTTTAGGGTTAGGGATAGGGTTGCATTTAGTGTCTGTTTTAAATTTAGGGTTAGGGTTAGGGTTAGTGTTAGCTTAAGGGTTAGGGTTCGGGTCATGGTTAGTGGTAGGGTTAGGGTTAGTGTTAGAGTTAGGGTTAGGGATAGGGTTAGAGTTAGTGTTAGTGTTAACGTTAGGGTTAGGGTTAGGGTTGTGGTTAGGGTTAGGGTTTGGGTTCGGGTTGGGGTGATGTCAGGGTTTGTATTAAGGTTAGGGTTAGGGTTAGGGTTTGGATTTTGGATTTTGGATAGTGTTATGGTTAGGGTTAGGATTCGGGTTTGGGTTAGGGTTAGGGTTAGGGTTTGGGTTCCAATTAGGTTTAGGTTTAGGGTTAGGGTTAGGCTTAGGGTCTGGGTTAGGGTTAGTGTTTGGTATAGGGTTTGGGGTACTGTTTGGGTTGGGGTTAGGGTTTAGGTTAGTGTTCGGGTTACGGTTCCGTTCAGGGTTAGGGTTCTGTTTAGGGTTAAGATTTGGGTTCGGGTTATGGTTAGGTTTCTAGTATGGGTTAGGATTCGGGTTTGTGTTATGGATCGGGTTAGGGTTCGGGTCAGGGTTAGGGTTCGAGTTAGGGTTAACAGTGTTCGGGTTCGGGTTAGGTTCATGGTTTGGGTTCGGGTTAGAGTTAGGGTTATGGTTAGAGTTAGGGTAATGGTTAGGGTTACGGTTAGGGTTAGGGTTAGAATTAGGGTGAAGGTTAGGGCTCGGGTTCGAGTCAGGATTATGTTTAGGGTTAGGGTTAGGTTTAGTGTTAGGGTTAGTCAGAGGTTTATGGTTCTGGTTAGAGTTATGCTTTGGGTTTGGGTTAGGGTTAGGGTTCGGTTATGGTTAGGGTTTGGTTTCGGTTTAGGGTTCATGTTCCGGTTAGGGTTAGGCGTAGGATTCGGGTTCAGATTAGAATTAGGGTTCGCCTTTCTGGTTGTGGTTTGGGTGGTGGGTAGGGTTGGGGGTCTGGTTAAGGTTTGGATTAGGGCTCAGTTTAGGGTTGGGGCTAGGGTTAGGGTTATGTTTACGCATAGGTTTAGGGTTAGGGTTAGTGTTCGGATTATGGTTAGAGTTCGGGTTCGGGTTCAGGTTGCGTTTAGGTTTAGGGTTCTGGTTAGAATTAGGTTTCTGGATAGGGTACGGGTTAGGTTGAGGCTTAGGCTTCAGGTACGGGTTTGGGTTAGGGTTAGGTTTCATGTTAGTATTAGTGTTAGAGTTAGCGTTTGGTTTAGGATTAGTTTAGGGTTAGGGTTAGGGTTCAGGTTAGGGTTAGGTTAGGGTTAGGGTTAGAGTTTAGGGTTTGGGTGTAGGGTTCGGTTTAGGGATGGGGTTAGGTTAAATGTTAGGGTACGGGTTAGGTTTATGGTTAGGTTTAGGGTTAGGGATAGTGTTTGTGTTATGGTTAGGGCTCGGGTTAGGGTTAGGTTTCTGGTTAGAATTAGGTTTCAGGTTAGTGTTAGGGTTAAGTTGAGGCTTAGGGTTTGGATTCAAGTTTGGGTTATGGTTAGGGTTAGGGCTCATGTTAGGTTAGGGTTCGGTTTACTGTTTGTTTAGTGTTAGGGTTTGGGTTAGGGTTAGGTTATGGTTACGTTTAGGGTTCGGATTAGGTTTAGGTTAGCGTTAGTGTTAGGGTTAGGGTTTAGGGTTAGGGTTCATGTTGGGGTCAGTGTTCGGGTTGCGGTTAGTGTTAGGATTAGGGTTAAGAGTAAGGGTTAGGGTTAGGGTTTGGGTTAGGGTTAGGGTTAGAATTTGGGTTAGGGTTTGGGTTAGGTTTAGGGTTAGTGTTTTGGTTAGGTTAAGGCTTAGGTTTAGGGTTGGGGTGTGGGTTAGGGTCATGGTCAGTGTTAAGGTTAGTGTTAGGGGTCGGGATCGTGTTAGGGTGAGTCTTAGTGTTCATGTTTTGGTTAGGGTTAGGGTTTGGGTTCAGGTTAGGTTTAGGGTTCGAATTTGCATTAGGGTTATGTTTAAGGTTAAGGTTATGCTTAGGGTTTGTGTCAGATTTAGGGTTTAGGGTTAAGGTTAGTGTTCATTTTACGTTTATTGTTAGGGTTATTGTTAGTGTTAGGGTAAGTTTTAGGGTTCGGGTTAGGGTTAGCGTTAGACTTTGGATTAGGTTTAAGGTCAGGGTTAGCATTAGTGTTAGGGTTAGGATTTGGCTTGAGTTTGGGGTTCTTGTTTGGGTTAGGATTAGGGTTAGTGTCAGTGTTAGTGTCAGGGTTCGGGATTGGGCTAGCGTTAGGATTAGGGTTTGTGTTAGTGTTAGGGTTAGTTTTCGGGTTTGGGTTAGTGTTAGGGTTGAGTTTAGGGTTAGGGTTATGTTTAGGTTTAGTGTTATGGTGATGGTTAGGGATAGGGTTAGGTTTACAGTTAAGGTTAGTGTTAGGGTTAGGATTAGGGTTAGGGTTAGTGTTAGTATTACGGTTCGGGTCAGAGTTTGGTTTAGGGTTCCGGTTCTGGTTAGAGTTAGGGTTAGGGTTAGGGTTCGGGTCAGATTTAGGGTTCAGTTAGGGTTAGAGTTAGGGTTCAGTTTCGGGTTAGGATTAGTTTTAGGGTTAGTGTAAGTGGTAAGGTTCGAGTTCGGGTGAGTGTTTCGGTTAGAGTTCGTGTTAGTTTTAAGGCTAGTGTTCAAGTTAGGGTAAGAGTTAGTGTTTGGTTCGGGTTAGGGTTCGGGTTCGTGTTAGAGTTAGTGTTCCGGTTCAGTTTAGGGTTAGGGTTAGGGTTAGTGTTCATGTGAAGTTTAATGTTAGGGATAGGGTTAGGATTCAGCTTGGTGTTAGGATTAGGGTGAGAGTTATTGTTCAGGTTAGGGTTATAGATTTAGTGTTAAGGTTAGGGTTAGGGTTTGTGCTTGGGTTAGGCATAGGGTTTGAGGTAGAGTTGGGGTTCAGGTTAGGGTTAGGTTTATGGTTAGTGTTAGGGATAGGGTTAGTGTTAGGTTTAGGGTTAGGGTTAAGGTAGGTTTAGGGTTTGGTTATGGTTAGGGTTCTGGTTTGGATTATGGTTTGGGTTAGGGTTAGTATTAGGTTTAGGGTTTGGTTTTGGGTTAGAGTTCCAGTTCAGGTTAGTGTTAGGGTTCAGGTTAGAATTAGGGTTAGGTTTTGGGTTCGAGTTATGGTTAGAGTAAGATTTAGTTTTTGGTTAGGTTTAGGGTTAAGCTTAGAGTTATGGTTAGTGTAAAGACTAGGCTTATGTTTAGGGTTAGAGTTAGGGTCTGGTTAGGGTTAAGGTTAGGCTTAGTGTTAGTTTTAGGGTTAGGGGTAGTGTTACTATCATGGTTAGGGTTACGGTTAGGTTAGAGTCCGTGTTATGGTTGGTTTTGGGTTAGGGTTAGGGTTAGGGTTAGGGTTCTGGTTTGGGTTTGGATTATGGTTAGTTTTAGGGTTAGTGTTAGTTTTAGGTTCAGGGTTATGGTTGGGTTAGGGTTAGGTTCAGGTTAATTTTAGGGTTAGGGTTAGGGTTAGCAATAGGGTTAGATTTAGTGTTAGTATTAAGTTTATTGTTAGGATTAGCATTAGGGTTAGTGTTTGGGTTAAGGTTCAGGTTAGATTTCGGATCGGGTTAGGGTTAGTGTTAGTGTTAGGTTTAGGGTTATGGTTAGGGTTGTGATTAGGGTTAGGGTTTGGGTTTGGGTTGGGGTCTGGTCAGGGTTCTTGTTCAGGTTAGTTTTGGGGTTAGTATTAGGGTTCGGCTTATGGCTAGGGTTAGGGTTTGCATTAGGGATAGTGTTAGGGTTAGGATTAGGATTCCGGTTTGGGTTAGCCTTAGGGTTGGGGTTCTAATTAGTTTTAGGTGCAGAGTTAGGGTTAGGGTTAGGGTTAGAGTTAGGTGTAGTGTTTGGTATAGGATTTGGGGTACTGTTCGGTTTTGGGTTATGGTTAGGGTTCTTGTTAGGGTTCGGGTCCGGTTCCGGTCACGGTTAGGGTTTGGGTTAGCGTTAACATTAGGGTTTGGTTTAGAGTTAGGTTTTGGGTTTGGGTTAGGATTATGGTTTCGGTTACAGTTCGGGTTAGGGTTCGAGTCAGGGTTAGGGTTCGAGTTAGGGTTAACATTAAGGTTCTTGTTAGGGTTAGGTTTAGGGTTTTGGTTAGGGTTAGGGTTATGGTAATTGTTAGGGTTATGGTTAGGTTTACGGTTTGGGTTAGGGTTAAGGTTAGTGTTCGGGTTTGAGTTAGGATTATGGTTAGGCATAGGTTTATGGTTCTGGTTAGAGTTATGGTTCAGGTTCAGGTTACGGTTAGGGTTCGGTTATGGTTATGTTTTGGTTTATGGTTCGGGTTTGTGTTTGGGTTAGGCTTTGGGTTCGGGTTAGGATTAGGTTCGCCATTAAGGTTAGGTTTAGTGTTAGTGTTAGGGATAGGGTAATTGTTAGGTTTCAGGTTTGGGTTAGTGTTAGTGTTAGTGTTTGATTCAGGGTCAGAGTTATGGTGGGGTTAGTGTTGGGTTTAGGGTTAGGTTTCTGGTTAGGGTTAGGGTTAGTTTTAGTGTTAGGCATAGTGTGAGGGTTAGAGTTTGGGTTAGGGTTAGTGTTAGGGTTAGTGTTGTGCTTAGTGTTAGGGTTAGGGTTAGTGTTAGTGTTATGCTTAGTTTAGAGTCAGGATTCTTGTTAGGATCACGGTTAGGGTTCGGGTTAGGGTTTGGGTTTGCGTTAGAGTCAGGGTTAGGGTTAGGGTTAAGGTTAGAGTTAGGGTTTGGTTAGGGTTAGATTTAGGGTTCAGGTGCAGGTTACAGTTAGGGTTCGGGTTCGTGTTAGGGTTAGCGTTAGTTTAAGGGTTAGGCTTCAGGTTATGGTTAGTGTTAGGGTTAGAGTTTGGGTTAGGGTTAGGGTTAGCATTCTGTTTAGGGTTAGGGTTAGGGTTAGGGTTCGGGTTAGGGTTCGAGTTAGTGTTTGGGTTCGGGTCAGGTTAGGTTTCTGGTTCGGCTTGGATTTAGTGTTCCGGTCGGGTTAGAGTTAGGGTTCAGGCTCCGGTTAGGGTTAGGGCTCTGGTGAGGTTTCGTGTTATGGATAGGGTTAGGGTTAGGGTTAGGGATTGGGTTAGGGTTATGGTTCGGGTTTGGTTTAGGGTTAGGATTAAGGTTTGAGTTCTTTTCAGGTTAGAGTTTGCATTTGGGTTAGGGTTATGTTTCGGGTAGAATTATGGTTAGGGTTAGGGTTCCAGTTAGGGTTAGGATAAGGTTTAGGGTTTGATTAGGGTTAGGGTTGGGTTGGGCTTATGGTTAGGGTTAGTAAAGGGTTATGGTTAAGTTTAGAGTTAGGGTTAGGTTTAGGTTCAGGGTTATTGTTATGTTAGGGCTAGGTTTAGGGTTGGCTTTTTGGTTAGGGATACGGTTCGGTTTAGGGTTAGACATCTGTTAGGGCTAGAGTTAATGTCCAGGTTAGTGTTAGGGTTACGGTTATTTTTGGTGTTAGTTTTAGGGATAGGTAGAGTTAGATTTAGTGTTAAGGTTATTGTTAGGTTTAGAGTTAGGCTAGGTTTTGCGTTCAGGTTGGGGTGGAGCCATGATTCATGTTAAGCTTCGGGCTCGGGTTAGGCTTCGGGTTAGGGTTCAGTTTCAGGTTCCGGTTAAGTTTAGGGTTGGGATAGTGTTACGGTTAGGTTTTGGCTTAGTGTTAGGGTTCTGGTTCTGGTTAGGGTTAGGGTTTGGGATTGGGTTTGGGTTAGGTTTAGGGTTAGCATTTATATTTGGGTTAGGTTTTGGTTTCAGGTTAGGGTTCGGGTTTGGGTTAGTTTTGTAGTTAGGGTAATGGTCAGAACAAGGTTAGGGTTAGGTTCAGGTTAGGGTTAGCCTTAGGGTTAGGGTTATGGTTCGGTTTATATTTAGGGTTAGTGGTAGGATTCGGGTTAGGATTCTGGTTTGAGTTAGGCTTTGCATTAGTGTTAGAGTTTGGGTTTGTGTTAGGGTTCTGGTTCAGTTTAGGATTAGGGTTAGTGTTATGCTTGGGTTCAGGTTTGTGTTAGGTTTACGGTTCGCGTTTAGGGTTAGGGTTAGGGTTAGAGTTAAGATTAGGGTTAGGGTTAGGGTTAGGTATAGGGTAAGGTTTAAGGTTCATGTTCCATTTAGGGTTTCTCTTAGTGTTTGGTTCAGAGTTAGAGTTATGGTTCAGTTAGGTTTGTGTTTAGTGTGAGGGTTCAGGTTATGGTTATGGTTAGGGATCATGTTAGGGATAGTTTAGGGTTAGGGTTCGGGTTCGGGTTAGTAGTAGGGTTAGGGTTAGGGTTTGAGTTAGGCTTAGAGTTAGGCTTATGGTTAGGGTTAGATTTCGGTTTTGGGTTAGGGTTAGTGTTAGGGTTAGGGTTAGGTTAAGGTTAGGGTTAGGGATAGGCAAGGGTTTGGGTTTGGGTTCAGCTTCGAGTTAGGGTTAGGGTTCAAATTAGTTTTATGGTTAGGGTTGGGTTAGGGTTAGGCTTAGGGTTAGGGTTCGGGTTCGGGTTAGGGTTAGTGTTAGTGATAGGGTTGGGTAATTTTTCTGGTCAGGGTTAGGGTGCGGTTTAGTGTTATTGTTGGGTTAGGGTTAGGATTCAGGTTAGGATTAGAGTTTGGCTTCAGGTTAGGGTTAGGGTTAGGATTAGTGTTAGGGTTCGACTTTAGGGTTCAGGTTTGGACTCGGTTAGTGTTAGGGTAGGATTAGGTTTAGGGTTATGTTTAGGTTTAGGTTTTGGGTTTGGGTTAGGGTTAGGTGTATGGTTTAGTTTTGGTTTCGGGTTAGGGTAAGGGTTAGGTTTTGGGTTATGGTAAGTGTTAGGGTTAGGGTTAGGGTTAGAGTTAAGTTTAGGGTTTAGGGTTAGTGTTAGGTTTAGGGTTAGGTTTAGGTTTGAGTTAGGATTAGGTTTAGGTTTAGTGTTAAGGTTAGGAGTTCGGATTAGTGTTAGGGTTCGGTTTATGTTTAGGGTCAGTGTTATAGTTAGGGTTTGGGTTCTGGTTAGGGATAGTGTTAGGGGTAGTGTTTGTGTTATGGTTTGCATTCATGTTAGGGCTAGAGTTAGGGTTTGAGTTCAGGCTATTGTTAGGGTTAGACTTAATGTTCGTGTTACTGTTAGGTTTAGGGTTAGGGTTCGGTTTAGGGTTAGTGTTAGTGTTTGGGTTATGGATAGGGTCAGAATTAGGGTTAGGGCCATTGGTAGCATTAGTGCTAAGGTTAGGATTAGGTCTAGGGCTTGGTCAAGGGTTAGGGTTTGGCCTAGGGCCAGGGTTAGGGTCAGGTCTAAGACTGGTTTACGGTTAGGTCCAGGAAAGGATTAGGTTTAGTGTTACAATTAGAATTAGGGTTAGTGTTTGTTAGGGCTAAGGTAGGGGTTAGGGTTATTGTTAGGGCCATTCTTAGGATGGGCTAATGTTAGGGTAGGTCTAGGGCTTGGTCAAGCTTTAAGGTTTGGGCTAGGGCTAGGGCTAGGTCAGGTCTAGGTGTAGGTGAGTGTTAGGGTTAGAGTTATTGTTAGTGTAGGGTTACCGTTGGGGTTATTGTTTGTGTTGCTTAGGGCTAGGGTAGGGTTACGATTAGGGTTAGTGTTATGGCTAGGGCTGGGTTAAGATTAGGGCTAAGGCTAGGATTAGTGTTATGGTTAGGCTTAGTTCTAGGGGAGGTGTTTGAGTTTGCATTAGGCTTAGGTTTAGCGGTAGGGTTAGCGTTAGAAATAGGGTTAGGGTTTGTGTTAGAACTGGGTTAGAGCAACAGTTAGGGCTAGTGTTAGGGTTAGGGTTGGATATTGTGTAGGGTTATGTTGAGGGTTACAGGTGGGGGTAGTGTTAGGGTTATTGTTATGGCAAGAGATAGCATTAGGGCTGGGCTTAGGGCTAGTTTAGGGTTACATTTAGGATTAGGTTTCTTTTTAGGTTTAGAGCTAGGTTTAGTGTTAGGGTTAGGTCTGGTGTTGGGTTTCGGTTTAGGGCTAGCAGTAGGATTAGCGTTAGGTCTGGCGTTAGTGTTGGATGTGCCCTAGGGTTAGGGGCAGTGGAAGTGTTAGGAGTATGGGTAGGCTTAGGGTTTGGGTTAGGACTAGGGATAGATTTAGGGTTATGCTAGTGTTAGGGTTACTGTTAGGGCTAGGGCTAGGACCAGGTTTAACATTAGTGTTAGATTTGGCTTAGGGTTACAGTTACAGTGAGAGTAAGGGGTTGGCATACTATTAGAGTTAGTGCTATGGCTAGTTTTAGGGTTTGGGATAGGTTTAGGGTCAGAACTAAAGTCGAGTTAGGGTTAGTGTTAAGAACCTAACCCTAGCCCTAAAACTAATGCTAATAGTAATCTTAACATGAAGCCTAATTCTCTCCCTAGCCCTAGCCCTAACCCTAAAACTAACCATAGTCCTTGACCTAACCTTATCCTTAACTCAAACCCTAACCTTAACCCTAGCACTGAAACTACACTGACCCCTACACTAACCTACCCCTACCACTACCCTAAACCTTACCCTTATCATAACCCAACACCAACCCAAACACTAACACTAATCCTAACAATAATCCAAGCCCTAGCACTAATCCTAAGCCTAGCCCTATCCCTAGCCCTAACCCTAACCCTAACCCTAACCCGAAGCCTGAAGTGACCCTAACCTAACACTAACCCAATACCGAACTCAAATCCTAACCTAACCTGACCACTAAACCTAATCCTAACCTTAACCAGAACCCTAGCAGTAACCTTAAACTAAAGATAACCTGACCACTGACCCTAAGGCTAACCTAACCTAAACCTAAACCAAACCAGTACACGAACCCTAACACTAACCATAACCAGAACTTAAGCATAAGCCTAACCCCAACCCTAACCCTAACAGTAACCCTAAACTAAACCTTAACATCAACCATATCCCTAATCCTAACCTGAACACTAACAATTACCCTAACTGAAACCCTAACCGTAACCCGAACCCTAACCCTAACCCTAACAGGAAGGCAATGACAACCCAAATTCTAACCCTAACAGTAACCCTAACACTAAGGCTAACACTAACCCAAAACTGAACCCTAAGTCTAACCCTCACCTGAAGCCTAACCTGGCACTAACACTGACCAGAGCACTAAACCTAACGTTAACCCCAATCCTAAATATAACCTAACCATAACCACCCTGAACCCTAACCTAACCCTAACCTAACCGAACCAAACCGTAACCTAACACTATCCCTAACAGTAACCTAACTCTAACTTGAACTTGAACCCGAAACCTAACCTTAAACCTAAGCTTGACCCTAACCTAAACCTAGCCTAACCCTAACCGAACTCTAACCTAAACATAACCTGAACCCTAACCCTAAACCTAAACCAAACCTCGTACACAAACCCTAACCTGAACCCTAAGCCTAACCTTAACCTTAACCTAACCTGAACCCAAACCCTAATCCTAACCCTAAACCTAACCTGATCCCTAACCCAAACCCTAACACGAACCTTAACCCAAAAGCTAGTAAGGATTCACACTCAGATACAAAGATGTTTCTTTCTGTCAACTTACAAACCGAGAGAAGAAAGTGTGTTCTCTAAGGAATTTGATAGTGTTCCTGTCTCTAGGAACTCCATGGCCCTGTTTCCAAACCTCCTATTGGAAGGTGATCATTAGCAGGTGGAAGGGAGGAGATGGGGCATGAAGTTACTTCCAGGAATGGGTGTTATCCATAGTTCAACTCAGCTGTAGTAGTGATTGCCCCTCAGATACCAAGATGTTTCTTACCATCTTCTCACAAGCTGGGATAAGAAAGTGCCTTCTCTAAGGAATTTCAGTGAGATTCTCTCTCAAGGCCCTACACGGTGCTGAGCACAACTTTCTTTGGGAAGGCAATCCTTAGGAGCTGTAAGGAAAGGAGATTGGGCATGATGTTACTTCCAGGAATGGCTGTTATCCATCATTTCACTCAGCTCTAGTAGTGATTGCCACAAAGATAGAAAGATGTTTCATAACATCTACTTACTTTCCAGGATAAGAAAGTGCCTTCTCTAAGGCATGTGAGTGAGATTCTCTCTGAAGGCCCTATGTGGGCCTGTGCTAAACCTTTTTGGGAAGGCATCCTTAGGAGGGTTAGGGTTAAGGTTAGGGTTAGGGATAGGGCAAGGGTTTGGGTTTGGGTTCAGCTTCGAGTTAGGGTTAGGGTTCAAATTAGTTTTATGGTTAGGGTTGGGTTAGGGTTAGGCTTAGGGTTAGGGTTCGGGTTCGGGTTAGGGTTAGTGTTAGTGATAGGGTTGGGTAATTTTTCTGGTCAGGGTTAGGGTGCGGTTTAGTGTTATTGTTGGGTTAGGGTTAGGATTCAGGTTAGGATTAGAGTTTGGCTTCAGGTTAGGGTTAGGGTTAGGATTAGTGTTAGGGTTCGAGTTTAGGGTTCAGGTTTGGACTCGGTTAGTGTTAGGGGTAGGATTAGGTTTAGGGTTATGTTTAGGTTTAGGTTTTGGGTTTGGGTTAGGGTTCGGTGTATGGTTTAGTTTTGGTTTCGGGTTAGGGTAAGGGTTAGGTTTTGGGTTAGGGTAAGTGTTAGGGTTAGGGTTAGGGTTAGAGTTAAGTTTAGGGTTTAGGGTAAGTGTTAGGTTTAGGGTTAGGTTTAGGTTTGAGTTAGGATTAGGTTTAGGTTTAGTGTTAAGGTTAGGAGTTCGGATTAGTGTTAGGGTTCGGTTTATGTTTAGGGTCAGTGTTATAGTTAGGGTTTGGGTTCTGGTTAGGGATAGTGTTAGGGGTAGTGTTTGTGTTATGGTTTGCATTCATGTTAGGGCTAGAGTTAGGGTTTGAGTTCAGGCTATTGTTAGGGTTAGACTTAATGTTCGTGTTACTGTTAGGTTTAGGGTTAGGGTTCGGTTTAGGGTTAGGGTTAGTGTTTGGGTTATGGATAGGGTCAGAATTAGGGTTAGGGCCATTGGTAGCATTAGTGCTAAGGTTAGGATTAGGTCTAGGGCTTGGTCAAGGGTTAGGGTTTGGCCTAGGGCCAGGGTTAGGGTCAGGTCTAAGACTGGTTTACGGTTAGGTCCAGGGAAAGGATTAGGTTTAGTGTTACAATTAGAATTAGGGTTAGTGTTTGTTAGGGCTAAGGTAGGGGTTAGGGTTATTGTTAGGGCCATTCTTAGGATGGGCTAATGTTAGGGGTAGGTCTAGGGCTTGGTCAAGCTTTAAGGTTTGGGCTAGGGCTAGGGCTAGGGTCAGGTCTAGGTGTAGGTGAGTGTTAGGGTTAGAGTTATTGTTAGTGTAGGGTTACCGTTGGGGTTATTGTTTGTGTTGCTTAGGGCTAGGGGTAGGGTTACGATTAGGGTTAGTGTTATGGCTAGGGCTGGGTTAAGATTAGGGCTAAGGCTAGGATTAGTGTTATGGTTAGGCTTAGTTCTAGGGGAGGGTGTTTGAGTTTGCATTAGGCTTAGGTTTAGCGGTAGGGTTAGCGTTAGAAATAGGGTTAGGGTTTGTGTTAGAACTGGGTTAGAGCAACAGTTAGGGCTAGTGTTAGGGTTAGGGTTGGATATTGTGTAGGGTTATGTTGAGGGTTACAGGTGGGGGTAGTGTTAGGGTTATTGTTATGGCAAGAGATAGCATTAGGGCTGGGCTTAGGGCTAGTTTAGGGTTACATTTAGGATTAGGTTTCTTTTAGGTTTAGAGCTAGGTTTAGTGTTAGGGTTAGGTCTGGTGTTGGGTTTCGGTTTAGGGCTAGCAGTAGGATTAGCGTTAGGTCTGGCGTTAGTGTTGGATGTGCCCTAGGGTTAGGGGCAGTGGAAGTGTTAGGAGTATGGGTAGGCTTAGGGTTTGGGTTAGGACTAGGGATAGATTTAGGGTTATGCTAGTGTTAGGGTTACTGTTAGGGCTAGGGCTAGGACCAGGTTTAACATTAGTGTTAGATTTGGCTTAGGGTTACAGTTACAGTGAGAGTAAGGGGTTGGCATACTATTAGAGTTAGTGCTATGGCTAGTTTTAGGGTTTGGGATAGGTTTAGGGTCAGAACTAAAGTCGAGTTAGGGTTAGTGTTAAGAACCTAACCCTAGCCCTAAAACTAATGCTAATAGTAATCTTAACATGAAGCCTAATTCTCTCCCTAGCCCTAGCCCTAACCCTAAAACTAACCATAGTCCTTGACCTAACCTTATCCTTAACTCAAACCCTAACCTTAACCCTAGCACTGAAACTACACTGACCCTACACTAACCTACCCCTACCACTACCCTAAACCTTACCCTTATCATAACCCAACACCAACCCAAACACTAACACTAATCCTAACAATAATCCAAGCCCTAGCACTAATCCTAAGCCTAGCCCTATCCCTAGCCCTAACCCTAACCCTAACCCTAACCCGAAGCCTGAAGTGACCCTAACCCTAACACTAACCCAATACCGAACTCAAATCCTAACCCTAACCTGACCACTAAACCTAATCCTAACCTTAACCAGAACCCTAGCAGTAACCTTAAACTAAAGATAACCTGACCACTGACCCTAAGGCTAACCCTAACCCTAAACCTAAACCAAACCAGTACACGAACCCTAACACTAACCATAACCAGAACTTAAGCATAAGCCTAACCCCAACCCTAACCCTAACAGTAACCCTAAACTAAACCTTAACATCAACCATATCCCTAATCCTAACCTGAACACTAACAATTACCCTAACTGAAACCCTAACCGTAACCCGAACCCTAACCCTAACCCTAACAGGAAGGCAATGACAACCCAAATTCTAACCCTAACAGTAACCCTAACACTAAGGCTAACACTAACCCAAAACTGAACCCTAAGTCTAACCCTCACCTGAAGCCTAACCTGGCACTAACACTGACCAGAGCACTAAACCTAACGTTAACCCCAATCCTAAATATAACCCTAACCATAACCACCCTGAACCCTAACCCTAACCCTAACCCTAACCGGAACCAAACCGTAACCCTAACACTATCCCTAACAGTAACCCTAACTCTAACCCGAACTTGAACCCGAAACCTAACCTTAAACCTAAGCTTGACCCTAACCCTAAACCTAGCCCTAACCCTAACCCGAACTCTAACCCTAAACATAACCTGAACCCTAACCCTAAACCTAAACCAAACCCGTACACAAACCCTAACCTGAACCCTAAGCCTAACCTTAACCTTAACCCTAACCTGAACCCAAACCCTAATCCTAACCCTAAACCTAACCTGATCCCTAACCCAAACCCTAACACGAACCTTAACCCAAAAGCTAGTAAGGATTCACACTCAGATACAAAGATGTTTCTTTCTGTCAACTTACAAACCGAGAGAAGAAAGTGTGTTCTCTAAGGAATTTGATAGTGTTCCTGTCTCTAGGAACTCCATGGCCCTGTTTCCAAACCTCCTATTGGAAGGTGATCATTAGCAGGTGGAAGGGAGGGAGATGGGGCATGAAGTTACTTCCAGGAATGGGTGTTATCCATAGTTCAACTCAGCTGTAGTAGTGATTGCCCCTCAGATACCAAGATGTTTCTTACCATCTTCTCACAAGCTGGGATAAGAAAGTGCCTTCTCTAAGGAATTTCAGTGAGATTCTCTCTCAAGGCCCTACACGGTGCTGAGCACAACTTTCTTTGGGAAGGCAATCCTTAGGAGCTGTAAGGAAAGGAGATTGGGCATGATGTTACTTCCAGGAATGGCTGTTATCCATCATTTCACTCAGCTCTAGTAGTGATTGCCACAAAGATAGAAAGATGTTTCATAACATCTACTTACTTTCCAGGATAAGAAAGTGCCTTCTCTAAGGCATGTGAGTGAGATTCTCTCTGAAGGCCCTATGTGGGCCTGTGCTAAACCTTTTTGGGAAGGCATCCTTAGGAGTGGGTAGGAAGAGAGATGGGGCATGAAGTTACTTCCAGGAATGGGTGCTATACATAGTTGATCTGAGTTGTAGTAGTGATCGCCACTCAGATAGAAAGATGTTTCTTGCCATCTAAATACAAGCCGGAATAAGAAAGTGCCTTCTCTAAATCACGTGAGTGAGATTGTCTCTCAAGGCCCTTCATGCGCCTGTGTAAACCTGCTTTGGCCAAGCGATCCTTATGCGCTGGAAGGAAGGGAGATCTGGCATGAAGTTATTTCCAGGAATGGGTGTTATACATAGTTTAACTCAGCTGTAGTAGTGATTGCCACTCAGATAGAAAGATGTTTCTTTCCATCTACTTACAAGCTGGGATAAGAAAATGCCTTCTCTAAGGCATGTGTGTGAAATCCTCTCTCAACGTCTTACATGGCCCTGTGCACATCCTGGTTTTGAAAGGCGCTCTTTAGGAGCTGGAAGAAAGGGAGATTGGGCACCAAGTTCTTTCCAGGAATGGGTCTTATACATAGTTCAAATCAGCTGTAGTAATCATTTCCACTCACAAACAAAGATGTTTCTAATCATCTACTTCCAACCCAGGATAAGAAATTCCGTTCTCTAAGGCATTTGAGAGTGATCCTGTGTCAAGGCCCTACACAGCCCTGTTTCCATACCTGCTTTGGGAAGGTGATCCTTTGGAGCTGGAAGGAAGGAAGATTGGACACATAGTAATTTCCAGGAATGGGAGTTATACTTAGTTTAGCTCAGCTGTAGCAATTCTTGCCACTCAGATACAAACATGCTTCTAGCCATCTACTTAGAATGTAGTATGAGAAAAACGCACTCTCAATGGCTTATGAGTGAGATACTGTCCCAAGACACTACACGGTCCTGTTTCCAAACATGCTTTGGGGAAGTGATCGAAGGAAGTGAGGTAAGGCACAAAGTTATTTCCAGGAATGGGTGTTATACATAGTATACCTCACTTTTACTGATGATTGAAACCCATATACCAACTTTTTCCTAGACATTTACTTAGAAGCCAGGATTAGAAAGTGCCTTCTCAATGGAATGTGAGATTTGTTCTCAAGGGGCGAGACAGCAATATGTTTGAAATCTGGTTTAGGTTTGTGATCTTTACGAGATGGAAAGAAGAGAGATTAGGCACAAAGTTACTTTCAGGAATGGGTGTTATATGAAGTTTACCTCAACTGTAGTAATGATTGCCAATCATGTACAAACTTGTTCCTAGACACCTACGTAAAAGCCAGGATCAGAAAGTTCCTTCTCAAAACAATGTGAGATTCCTTCTTAAGGACAAAAATGGCATTATGGTCCAAATCTGGTTTAGGTTTGTGATCCTTACGAGATGGAAGGAAGAGAGATTAGGCACAAAGTGATTTCCAGAAATGGGTGATATACCTAGTTTGTCAGCTGTAGTAATGACTGTCACGCCTATACAAACTTGTTCCTAGATATCTACCTAGAAGCTGGTATCAGAGACTGCATTATCAAAAGAATGTGAGATTCATTCTAAAGGTCCGAAAGGGCACTATGTTCCAAACCTGGTTGACGAAGGTGGTCCTTACAAGCCGGAATGAAGAGAGTTTGGGCACGAAGTTATTTCCAAGAATGGCTGTCACAGTTTAGGTCAGCTGTAGTAATGATTGCCAATCGTATACAAACTCGTTCCTAGATTTCTACTTAGAAGCCAGGATAAGAAGATTCCTTCTGAAAGGAATATGAGGTTCCTTCTCTCTTATTTTTTTTTGAGAGGAAGATCAGCCCTGAGCTAACGTCCATTCCAATCCTCCTCTATTTGCTGAGCAAGGCTGGTCCAGAGCTAACATCCGTCCCGATCTTCCTCCACATTATGTGGGACACCACCACAGCATGGCCTGACAAGCGGTGCATTGGTGCATGCCTGGGATCTGAACCCTGGCCACCAGCAGCAGAGCATGCACACTTAACCACTATGCCACTGGGTTGGATCCTATGAGGTTCCTTCTCAAGGCCTGAAATAGCATGATGTTCCAAAAATGGTTGAGCAAGCTGATCCTGATGAGATGAAGGAAGAGAGAGTAGGCACAAAGTGATTTCCAGGAATGGCTCTTATACATACTTTAGCTCCCATATTCATGATTGCCACTCATAAGCAAACTTGTTCATAGAAATCTACATACAGTTTGGGAACACAAAGGACCTTCGAAAAGGAGTGTGACATTCCTTCTCAGGGCCCAAAATCGCAATATTGTCCAAACATGGCTTAGGTTTGTAATCCTTACTGGATGCAAGGAAGAGAGATTGGGCACAATGATATTTTCATGAATGGGTTTTATACATAGATTAACTCAGGTGTAGTAATGATTTCCACTCATATACAAACTTGTTCCTAGACATCTACTTAACCCCAGGATCAGAAAGTGACTTCTCAAAGGAATGTGATATTCCTTCTGAAGGCCTGAAACAACAATATGTTCCTAACTTGGTGGAGGATGGTGGCACTTACGAGCTGGAAGTAAGAGAGATTGAGCATGAAGTTTTTTTCCAGGAATTGATGTTATTCATAGAATAGCTCAGTTGTACTAACGATTGCCACTTATACAGAATCTTGTTCCTGGACATATACTTAGAAGCAGGGATCAGAAAGTGCATTCTTAAAGGAATATGAGATTCCTTCTCAAGGCCGGAAATGGCAATATGTTCCAAACGTGGTTGAGGAAGGTGGGCCTTGTGATCTGGAAGGAAGAGAGACCGACAAGAAGTTATTTTCAGGAATAGGTGTTATTCATAGTTCAGCTCAGTTGTAGTAATGATTCCCACTCATATACAAACTTGTTTCTAGGCATCTACTTAGAAGCTGGGATCAGAGAGTTCCTTCTCAAGGTAATGTGAGTTTCCTTCTCAAGGCCTGACACGGTATTACATTCAAAACCTTGCTTAGGAAAGAAGAAAGATGGGGTAGGAAGTTATTTTGTGGAATGGTTCTTATACATAGTTTAGCTCAGCTGTAGTAATGGTTGCCATTCATTTAGAAACTTGTTACTCGACATTTACTTACAAGCTGGGATCAGAAAGTGTTTTCTCAAAGGAATGTGAGATTCGTTCTCAAGGGCCTGAAATGGCATTATGTTCCAAACCTGGTTTAAGTTTGTGATCCTTACGAGATGGAAGGAAGAGAGAAGCACAGCTCTATTAATGATTGCCACTCATACACAAACTTGATCCTAGGCGTCTACGTACAGGCTGTGATCAGAAACTGCTGTCTCAAAGGAATATGAGATTCCTTCTCAAGGTCTGAAACAGCAATATGTTCCCAGCTTGGTTGAGGAAGGTCTTCATTATGAGCTGGAAGAAAGATAGATTGGGCATGAAGTTATTTTCAGGATTGGGTGTTATTCAAAGAATAGTTCAGTTGTAGTAATGATTGCCACTTACATAGAATCTTGTTCCTGGACATCTACTTAGAAGCCAGGATCAGAAAGTGCCTTCAAAGAAGTGTGAGATTCGTTCTCAAGACCCGAAATGGCATGATGCATGAAACCTGGTTTATGTTTGTGATCCTTATTAGATTGAAAGAGGAGAGAGGAGGCAAAAAGACACATTGGGCATGAAGTTACTATCAGTAATGGTTGTAATACACAGTTTAGCTCAGATCTAGTAATGGTTAACACTGACATACAAACTTATTCCTAGACTTCAACATTCTGGACAGGATAAGAAAGTGCCTTCTCAAAGGAAAGTAACATTCCATCTCAAGGCGTGAAATGGCAATATGTTACAAACCTTGTTTAGCTTTGTGATCCTTATGAGTTGGAAGGAAGAAAGATGAGGCACAAAGTTATTTCCAGGAATGGGTATTATACATAGCTTATCTCAGCTGTAGTAATGCTTGCCACTCATATACAAACTTGTTGCTAGACATCTACTTCGACTCGGGGATCAGAAAGTGCCTTCTCAAAGGAATGCGAGATTCATTCTCAATGCCCAACAAGGCAATATGGTCCAAAACTGGTTTAGTTTACTGATGCTTAGTGCTAGAAGGAAGAGAGTTTTTAGATGAAGTTATTTCGAGGAATGGGTATTATAAATCGTTTTACTCAGCTGTAGTACTGATTGATGCTCCAATATAAACTTGTTCCTAGACATCTACTTACAAGAAGTGATCAGTAAGTGTCTTCACAGAGGAATGTGAGATTTGTTCTCACCGACTGAAATAGCATTATGTTCTAAATCTGGTTTAGGAAGGTGATTCTCACAAGGTGAAAGGAAGAACAAGTGAGCACAAAAATACTTCCAGGGATGGGTATTTTATACAGTTGAGCTCAGCTGTAGTGATGATTGCCACTCACATACTAACTTGTTCCTAGACATCTACTTACAAGCTGGGACGAGAAAGTGTCTTCTCAAAGGAATGTGATATTCCTTCCTGAGGCTCGAAACAGCAATATATTCAAAACCTGTTTTAGGAATGTAAACCTTCAGAGCTGGAAGGAAGAGAGATTGGGCATGAAGATATTTCCAGAAATGGGTGTTAGCCATAGATTAGCTCAGCTGTAGTAATGTTTGCCACTCATATGCAAAGTCGTTTCTAGACATTTACTTACAAGCCTGGGTCAGAAAGTGCCCTCTCAAAGGAATATGAGATTCAATCTCAAGGCCCAAAACGGCATTCTGTTATATACCTGTTTTAGGTTTCTGATCCTTATGAGATGGAAGGAAGAGAGAGTGGTCATGAAGTTATTTCCAACAATGGGTGTTATACATAGTTCAGCTAAGTTCCAGTAATCATTGGAACTTATTTACTAACTTGTTCCTAGTGCTCTACTTAGAACCCGGGATCAGAAAGTGCCTTCTCAAAGGAATGTGGTATTCCTTCTCAAGGCCTGAAATGGCAATAAGTCCCAAAGCTGGTTAAGGAAGGTTGACCTCATTTGCTAAAGGAAGAGAGGGCACGCAGTTATTTCCTTACTTGCTACTGGCAAAAGTGGTTGAGCAGTGGTATACTGTCTTTCCATTGAGAAGGCAGCCTCAGTGCAGGCAGTGAACCAAAAGGAAGAAAAGGCACTTCCTATTATGATCCTCAAAAACTAAATGGAAATGTTTTTCTCAACAAAGTACGTTCATTAGATGGATACTATAGATATTCTCTCCCAGCTGCAGTGGAAAGTTTAAAAGCTCTCAGAGGTAGATGCTCCTTAAACGTACTTGCAAGCAGAATTAAGCAAGACCTTGCTGGCATAACATGAGAGTGAATTCTTTTTTTTTTTTTTTGTGAGGAAGATCAGCCCTGAGGTAACATCCGATGCTGATCCTCCTCTTTTTTGCTGAGGAAGTTTGGCCTTGAGCTAACATCTGTGCCCATCTTCCTCTACTTGATATGGGACGCCACCACAGCATGTCATGGCAAGCAGTGCGTTGGTGCATGCCTGGAGTTGGGAAACTGAAAACCCCAGGCCACCAAAGCGGTGAGTGCACACCAAACTGCTTGCACCACCGGGCAGGCCCCAGGGAGAAAAATCTTAAGTGAATGTTGTTAACAGCAATGTTGGGAAAGGCAATTTTCAAGATAGTCCTCTACAGATGCAAGCAAGAATTTTGCTCCACACTGGCCTTTCCTTTTACAGATGCTATACATACTCTATCGCAGCTGTACTGAAATTTTAAAACCTCCCATATGAAGATGTTACTTACACTTATTGGGTACCTGTGTTAAGCAAACTTTTCATCGTGATATGCTAGTGAGACCCTCAATGTAGACTGAATTGCAGTGTATTCAAATTCTCAAGATGACCCTAAACAGCTACAAGGAGGAGTTTCTCTGAAGAGTCAACTGTCATTGAATGGATGGTAAGGATAATCTGCACCACCTGTAGCGATAGCTCTCCTAGGAAGACGTTCCTGAAAGCTACTGGCAAACTTGGTTGATTAGTGGTTTTTGTCATTCCATTAGAAAGACAGCCTCAGTGCAGGGAATGAACGGGAAAGAGGAAAAGGCACTGAACCACATGATCCAAAAATCTACAAGGAAGTGTTTTTCTGCACAGGGTACATTCATGTACTGGATGTTATAGATATTGTGTCCCAGCTGCAGTGGAAAGTTTAAAAGCTCTCAGAGGCAGATCCTGCGGAAAGCTACTTGCAATGTGAGTTCAGCAAGGTCTTTCTTGCATTACATAGGGAGAAAATTACTAAGTGAAGGTTGTTAACTGCAAGGATGGAAAGGCAATTTTCAGGAGAGTCCTATACAGATATTAGCAAGAAATTTTCTCTACAATGAACTTTCATTATATGGATGTTATAGATATTCCCATCTGTACTGAAATTTTAAAACCTCTCACATGAAGGTATTACTAACAGATATTTGCAACCTGTGTTAAGCAATATTGTTGATAATGATATGCTAGTGAGACCCTGGAGGTAGACTGAACTACAATGTATTTAACGTCACTCGTGAATATGATTCTAAACAGCGACAAGAGAAGGTATTCTTCACACAGTACTTTCCTTGAATGGATGTGATAGAGTTTCTTTCCCAGCTGTGGTGACAACTTTAACATCTCATAGGCAAGTGCTTCTAGCAGCAACTGGCAAAATAGGTTTACTGTGGTGTTTTGTCTTTATATTGGGGAGGGAGCCTAAGTGCAGGCAATGAACTGCAGAGATGAAAAGGCACTTTGCAAGATGATCTTAAAAAGCTAAAAGGACGTATGTTCCTCCACAGAGTACTTACATGGAATGTATGGTATAGATATTCTGTCCCAGCTGCAGTGGAAAGTTTAAAAGCTCGCAGAGGCAGATCTGCTGAAAGCTACTTGCCATCTGAGTTCAACAAGATCTTTCTTGCGTTACATGGGAGCGAATTCCTAAGTGAATGTTGTTAATTGCAATGGTGGAAAAGGCAATTTTCAGGATACTCCTATACAGATACAACCAAGAGATTTTCTCCACACTGATCTCTCATTTTATGGATGTTATAGATACTTTCCCCCAGCTGTACTGAAATTTTAAAACCTCTCATATGAAGATGTTATTAACAGATATTGTCAACCTGTGTTAAGCAATAGTGTTCATCATGATATGATAATGATACCCTAAATGCAGGCTGAACTGCAGTGTGTTTAAGGTCATTCATGAAGATAATCCTAAGTAGGTAAAAGAAGAGGTTTTCTTCACGATATACTTTCATTGAATGGATTTAATAGAGCTTATTTCCGAAGTGTGTTGAAAAGTTGAAACTCTCATAAGAAGGTGTTCCTGACAGCTACTGGCAGAGTAGGTTTGGCAGTAGTGTTTTCTCTTTATGTCAGGGAGGAAACTTGAGTGCAGGCAATGAAATGCAAAGATGAAAATGCAATTGACAATATGATCTGAAGACACTAAAAGCAAGTGTTTTCCTCCACAGGGTACTTACATGGAATGTATATTATAGATAAGTTCTCCCAGCTGAAGTGAAAATTTTAAAAGCTCTCAGAGGAAGATCATTCTTAAAGATCCCTGCAAGCTGAGTTCAACAAACGCTTTCTTGCTTTTCTTGGGAGAGAGAGCTGAGTGAAGGACTTTAAATTCAATGAGGGAAAAGGCAATTTGCATGATGAACCTACACAGATACACGCACGAGATTTTTACCAAACTTGTCTTTCATATTATGGATGTTATAGATACTCTCTCCCAGCAGTACTGAAATTTTAAAACCTCTAAGATGAAGATGTTGCTTTCGGATATTGGCCACCTGTCTTAAGCAATATGGTTCATCATGATATGCTAGTGGGACATGTATTTAAACTTCAATAGAGTTTGAACTGCAGTCTATTAAAAGTCTCTTCTCAAGATGACCCTTAACAGCCACAAGCTGGAGTTTCTTGAAGCGTCAACTTTCATTGAGTTGATCATAACAATAATCTGCACCACCTGTAGTGATCGTTCGAAAGCTCTCCTGAGAAGATGCTCCTGATGGCTACTGGCAAAGGTCATTGAGCATGGGTGTTTTGTATTTCCATCTGGAAGGGAGGCTCAGTGCAGGCAATGAATGACAAAGAGGAAAGGCACTTTACAATATGATCCTAAAAAGCTAAAAGGAAGAATTTTTCTCCACAGGGTACATTCCTGAAACGGATGTTATAGGTATTCGCTCCCTCTTGCAGTGAAAAGTTTAAAAGCTCTCAGAGGAAGAGCTTCCTTAAAGATACTTCCAAGCTGAGTTCAGCAAACATTTTTGACCTGACTTGGTAGAGAGAACATGGGTGAAGGTTATTTACTGCAATGTTGGAAAAGGCAATTTTCAGAATAGTCCTATACAGATACACGCAAAAGATTTTCTCCACACCTGAATTTCAATTTATGGATGTTATAGATATCTTTTCCCAGCTGTACTGACATATGAAAACCTCTCATATGAAGATGTTACTTACAGATATTGGCCAACTGTGATAAGCAATGGTGTTCGTCATGATATGTTACTGAGAATCTGAATACAGATTGAACTGCAGTGTATTCAAAGTCTCTTCTCAAGATGATCCCAAACAGCTACAAGCAGAGTTTCTCTGAAGAGTCCACTTTCATTGAATGGAGGGTAATCATAATCTGCACCACATGTAGTGACAGTTTGAAAGCTCTCCTAGGAATGTTTCAAACAGCTACTGGTAAACTTCGTTGAGCATTGGTGTTTTGTCTTGCCTGTGGGAAGGAAGCCTCAGTGCAGGACATGAAGGACAAAGAGGAAAAGGCACTTTACTATGTGATCCAAAAAACTAAAAGGAAGACTTTTTCACCACAGAGTACGTTCATGGAATGGATGTTATAGATATTCTCTCCCAGCTGCAATGGAAAGTTTAAAAGGTCTCAGAGGAAAGTGCTCCTTAAAGATACTTGCAAGCTGAGTTCAGCAAGAACTTTCTTGCATGACAAGGAGAGAATTCCTATGTGTAGGTCGTTAACAGCAATAAGGTAAAAGGCAATTTTCTGGATAATCCTATACAGATATAAACAAGAGATTTTCTCCAAACTGGACTTTCATTTTATGGATGTTACATATACTGTCTCCCAGCCGTACTGAAATTTTAAAACCCCTCCAATGAGGATGTTACTAACAGATATTCGCCACCTGTGTTAAGCAATAGTGTTCATCATGATATGCTAGTGAGACCCTGAATGCAGATTGAACTGCAGTGTATTTGAAGTCACTTATGAAGATGATCCTAAACAGTTATAAGCAGATGTTATCTTCAAGGTATATTTTCATTGAATGGATGTGATAGAGCTTTTTTCTGAGCTGTGGTGAAAAGTGTAAACTCTCATGGGAAGCTGTTCCTAATCGCTACTGGCAGAGTAGGTTTAGCAGTGGTGTTTTTTCTTTACATCGGGGAGGAGGCCTGAGTGCAGGCAATGAAATTCAAAGATAAGAATGCAATTGACAATATGATGCAAAGAAGGTAAAAGCAAGTGTTTTCCTCCACAGAGTACTTACATGGAATGGATGTAATAGATAGGTTCTCCTAGCTGCAGTGAAAAGTTTACAAGCTCTCAGAGGAAGATCATCCTTAAAGATTCCTGCAAGGTGAGTTAAGAAACACTTTCTTGCATTACATGGGATAGAGAGCCTGAGTGAAGGTCACCAACTGCAGTGATCTAAAGGCAATCTGCAGGAGGATCCCATAAAGAGACAAGCCACAGATTTTCTCCATATTTCACTTTCATTTTATGGATGTTATAGATACCCTCTCCCAGCTGTACCGAAATTTTAAAACATCTCAGATGAAGATGTTACTTAAAGATATAGGACACATGTGTTAAGCTATAATGTTTGTCACGATATGTTCATGAGAGCCTGAAAGTGGATTGAACTGTAGTGTATTAAATATCTCTTCTCACGGTGATCCTACACAGCTACTATCAGGAGTTTCTCTGAAGATTCAACTTGAAAGGAATGGATGTTAAATATAATCAGCAAAACCTGTAGTAATACTTTGAAATCTCTCATACGAAGATGTTCCTTACAGCTACTGGCAAAATTGGTTGAGCAGTGGTGTTTTGTCTCTATATAGTGAAGGAAACATTATTGCAGGCAATGAACAGCAAAGAGGAAAAGGCAATTTACCATATGATCCTA
Source organism: Ceratotherium simum simum (assembly GCF_057802395.1). Classification (NCBI taxonomy): domain Eukaryota; kingdom Metazoa; phylum Chordata; class Mammalia; order Perissodactyla; family Rhinocerotidae; genus Ceratotherium; species Ceratotherium simum. The sequence goes on along the minus strand of NC_141929.1, from coordinate 487,074 downwards.
ATACCTAAAAGGAGGACTTTTTCTGCACAGAGTATGTTCACGGAATGGATGTTGGAGATATTCTCTCCCAGCTGCAGTGAAATGTTTGATAGATCTCAGAGGAAAATCCTCTTTAGAGATACTTGCATGCTGAGTTCAGCAAACATTTTCTTGCATGTCTTGTGAGAGAGAGCCTGAGTGAAGGTCGTTAACTGCAAAGAAGGAAAAGGCAATTTGCAAGATGATCCTATATAGATACAAGGAAGAGATGTTCTCTACACTTGACTTTCATTTTATGGATGTTATAGATTCTCTCCCCTAGCTGCAATGAAACTGTAAAACCTCTCATATGAAGATGTAACTTATGATATTGGCCACCTGTGTTAATCAATAGTTTTCATCATGATATGCTACTCAGACCCAGAATGCAGATTGAACTGCAGTAATTAAAAGACTCTTCTCAAGATGATCCTAAACACCTACAAACAGGAGTTGATCTGAAGTCAAATTTCATTGAATGGGTGGTAACGATAATCTGTACCACCTGTAGTGATAGTTGGAAAGCTGTCATAGGACGTTGTTCCTAACAGATACTTTCAAACTGGTTTGAACAGTGTTGATTTGTCTTTCTGTTGGCAAGGGAGCCTTAGTGCAGGCAAAGAGTGGCAAAGAGGAAAAGGCACTTTAATATATCCTAAAATGCTAACTTTAAGAGTTTCTCACCACAGAGTAGGTTCATGGAATGGATGTTAGAGAAATACTCGCCCCACTGCAGTGGAACGTTTAAAAGCTCTCAGAGGCAGATCCTCCTGTAAAGTACTTGGAAGCAGAGGTCAGCAAGAACTTTCTTGCTTTACATGGGAAAGAATTCCTGATTAAAGGTAGTTAACTGCAATGTTGGTAAAGTCAGTTATCAGGATAGTAGTATACATATAGAAGCAAGAAATTTTATACATACTGGACTATTGTTTTATGGATGTTATAGATACACTCTTCCAGTTGTACTGAAATTTTAAATCCTTTCATATGAAGATGTTACTAACAGATATTGGCAAGCTGTGTTAAGCAATAGTTGTCATCATGATATGCTAGTGAGACCCTGAATACAGATTGAACTGCAGTGTATTTAAAACCACTTAAGAAGATGATCATAAACACTTACAAGAGGAGGTTTTCTTCACAGTGTACTTTCATTGAATGGATGTGATACTGCTTCTTTCTGAGCTGTGGTGAAAAGTGGAAACTCTCCTAGGAAGGTGTTCCTAACCGCCACTGGCAAAGGAGGTTTAACAGGGGTGTTTTGTTTTATATCAGGAAGAAAGCCTGAGTGCATGCAATCAACTGCAAAGATGAAAAGGCACTTTACAATATTATCCTAAAAAGCTAAAAGGAAGTGTTTTCTCTACAGAGAACTTACATGGAATGGACGTTACACATATTCTCTTGCAGCTGCAGTGCAAGTTGAAAAGCTCTCAAAGGAGGATCCTGCTTAAAGCTCCCTGCCAGCTGAGTTCAGCAAGTACTTTCTTGCATTACATAGGACAGAGAGCCTGAGTGACGGTCGTTAAATACAATGATGGAAAAGGCAATTTGCAGGAGGATCCTATAGACATACCAGCCAGAGATTTTCTGCACACTTGACTTTCATTTTATGAATGTTACAGATACTCTCTCCCAGCTGTAATGACAAGTTTAAAAGCCCTCAAAGGAAGAGCTGACTTACAGCTACAGGGCTGTTGAGTTCAGAATGGGTGTTCTTTCATTATATTTGAAGGAAAGCCTGAGTGCAGGCCATGAAGATCAATGATTGAAAAATTCACTCATCAAGATGATCCTCAACAACTAAAACGAGTTTTTTTCCACAGTGTATGTTATTTCAATGGATGTTATAGATACTTTCTCCCAGCAGTAGTGAAAAGGATCAAAGCTCTCATGGGAAGATCTAATCTAAAGCTAATGGCAACCTTTGCTCAGTAAGAACATTCTCTCATATACTGTGAGAGAGAGGCTGAGTAAATGTCGTGAGCTGCAATGTTTGAAAAAGTACTTTTCAGTGCAGATGCTAAACAGGTACAAGCAAGAGTTTTTCTCCACACTGTGCTTTTCATAAATGGATATAATAGATATTCTCTTCCTTGTGTAGTGAAAAGTTTAAACCCTCTCATAGGAAGATGCTCCCTAACAGCTACTGGCAGACTGAGATCAACGAGCACATTCTTTCGTTCCATGTAAGAGAAAGCCTGAATGAAAGACGCGAATTGCAACCTTTGAAAAGGGACTTTTCAAGACGATCATAAACAGATTAAAAAAAGGGGTTTTTCTTCACACTGTACTTTCATTGAATGGATCTTACAGATAATCTGTACCAGTTGTAGTGAAAAGTATAAAAGGTCTCATTAGAGTATGTTCCCTAGAGCTACTGGCAAGCTGAGTTCAGCAGAATTGCTCTTTCAATACATTGGATAGAATCCTGAGTGTAGACTATTAACAGGTTATGTGTGATATCATTCATGTGTCATTTGTGAGATTACTCATATATTTATGTGTGAAATCACACCCATTATTATGAGTGACATCACATCAATAGTGTGACATCACTCCCACTCCTATCTGTGACATCAGTGACATGTAACTTGTGACATCACTCCCATTGTGTGCATGTGATATCACATCCTTTGTTATGTGTGATTGACACACTTGGTTATGGGTGACATCACAGCCCTTTGTGTGTGACAACATCCTCATTGCTTGTCACATCTCATCAATTGTAAGTGACATCAACCTTAACTGTCATATGATATCAAACCATTATTGTGTGTGGTCTCACTCCCAGTATTATGTATGACTTCACACCAATTGAGTGTGACATCACTCTGATAGTGTGTTTGACATCACTCCAACGATGTGTGACATCGCTCACATTTTGTGTCTGACATCACTCCAATCGTTATGTGTGACACACCCATTTTGGGACATCATACACTTTGAGTAGGATAAAAGTAGGTTAGCCTGTCACATCTCTCAAATTGTGTGATATCACTCCAGTTGTGTGAGGACAGTCATATTGTTAACTTTGATATGACATCCACAGTTTTGTATGAAATCACTCCCAGGTTTCTGTGAAGTCTGTCACATTTTACTCTGACTTATATCCCTATTGTGTGTTTTGTGTAACTCTCATTGTTATGTGTGAATTCACACTCATTTTCCTTAGAGACACCACTCCAAATGTCCATGACATCACCAAGTTGGTGTGTGCCTTCAGGCACATTGTGTCTGACATCACTCAATGTGTGACATCACACCAATGGTGTATGAGTGATAGTGCTCACATTTGTGTGTGAAAAAACACCCATTGATATGTATGACACCATTCACATTTTTTGTGACATAATTCACATTTTTATGTATGACATCACACCTATCCTGTGTGACATCACTCGAATTTACCATATGAAATGGCTATTGTTAAGTGTCATGTCACTCCCAATATTCTTTGTGATGTCACATTAATTCTCGAGGACATCACTCTACTAGTGTTGTGACATCACTCCCATGTTGTTTGTGTGACTACACTCATATATTTTTGGTGACATCTTTCTGTTATGTGTGCTATCACGCCTGTTGTGTTGTATGACATCAGACCAATAGTGTGACATCACTCCCACGTGTGACATCAGTCACGTGTCCTTTGTGATATTACTCACGTTTATGTGTGACCTCAGTCTCATTGTTATGTGTGACATCACATCAATAGTGTGACATTATTCCCACTATGTGTGACATTAGTGACATGTCCCTAGTGACGTAACTCACATTTTAAAGTGTGACATCACTCTCATTGTGTGCATGTGATATCACTCTCACTCTTTTGCGTGGCTTGACCACATGTTTCTTGGTGACATCACATCAATTGTTTGAGTGTGACAACATCCTCATTGTGTGTCACACCACAACAATTGTGTGTGACATCAACCTTAATTACCGTATGATATCCCAACCATTATTATGTGTGGTGTCACTCCCAGTATTATGTATGACATCGCACCAATTGAGTGTGGCATCACTCTGATATGTTTGACATCACTCCAACAGAGTGTGACATGGCTCACATTTTGTGTCTGACATCACTCCTATCGTTATGTGTGACATCACACCCATTTTGGGCCATCACACACCTTGAGTGTGCTAACACTAGGACAGACGGTCACATCTCTCAAATTGTGTGATATCACTCCCATTGTGTGTGATGGCAGTCATATTCTTAACTGTGATGTGACATCCACTGTTATGTATGAAGTCACTTCCAGGTTTCTGTGAAATCTCTCACATTTTACTCTGACATATCGCACTGGTGTGTTTTGTGTAACTCTCATTGCTATGTGTGAATATTCACTCATTTCCTTAGACACACTAATCCCATTGTCTGTGACAACACCAGGTTGGTGTGAGCCTTCATACACATTGTGTGTCTGACACTCAATGTGTGTGTGACATCACACCAATGGTGTACTTGTGACAGAGCTCACATTTGTGTGTGAAAACACACCCATTGACATGTGTGACGCCATTCACTTTTTTGTGACATAAGACACATTTTTATATATGACATCACACCTATTATGAGTGTGACAACATTCACAGATGTTGACATGACACCAATTGCTTGTGACATGAATGCAATTTAGCATATGAAATCGCTATTGTTACATGTGATGTTACTCCCAATATTCTGTGTGACATTACACTAATTCTTGAGGACATCACTCTACTACTGTTGTGACATCATTCTCATGGTGTTTCTGTGACTTCACTCATATATTTGGAGTGACATCTCTCTGTTATTTGAGACAACATGCCTGTTGTGTTTATTATATCACACCAATACTGTGCCCTCACTGACACACATGTGTGACATCAGTCACGAGTCCTTTGCTATATTACTCACATGTTTCTGTGTGACATCACTCACATTATGTGTGACATCATATGAATTGTGTGACAACACTCCCACTGCTATGTGTGACATCATCGTGTCCCTTTTGACACAACTCACATTTTATAGTGTGACATCACTCCCATTGTGTGCATGTGATATCACTCCAATCGTTATGCATGACATGACACACATGGTCATGGGTGACATCACACCACTTGTGTGTGTGACAACATCCTCATCTTGTGTCACATCACATCAATTGTGTGTGGCATCAACCTTAATTAGCATATGATATCCCAACTGTCATTATGTTGGTATCACTCCCAGTATTATGTATGACATCACACCAATTGAATGTGGCATCACTCTGATAGTGTGTTTGACATCACTCCAACGTTGTGCTTGTGGCATCATTCACATTTTGTGTGTGACATCACTGCAATCGTTATGTGTAACATCACACCCATTTTTGGACATCACACACCTTGATTGTGATAACACTAGGATAGCCAGTCACATCTCTCAGTTTGTATGATATCACTCCCATTGTGTGTGACAGCAGTCATATTATTCACTGTGATGTGACCTCCGCTCTTATGTACGAAATAACACCCAGGTGTCTGTGAAATCTCTCACATTTTACTCTGACTTAAATCCCACATGTGTGTATTGTGTAACTCTCATTTTATGTGAATTAACACTCATTTTCGTGAGAGACACCACCCCCATTGTCTGTGACTTCACCAGGTTGTTGTGTGCCTTCACACACATTGTGTGTCTGACATCACTCAGTGTGTGTGTGACATCACACCAATGTTGTATGTGTGACAAGGCTCACATTTGTGTGTGAAAACACACCCATTGATGTGTGTGACAACATTCACCTTTTTTTGTGACATAATTCACATTTTTATGTATGACATCACACCTATTGTGTGTGACAACTTTCACATATGTTGAAATCAAACCAATTGTGTGTGGGTTAGAGTTAGTGTTAGCATTAGGTTTAGAGTTTTGGTTAGGGATAGGGCTAGGGTTAGAGTTAGGGCTAGGGCTGGGGCTAAGGCTACGGTTAGGTTTAGCGTTAGGCTTATGGCTAGGGATAGGGTTAGGGTTAGGGCTAGGGTTAGGCTTGTGGGTAGGGTTAGTTCTAGGGCTATGTTTAGGTCTAGGGCTAAGGATAAGGTGAGGGCTAAGTTTAGGGTTATTGCCAGGGTTATGGATAGGGCTAGGGTGTGGGTTAGGGCTATGGTTAGGGTTAGGGTTAGGTTTAGGGCTAGGTTTAGGGTTAGGGTTAGGGTTACTGCTAGGTCTAGGCTTATGGCTAAGTTTAGTGTTATTGTTAGGGTTAGTGTTAGGGTTACGGTTAGTGTTACCATTGGGGTTATGTCTAGGGCTAGGGTTAGGATTAGGTTTAGTGCTAGGTTTAGTGCTAGGGCTACTGTTAGCTCTAGACTTAGAGTTAGGGCTAGTCTAGGGCTAGTGTTAGGGCTAGAGCTAAGGCTAGGCCTAGTGTTACGGCTAGGGTTCGCCTTAGGGTTACAGTTATGGTTAGGGCTAGGTCTAGAGCTAGGTCTAGGCCTAGGGCTAGCATTAGGGCTAGGGTTAGAGTTAGAGTTAGGGCTATTGTTAAGGTTAGGTTTATGTTTAGGGTTAGTCCTAGTGTTGGGGTCAAGGTTAGTGTTCTTGTTAGTGTTCAGTTTCGGGTTTGTGTTCAGATAAGTGTTTGGGTTCGGGTTCGGGTTCTGGTTCGGTGAGGTTTAGGGTTAGGCTTAGGGGTTAGAGTCAGTTTTAGGGTTAGAGTGAGGGTTAAGGTTAGGATTGGGATTAAGTCTGTGCTGTGGTTAGAGTTAGGTTACAGATTAGGGTTAGGATTAGTGTTAGCTTTAAGGTTATGTTAGTGATAGCGCTAGGGCTATGGTTAATGTTAGGTTTATGGATAGGATTTGGGTTAGGGTTAGGATTAATGCTCCGTTTAGGCTTAGGGTTACAGGTAGTGGTAGGTGTTGGTTTTGGCCTACAGTTCGGTTTAGTGTTGGTGTTATGGCTAGGGCTAGATTGAGCATTAGGGTTAGTGCCATGGTTCAGGTTAGGGCTAGGGTTAGGGTTAAAGTTAGGTCTAGGTCTAGCATTATGTTTAGGGCTATGGCTAGAATTATGGTTCTGTTTAGGGTCATGGTTCGTGTTAGACTTAGTGGCAGGTGTACTGTCAGGTTTAGGGTTAAGTGTTGGGCTATTGGTTGGGAATGGGAGAGATAGATTTAGGGTCATGGTTAGGGTTAGGATTAACATTAGTCTTGGGGCTATGGTTAGGGATAAGGTTAGTTTTAGAGTTAGAGTTAGGGCCAGGGTTAGGGTTAGGACTGGGGTTAGACTTAGGGCTAGGGATAGGTCTGTGGTTAGGGTTAGGGTTAGGGCTGGGGTAAGGGTCCGGTCTAGGGCAAGTGTTAAGGTTAGTGTTACACTTAAGGTTAGGGTTTGGCATAGGGCTAGGTTTAGGCTTAGGTTGGGGTATGGGTAGCGGTTTTGGTTGGGGTTGGGGTTAGGGTTACTGTTAGGGTTTGGGGTTAGGTTAAGAACAGAGTTCTGGTTAGTCTTAGGGCTAGGCTTAGGGCTAGGGCTAGGGTTAGTGTTAGGGTTATGCTTGGGGTAGGTTTAGTGTTTGGGTGAGGGTCAGGATTATGGTTAGCGTTAGGACTAGGTTTTGGGAAAGGCTTAGGTTCAGGTCTAGGGTTAGAGGTAAGGTTAAGTTTAAGGTTAGAGTTCAGTTAGGTTTATGGCTATGGTTAGTGTTAGGGCTAGGGTGAGTGCCAGGATACTGGTTAGGGCTAGGGCTGGGGTTGGCTTTAGGCTTATGGCTATGGCTAGATTAGGGTTAGTGTTAGGGTTAATGTTGCATTAGTGTTAGAGTTGGGGTATGAGTAGCGTCAGGGTTAGATTTAGGGTTATGTGTAAGGTTAGGTTTATATTTAGGGTAAGTGTTAAGGTGACGGGTAGGAGTAGCTATAGAGTTAGGGGTACAGTTAGAGTTGGGTTAGAGTTAGGGTTATGGTTGGGTTAGGGCTATGGTTAGGTTTAGGGTTAGGGTTTGCGTTAGTGTTAGGGCTAGTGTTAGGCATAGGGTTAGGGGTAGAGTTAGGCTTAACACCAGGGCTAGGGATAGGGCTAGGTTTAGTGTTAGTTCTAGGGCTAGGTCTAGGGTTACTGTTATGGTTAGAGTATGGATTAGGGCTAGGCTTAGGGTTAGGTTGAGGGTTAGGGTTAAGTCTATGTTTAGGGTTAGGGTTAAGTTTAGGGCTAGGTTTACATTCATGGTTAGGTTTAGGGTTAGGACTAGGGCTTGCGTTGGGGTTAGGGCTAAGGCTATGATTAGGTCATGGTTAGAATTAGGGTTAGGGCTAGTGTTGGGTTAGGGTTAGGGTTAGGGTTGGGGTTAGGGTCAGGTCTATGGCTAGAGCAGAAGTTAGGCCTATGTAAGGGTTATGGTTAGGTTTATGGTTACGGTTACGGTTATGGTTAGTGGTAGGTCTCGGGTTAGGCTCTGATCTCAGTCTAGGGTTTGGGTTAGCCCTAGGTCTATGGCTAGGTTTACGGTCCGGGGTAGGTTTAAGGTTAGTGCTAGAGGTAGGTTTAGGTTTACGTTTAGGGGTAGGGTTAGAGTTACAGCTAGGGTTAGGGTAGGTTTAGGGTTAGGTCTAGGGCTAGGATTAGTAGTAGGGTTAGTGTTAGGGTTAGCATTGAGGTTGGGCTGGGGTTGGGTTAGGGTGAGAGTTAGGGCTTAGGGTGGCGATGGAGTGCCAGTGCAATGGTTCTGGTAGGACTATGGTTAGGGCTAGGCTTAGTGTTAGGTTTAGGGCTAGGGTTAGTGCTGGGTCAGGTTTAGGGCTAGGGCTCGTGTTGGTTTTATGTTTAGTGCTATGGCTAGTATTAAGGTTAGGGGTACAGATGTATTAGGGTTATCGCTAGGGTAGAGCTGGGTTAGAGTTAACATTAAGTTTAGGGGTAGAGGTAGAGGTGGGGTTAGGGGTCTGTTTGGATTAGGGTTAGGTTTAGAGTTACTGGTAGGTGTAGGTGCAGGACTTGGATTAGTGTTAGGGTAAGGTTTAGGGTTAAGGTTGAGTTTGGGACAGGGTTAATGTTAGTTTTATGGTTAGCGGTAGGGTTAGGGTTGGAGTCAAGCTTACGTTAGGGTTAGGATTAAGCTTAGGGGTGGGATAGGGTTTGGATTAGGACTAGGGGAGGATTAGGTGTAGGGGTAGAGTTAGGCTTAGGGTTAGGGTTTGTGTTAGTGCTAGGACTGGAGTTAGGGTTAGTGTTAGGGTTGGATTAACGTTAGGTTTAGCGGAGCGGTACATGTAGGGATAGTGTTAGGGTTAGTGTTAGCGTTAGCATGAGGGGTAATGTTAGGGATAGGGCTAGGATTAGGGTTAGGGGTAGGGCTAGGGTTAGGATTATGGCTAGTGCTAGGAATAGTGTTAGTGTTAGTGATGGAGTTACGCTTAAGTTTGGGTTTGGGTTAGGGTTAGTTTTATGGTTAGTGGTAGGGTTGGGGTTAGGGTTGCATTCGAGTTTGATCTAAGGTTCTGAAGGGGTAGGGTTTGGGTTAGGGTTATGGTTAGGGGAGGAGTAGGTGTAGGGATATGTTTAGGGTTAGTGTTAGGGTTAAGGTCAGTGGTAGTTGTAGGGATTGGGTTAGGGTTGGTTTTAGGGTTAGGGTTAGAGTTAGGTTTACGGCTAGCGTTAGAGTTGGCATTATGGTCTAGAGCCATGGTTAGGGTTAAGGGTAGTTTTATGGTTAGGGGTAGGTCTGGGGTACAATTAGGGTTAGGGTTTGGGTTTGTCTTATGTTTAGGGTTAGGATTTAGGCTGGATCTAGAGCTGGTTTTAGGGTTAGGGGTAGGGTTGGGGTTAGTGCTAGGGTTAGGGCAAGTGTTTGGGTTAGGGTTAGCGCTAGGATTAGTGTTGGGGTTAGGTTTGTGGTTGGGTTAGATTAAGAGTTAATGTTAGGGTTCAGGGTAGTGCTAGGGGTAGGCGTAGGGTTAGGGTTAGGGTTAGCTTTAGATTTAGGGTTAGAGTTAGGCTTAGGGGTAGGGGTTGGCTAAGATATAGGGTTATGGTTACAGTTTGGATTGGGGTTAGGGTTAGGTGTAGGGGTAGGTTTAGGGTTATGATTATGCTTAAGATTAGTGTTAGTGTTATTACTAGGTATTGGGTTATGGTTAGGCTTAAGGTTAGGGTTAGGGTTACGGTTAGGGTTGGGTTTAGAGTTGGGTTAGGGTTAGGGTCCGTGTTACCTTAAGTTTTAGGGTCTGGCTAAAGGGTGTTTTAGGGATAGGGGTAGGGTTATGGTTAAGGTTAGGGGTAGTGATACAGTTAGCTTTGGGAATCGCGTTAGTGTTAGCATTAGGGCCAGGGCTAGAGTGAGGGCTAGGGTTAAGTTTATGGCTAGGGCTTGGTCTAGGGCTAGGTTTAGGGCTTGGGCTAGGGTTAGGTTCAGTTCTACTGCTAGGGTTATTGTCAGATCTAGGACAAGGCATAGGGCTCCATTTTGTGTTAGTGTTCGGATTTGGGCTAAGTGTTAGGCCCAGTTTTAAGGTTAGGGTTACAGTTAGGGTTAGGTCTAGGGCTGGGGCTCATGTTAAGATTATGGCTAACATTAGGGTTAATGTTAAGGTTAAGGATAGTGTTAGTGGTCAGGTGAGGAGAAGGATTAGGGTTAGTGTTGGGGCTGGGTTTAGAGCTAGGGTTAGTGTAAGTCTTGGGTCAAGGTTAGCATTAGGGTTATGGTTAGAAGTAGATTTAGGTTTAGGGTAAGGGTTAGGGTTAGAGCTAGGGTTAGGTTTAGGGGTAGGTTTATGGCTATGGCGAGGGTTACTGCTAGGTTTAGTGTTAGTTTTAGGTTTATGGCTATGGTTAGGGTTAGGGCTAAGCATTTGTTTAGGGTTAGTCATAGCGGTAGGGTTAGGGTTAGGTTTAGGGTTATGTATAAGGGTACGGTTACAGTTAGCATAAGTTTTAAGGTTAGAGGTAGGCATAGGGATAGGGGTGGTGTTGGATTAGGGTTAGGGTTAGGTTTTGGGTTCGTGTAATGGTTAAGGTTAGGGCTAGGGACAGGGCTAGGTTTAGGGTTATGACTAGTGTATGGTTAGTGTTAGAACTAGGGTTAGGGTTAGGATTAGAACTAGGGCTAAGATCAGTGTTAGGGTTAGGATTAGGTTTGGGTTATCCTTGGTGTTAGGGTTAGGGTTAGGGGTAGGGGTAGGCGTTTGGTTATGTTTAGGTTTAGGGGAGGGGTAGTTGTAGGGGTAGTGTTAGGGTTAGGGTTGCATTAGGGTTAGGGTTAAAGATAAGGTTAAGGCTAGGGCTAGGGTGAGAATTAAGGTTCATGTTAGGGTAGTGTTAGGGTTACAGTTAAGTTTGGATTAGGGTTAGGGGTAGAGGTAGGGTTAATGTTGGGTTAGGTTTAGGGGTAGGGGGAGGTGTTGGGTTAGTGTTTGGGTTAGCAGGGGGGTCCAGGGAGGAGTAGAGTTAGTGTTGGGCTTAGGTTTGGGTTAGGGTTAGGGTTAGAGTTATGGCTAGGGCTAAGTTTAGGGTTAGGTCTCGTGTTGAGTTATGATTAGTGTTATGGTGAGAGTTAGAGGTAGCTTTAGCGTTATAGTTAGAGTTAGGGGTAGAGATCAGGTGGGGAGAAGGGTAAGGGTTAGGGCTAATGTTAGGCCTAGATTTATGGTTAGGGTTACGACTAGGGTTAAGGTGGGTTAGTATAAGAGTTTGGATTAGGGGTAGTTTTAGATCTACGGTTAAGGTTAGTGCTGCGTTAGAGTTACAGTTAAGCTTAGTGTTTGGTTTAGGGCTAGGGTTAGGGTTAGGGCTAGGCTTATGTCTAGGCTTAGGGTTAGGGTTAGGACTACGGCTAGGGTTGGGTTTAGGTCTATGGTTAAAGTTAGCCTTAGTGTTAGTGTTAAGTTTAGGGATAGTGCTAGTGTTAGAGTTAGTGTTAGGGCCAGGGCTATGGGAAGGGCTAGGGTTATCATTAGGGCTAGGCCTAGGTCTATAGTTATGGTTAGAGTTAGGGCTAGAGCTAGGGTCAGGGTTAGGGATATGGTTATGTCTGGGGCTAACTTTAGGGTCAGGTCTAGGGCTTGCATTTGTGTTAGAGTTAGGGCTTGTGTGGAGTGTTATGGTTAGGTGTAGGGTTAGGTCTAGTGCTAGGGTTAGGCTTATGGTTAGTGCTAGCTTTAGGGTTAGTGTTATGTGTAGGGCTAGCATTTCAGTTAAGCCTAGTATTAGGCTTAGCAATTGGGTTAGGGTTAGGGCTGATGTTAGGGTTAGGGTTAGGTTTAAGAATAGGTTTAGTGTTAGGGTTACCATTATGTTTAGGATTTGGGTTAGGCTTAGGGTTAGGAATAAGGTTAGGGTTAGGGCAAGGGTTTGTGTTAGGACTCTGTCTAGGATTAGGGTTAGGGTTAGGGTTAGGGTTACGGTTGGGTTAGAGTAAGGGTTAGTGTTAGGGTTAGGTTTAGGGCTATGACTAGGGTCTGGGGTAGTGGTAAGGGTTGGCTTAGGACTAGGGTTAGGGTTTGGGTTAGGGTAGGGCTATGGTTAGTGTTAGGTTTAGGGTTAGGGTTAGGGTTAGGGCTAGGGCTAGAGCCAGGGTTAGCGTTAGGGCTAGCATTAGGTCTAGGGTAAGCATTATTTAAAGGCTATGGCTCGGATCAGGGTAGGATTAGGGTTAGGGTTAAGGTTAGGGTTAGGTTAAGTATTTGGGTTAAGGGTAGGGGTAAGGATAAGGGCACAGTTAGGGTTAGGTTTAGGGTTAAAGTTATGGGTAAAGTTAGGGGTAGGGAGGTCTAGTTTTAGTGTTATGGTTAATATTAGTGTTTGTGCTAGTGTTAGGGTTCTGCATATGATTAGTGTTAGGGGTAGGGGTAGGCTTAGGCTTCGGATTGGATAAGGGTTAGGGTTAGGGTTTGGGTAGGTGTAGAGGTAGGGCTAGGATTAGTGTTAGGGTTAAAGATAGAGTTAGGGTTAGGTTTTGGTAGGGTTAGAGTTAGTTTTATGGAGAGAAGGAGGGGTAGGGTTGGGGTTAGGGTTGTGTTAGGCCTAGGTTTAAGATTAGGGATAGGGATAGGGTTTGGGTTAGAGTTAGGGTTAGGGTTAGGGTTAGGGCTAGGGTTGGATTAGTGTTAGGGTTATTGTTAGGGTTAGAGTTAAGGTTAGTGTTAGTCTTAGTGTTTAGAGTTAGCGTACTAGAGTTTGTATAGGGTTAGTGTTAGTGTTAAGGTTTGGGCCAGGGCTAGGTTTAGAGATAGGGATAGGGTTATGGCTAGTGAAAGGTGTGTGTTTTAGGGCTAGGGCTACTGCCAGGGTTAGGGATAAGTCTGGACTATGGTTAGTGTTAGGGATAGTGCTAGGCTTAGGCTTAGTGCTAATTCTTGGATTATTGTTAGGGTTAAGGTTAGTGTTTGGGTTGGGGTTGGGTTGCTGTAAGGGTCAGGTATAGTGTTAGTGGTAGGCATAGGTTTAGTGTAGGGGTAAGCGTAGGGTTAGCTTTAGGGTTAGGGTAAAGGATAAGGTTATGTCTAGAGCTATGATTAGAGTTAGGGTTAGGGTTAGGGCTATGGTGAGAATTAAGCTTCATGTTTAGATTAATGTTAGCATTAGTTTTAGGGCGAGGGTTGGGGTTTGTACCATGAACCATAACCCAACTTTAAGTCTAACCCTAAACCTATGCCAAACCCTAAAACTAGCCCTATCCCTAACCCTAATCGTATGCCTACCCCTAACACTCACTGTAACTGTAAACCTAAGCCAACTCTAACCCTAACTTTAAACCTAGTCCTAGCCCTAGTCCTCACAGTAACCCTAACACTAGCATAACCCTAACTATAACCCTAGTCCTAACCCAAACAAAACCCTACGCCTACTCCTACACTTTCCATTGGCCCAACCCTAAGGCATACCCAACACTAACATCAGACCTAACTGTAATCCTACCCTAGCCCTAATATCAAAACCAGCCCCATCCCTAACCATAAAAATAAATCTAGCTGTAAACCTAAAAAGAAACCTAACCCTAATGTAATAACTAACCCTAGCCCTAAGCCCAGCCCTAATGATAACTCTTGCCATAACACTAACCCTAACACTACCCCCATCCCTAACCGGACCCTAAACCAACACGTAATCCAACCCTAACCCTAATCGTAGCTCTTGCTGTAGCCCTAAACCAGTCCTAAAACAAACCTTAGCCCTATTCCTAATCCTACCCCTACCGATAAACCTAACCTTAACCAAAACTCAAACCACCTCCCCTAACTCTAAGAATAACCATAACACTAATTGGAGCCCTAGCCCTAATCATAACCCAGCCCTAGCCCTAACACTAACCCTAATCCTAACCCTAACCCTAGCTCTAAGCAACACTAACCTTAACTCCAACGGTAACCCTCACCCTAACTCTAACCTTAACCCTCACCCTGTAGGATCCCAAAAAGGAAATCCAACTCCAGTCTTGGGAAGGCGCAGACCCACAGACACAGGAGACCGAGCTTGATGCAAACGCACGAGGTTTATTAAGCGGAGCTCCGGGTCGACACGTATCTCTCGCAGGAGACAGAGGGGTCGACCCCGAACCTTAAGGGGCAAGCTCTTTTATAGGATTCGGAAGCATAAAGCGGGAAAAGGTTGGCGCGGTCTTACATGATTGGCTAATTTAAAACATTTAAACAGTTACATTTTATGGCGCGAATTGCTATGGCGCGAAGCAATTATCAGGTTACACACATGCGTCCCCATCTGGACCCCGTCCACCCCGACCCTCCCAAACTTATCCCTCTGGAGCACTCTCTTGTTCTCAATTTTCCCCGAACAGTTTAGGGCGAGTCTTCTATGAATAGAGTCAGTCAGGATCGATAAACGTTCCCCCTTATACCAGGAATCCTTAGGGTGTGGAGGTGCCTGTCTCTAAGGTATTAACTTTTAAATTTTTAATATAATTTACTTCCTTCAACCCTAACCCTCACGTAGTCCTAGACCTGACGCTAAAACTAGCACTAGCCCAAACCTTAACGCTCGACCAAGCCTTAGACATAACCCTAACCTTAGCATTAACCCTAACAATGGCCCTACCTCTAACACTAACCCTAACCTTAACCTTAGCCCTAACCAACAATAACCCTAATCCTAACTCTAACACCAAGCCTACTCCTTGCCCTGGACCTAACCCTAAACCAGTCCTAGACCTGACCCTAACCCTGGCTCTAGAACGAACCGTAAACCTTCATCAAGCAATAGACATAACCCTAAGCTTAGCACTAACACTAGCAACGGCCCTAACCCTAACCATAACACTAAACCTATCCCTAACCCTAACCCACACCCTAATCCTGACACTAACCCGGACCCTAACCCTAACCCAAACCCTAACCAGAACTGTATCCCTGACCCGAGCATGAACCCTAACTCTAACCCGAACCTGAACCCTAACCCTAACCTGAACCCGAACCACAACAGTAACCCACACCATAACCCTAACTCTAACCCGTACCCTAACCCAAACCTGAACTCTAACCCTAAAACGAACCTGAACCCAAATACTAACCCTAACCTGAACCCTAACCCTAACCTTACCCTAACTTGAACACTTACCCTAACCTAAAACTAACCCTAAACCTAAACCAAAGCCTAACCCTAACACAACCAACCCCTAACTTGAGCATTAGCCTAACCTAACAAGAACCCTATCCCTAAGCCTAACTATAACCCAAACCCTAACCCGAACCAAATCGTAACCGTAACTGAAAGCATAACCCCACCCTAACGCTAAACCTAACCTGAACCCGAATCAGAACCATAAACCTAAGCCTAACACAAACCCTAATCCTAACCCGAAGCCTAACCCTACCATAACCCTAACCCGAATCCCGAACCCGAACCATAAACCCAATCTGAACACTAACTCTAATCCTACACTTAACCATAACCCTAATCTGAAATCGAACCCTCACCCTTGCCCTACCCCTAACCAAACCCTAACAGTAATCTTAACCCTAACCCTAAACCTAACCAAAAACCTAACACTAACCATAAACTGAACCCTAACATTAAGCCTAATTTGAACCCTAACCAGAACCCTAACAATAACCGTTACTCTAACCATAACACTAACCCTAACCTGAACCCGAACCCTAACCCTAATGTGAACCTTAACTCTAACCAGAACCCTAAACCTAACCCTAGCCCTGACATTAAGCCCAACCTGAACCCTAACTCTAACGGTTACCCTAACCAGAACCCTAACCCGAACCCTTTCCCGAAAACTAACACTAAGCATAACCTGAACTTAAATTTAACCCTAACCTTAACCCTAAACATATGCAGAATGCGAACCCGAACCCAAATGCTAGTTCTAACCCTAAACCCAATCCTAACACTAACACGAACCCTAAACTTAACACTACCCCTAAACCTAACCCGAACCCTAACCCTAACCATAACTCTAGCCCAACCACTAGCACTAACATGAACCCTAAACCTAAAACTAATACTAACCCTAAGTCTAACCAGAACCCAAACCCCAACAATAAACCTATCCTTAACTTAACCTTAACCTAACTCGAATACATACCTCAACAATACCCTAAACCTATCCCGACCCTAAACCGAACCCTAACCTGAAACAACCTGAACCCGAACCCTAACCCTAACACAAAACCTAACTCAAACCCAAACCCTAAACCTAACCCTGACTCTAACACTAACCTAAGCCTAAAACTAACCCACCCCACAAAACGTAACACTAATTCAAACCCTAACACAAACCATAACCCGAAGCTTACCCGAACCCTAACACTAACCCAATCACGAACTGTACCAAGAACCCTAACCTTAACCCGAACCGAACACTAACTCTAATCCTAACCCTAACTCTAAACACTAACACTAACCCTAAACCTAACCCTAAACTCTAACACTAACCCTAACCCTAAATAAAACCGGTGCCTGTACCCTAACCATAACACTAACCAGACCCATAACCCTAGCCCTAACACCAACCCGAACCCTAACAGTAACCTGAACCCTAAACCTAACCGTAAACAGAACCATAACTTTAACCCTAACCCCAACACTAACCATAAACGAACACTAACTTGAACACAAAACTTAAACCTAACTGGAACCCAAACATAAGCCTAACCCCAACACTAACAGTAACCCTAACCTAACACTAGCCTGAAACCTCACACTAACCCTAACCATAACCCTATCCCGAACCATAACCCTAACCCGAACCCAACCCAATGGTAACCATAAACCTAGCCATAACCCTAAGCCTAACCATAACCCAAACCCTAGCAGTAACCCTAACCTAAGCGGAACCCAAACCCTAACTCCAAACCTAAACTGAACCCTAAACCTAACCCTAACCCTAATGCTAAGTCTAATCCAACCCAACCCTAAACCTAACCCTAATTCTAACCCTAAACTTTACCCTAACATGAAACCTAACGTTAACCATAACCCGTACCTGAACCCTAACCCTGACCCTAAACCTAACCCTAACCAGAACACTAGCCCTAACACTAAGCTGCACCCTAACCCTAACCCTAAACTCAACCCTAACCCTAGCCCTAACCCTAAGCCTAACCATAACCCGAATCCTAAACCTAGTCCTAAGCATAATCCCGACCCTAACCCTAACCCTAACAATAACCCTAACGCTCAACCGAACCATAACCCTAACCCTAACCTGAAACCAACCCTAACTTGAAACCTAACAATAACCCTAACATGAACCCTACCGCTAATCCTAACCCTAACCTGAACCTGAAACCTAATCCTAGCCCTAAACTGAACACTAATTCTAACCCTAAACCTAACCCTGACCCTAACATTAACATGTACCCTAACCCTAAACCTAACTTAACCCAATCCTATCCCTAAGCCTAACCTAACCTAACCCAAAGCTTAACGCTAACCATAACCTTAACCAAAACCGAAACTCTAACCCTAACACTACCCTAAACCTAACCCTACCTCGAACCCTAACCCTAACCTTAACCTGACCCTAAACCTAACATTAATCCGATATTGAGCCCCAAACCATACACTAACCTAATCGAACCATAATCCCAACCCTAACCCTAACCCTAACACTAACACTAACCCGAAACTGAACCCTAACCCTAATCCTAACCCTAATTCAAAGGCAAACCCGAACCCTAACAGTAAACCTAACCTGATACCAACACCAAACACTGAACATAACCCTAAACCAAACACTAACCCTAACACTAAACCTAACACTAATCCTAACCCTAACACTAACTCTAACCATAAACTTAACCTGAACCCTAAGCCAAAACCTAACCCTAGCCGTAACGTTAACCCTAACCCAAACCATAACCGTAACCATAACGCTAACTCTAACACGAAAAATAACCCTAACCCTAATCCTATCCAGAACCCGAATCCTAAGCCTAACCCTAAGTCGCACCCAAACCCAACCTGATCCCAGCCCTATCCCTTAGCCAAAACTAACCCCAAACCTAGCCCTAACCCTAAGCCTAAACCTAACCCGAACTCTAACAATAACCCTAAACCTTATCCGAACCCCAACACTAACCCTGACGCTAACCCTAACCTTAACTCTAACCCTAAAACTAACACAAACGCAAAGACTAATCTGACCCTAACACTAACCCCATCGAGAACCCAAACCCTAACCATAACCCTAATCCAAACACTAACCTCACCCTAAACCTTAGATAACCCTAACAGTAACCCTAACCCTAACCATCCCAATAAGCAAAACATAACCCTAAGCCTAACTGGAAAATGAACCTGAACCCTAGCCCTAACCCTAACACAAAACAACCCTGACCTTAAACCAAACCCTAAACTTAACATGAACATTAACCCTAACCCTATGAGCAATCCTAGCCCGAACTGTAACCCTAACCATAACCCTAATCCTAGCAGGACTCTAACCGTAACACTAACCTGATCCTGAACCTGAACCCTAACCCTAACCCTAACTCGAACACTAGCCCTAACACTAAAACTAAACATTACCCTACCCAGAACCCTATTGCTAACCCTAACCCTAACCTGAACTTTAACCATATTTCCAACCCTAATACTAACCCTAACCCTAATCCAAACTCAATGCTAACCGTAACCCTAGACATAAATCGAACCCTAATGCTAACCATAACCCTAATCCGAAACCAAAACTTAACCCTAACCATAACCCGAACCCAATCCTAACCCTAACCCTAACCCTAGCCATAACCCTAAACCTAACCCTAACTCTATCAAGAAACTGAACGCTAAATCTAAGCCATTTTCGAACCCGAAACCTAATCATAACACTAATCCGAATACTAAACCTAAACCTAAGCCTAACCCTAAGCCAAACCCTAACCCGAACCCTAACCTGATTCCTAACACTAACAAGAACCCTAACCCGATCCCAAACCCTAACACTAACCTGAAGCCTAACCCAACCCTAACCCTAAGCCCAAACTGATACTGAAATCAAACCCTAACCCTGACTGTAACCGAAAAACTAACTCTAACACTAACCCTAACCCTAACCCTAAATCTACTCGAACCCTAACACTAACCCCAACACTAAACTGAACCCGACCACAGACCCTAACCCTAACCCTAACCCTAAACTGTAACCCTAATCCTACACATAAAACAAACCTGTACCAAACCCAAACCCTAACCCTACCCACGACCCGAACCCTAATGCTAACCCTAACCCCAACCCCAACAGTGACAGAAACCCTAACCCTAACCTGACCATAACCCTATGCTAAGCTGAACCCTAACCCTAACCTGAAATCAAACCCGAAACTGGCAATCAACCTTAACCCTAACCCCAACCCTAACCATAACACTAACCTAAACCCAAACACACCATTAACGCAAATCATAACCCTATCCCTAACCTGAACCATAAACCTAACCGTAACTCTAAGCATAAACCTAAACATAAACCTAACACTAACCCGAAAACTAAACCAAACCCTAAAACTGACAGTAATCGGAAAACAAACATAACTCTAATGTAACACTAACAGTTGCCCAGGCCATGGCTCTGGGGAGAAAAGCATGATGAAGGGCACGTGTGAGGCTTTCTGCCCGAGTGCAGAGGTGCCATGCCGAGGGTGACAGGACGGCTGGCTCGGCTCGCCTACTTTGTCCAAAGGTGGCTGGCCAGCCAGCAGGCCCAGTATCCTGGGCCAGGCACCTTTCAGGGGGACAAGTTGCACACGAAAGAGCCCTGGGGCCTGCTGCCAAGTTTCCTGGGGCGTGTACTGGGCCCTGTCAGAGGAGGAAGCAGCCTGGCAACCGGTGTGACAGACCTGAGATCTGGCAGCCTCCCACACCCGGGTCCCTGTCCTGCCCAGGCCTCCTGGGGGAGGACGATGGCCTTGGCAGTGGCAAGTGGGGTGGGGCTGGCTGTGAAGCTTTCCTGGGATGCCCCGGGAGAGGGCGCCTGGGGATGGGTTGCCCCTGGCCAGGTCTGAGGGACCGACCCAGCTCAGGGCAGTCTGGGGCAGAGAGAATCCCCTCCGCCCCTTCCCTTAAGGTTGTTAAGGCTGGCCAAAACCTTAACAAGACAGGTTAGCTGGAGAAAATAATACCAAGCTTAAGAACATGTGTACATGGGAGAAACACGGGAAACTGAGTCTCTCAACACAATGGCAGAGATTCTCCTCCTATCTTCAGCTACAGACAAAGGAGGATGTTGGGGGTGGGGTTTTGGGATTTGAGAGTGGCAGAAGACAATTCTCATGGAGAGGGACATGTAGACGATTGTCTGAACCATTTCCCCTGCACTGGGGTCAGGTCTGGAAGGGACAACACGGAGGTGACCAAGAAGGGGCCTCTCTGTGCTGGGGCTGGCCCTGGGGCATGTGTGGGGGTGGTAGGGGGAAGTGGGATGGCCTGTGAGTTGGCAGCAGTGGTGGCGGCAGATACTCAGAGGTCAGGGATCTCTCTCTCTTTGTCTGTCTGTCTGTCTCTCTGTTTCTCTCTCTCTCCCCCTTGGGGGTCTGAGGAGGGGAAGGTGGCGTACTCTGCCCACCTCGCCTACCTCTCCCATAGGCCCTACTTTCCCTGGCCGCTCCAGGAGCCCTGTGGGCTTGCGGTCAACACCCTCAGGCCAAGGGCACATGCACCACCGCTGGGGCCTAGGGCAGGGCTTGGGGGTCCTCAGTGAAGGCCCCGCCCTCCCACCAGGCTCTGACCGGCTGGGGCGTACATCGGGCGCCTGCCAGGTGCAGCTGAAGGAACGCCGCCCTTCTTGACTTGGCTTCAGCTGTTGTCTCCCTCCCCTCCCCCGCTTCCACTCAGCTTGCAGGCCGCTTCCCTGCCTTGGAAGCGGTGGTCAGGCCCTGGTGGCCACAGGCGGACTGGGGTATGAGGTCAAGGCTCTGCCTCAGCCAGCTGCTTCATCCCGGGCCTCATTTCTTCCTGGAAAAACAAAGCCATGGCTTCACCCCACGCCTGCACTTTTCGACTGCAGTCAGGTGGAGGAAAGGCTCTGTGGAGTCAGAAGGGCCGAGACAGGCATACGGCAAAGCAGTGAGTGTGGCCCCAGCAGCCCGCAGGCCTAGGGAGACTAGGGCTCATTGGGCAAGACCTTCTGGCGACAGGTCCCAGGCTCCTTTCTGGAGTTGGGAAGGCCTGGCTTTCCTAGTTCCCAGGCCACGGCTCTGGGGAGAAATCCGCAATGGTGGGTACACGTGAGGCCCTCAGCCTGAGGGCGTAGTTGCCACGCCCAGGGCGACTGCAAGGCTGGCTCGGCTCGCCTGCTTTCTCCAAAGGAGGCTGGCCAACCAGCCGAACCTGCCACCTAGGCCAGGCCCCTTCCAAGGGGACAAGTTCCAGAGGACATAGCCTTGGGGATGGCCCCTTTTAACACCCAAAGTCCTGCATCCCAGGGACAGCAGGAGGGTTGGGCATCCATGAGCTTCTAGGAACTATTTCCGAGGCTTCTTGAAGCCGTTCCTGTTGTCTTGGTGTCATCCTGTGCTATCTGCCAGAGCGTCTGTGTCCCTACAGGGCACTTACCACAGCCTGGGAGGAGGTCCTCACCTTCCTTCCTTCTCTGCCCTACAGACGGTCAGCTCCTTAAGGTAGACAGTGGGTCTTTCATCTTTCTATTCCAGTAATAACTTGCAAGCAGAAGGTGTTCCTTAAATCTTTACTAAAGGTTTAAATGGGCAAAGTGGCTACAGGTGTGGGTGTTCACAAAAACACTTGTTTTGCTTTTATAGTTGATTATTTTAGGGGGAGACATTTAATTCTTTCTTTCTAATTACTTTTTCATTTATTCTTGCAGGCTCCACATAAAGGGCTCAAAACGTCTGGTTCAGTGGTTAAAAGCTGTTCACAGGGATGACTGGACCCCACTAAGCATTCTTTCATCTGTAGTGAACATTTCACCAAAAAAAGCTCTTGGAAAGGCTGGAGGGTCAGTACTACGTGCTCAAGCCATGGCCGTGCCCTCCATCTTCCACCTGACTGAGAAGGAGGGGCTGAAGGCCATGGCTGCCCCAGGAGAAAGGACACCAGGAAGGCCGCCGGGGACCTGAGGAACATGCGAGTGAAGCAGATGGGAAAGGAGCTGCAGGTTCATCGTCGTCCTTGAGGGAAAACCTGAGGGCCCAGCCGGGGTCGCACAAGTTGAAACGAGCCGCTCTGCAGGGTGAACCCACACCCAGTGCCGCCCAGGAAGCCGCCAGTCAGGATTGGGTGCAGAGTCTCTGGAAGGAACTCCAGAAGACAGTGTGGCCTCCACAGCATCAGGCAGCCAGGGAGATGCAAACACGTCTGCTGTAGATGAGACCCCCCCTTCCCTGCCAGGGCCTGCTAGCTAAGAGTGGCATTTCTTATCCCTCAGAATCTGGGACGTGCAGATTTATTGGCTGGCTTCCTTCTTACAGTTTCTTCTCAGAGCACACTTGAGAGAGGCCATCTGTCCCTTGAGAGGCTGTTGACCGAAAGAGGCTGAAGAGAGATGTGGAGCCCAGCTGCAGCGGGACCAGCCTGGGGCCTGATGAGAGCTTGGCCCAGAACCCCCAAGTTCATCATTCACAATGATGCCTCAGAAAGCCTCACAGAGCCCCTCCACCCTCCAACAGATGTCACCTTGAAGCCAGCCACAGAAGCTGTGCAGGGCGAGCACAGCAACACCGGCCCCACGTCCCTCAGAAAGGTCATCCTGTCAGCACTGGGGGCCTAAGAGCTCCTCGACTCACTGCACTCCTACTGCTTCTGCTCCCAGGGGAACAGGAGCATGGGTGCCGCCTTCGGGGGCAGGTGGAGAAGAACGGCGAGCAGAAGAGGGGAAGCCACCAACAGCCTGGTGCACACGCTGCAGGAGGAGCTGGACAAGCTGAAGGGAGGGGCCTCCCTACCTGAGCAGCCTGGTGCCCCCAGCCGAGGTCAGTCCCGGTGCTCTGGGCTCCCCCACTGCCTGCTCATCATGAGGGGTTTCCTGTTCCGCAGCAGAGGGCCCCTGAGCACTTCTGTGTGCAGCATGCCTGCTGCTGTCTTGGGGGAAAGCTCTGCTGGTAGCCATCCCACCCAGACAGGGAGCACAGGTTGCAGAGCTCACCCCGCTCGCTCTAGGGCGCTCGAGAGGCAGCGGTAGCTGTCGGGGTTTAGCAGGTGGGGAAGGAGGCATTGCAGGTCAGCTGGGAAAGCCAGACCTACCCAATGAATGGTGCCTGGATGGTTGGTTTTCCACTTGAACAGGAGAAAATCAGCTTCTGTTGCATCCCTCACACAAATGTAAATTCCAATGAGTTAGGATCTAAATGTGAAATAAAATCGACATAGTAAACTATTAGAAAAGTTATAGGAGACTCTTAAAGTCATGGGGACGTTCTTTCCATTCATGTTTTAATGAATATCTTTGAACTGAAGTCATTTTGAACATTTTAATAATTTCTTTAAAATTTTAAACATCTTTTTGAGTAGAATACATTCTCTTTTGTAAAAATTAAAACAGTACAGAAATATATAAGCTAAGAAGTGGTAAAAACTCCTATTTCTCACCTACCTCCCAACTTTTATTCCTTGTTGGTAGTAAAATTTGGTGTGTAATCTCCTCCACTGTTCCCTGTGCTTTACATGCATATTTCTCCACCTGTACAAATAGGTTGGATATATTTTTGGTGTGTTTATTGGCTATGTTTCTGATTTTCCAGGTCTTTTACAATTTAGTACTTGTAAACATTGGTTTCTCGATATTCCTTACATATTGAGGGTACCATCTTTTCCCTGTTATACATCCATGGAAAACATTTCCCTACCACGTTGTTCATTTAATCTGGATCAGTGCTTGTCTTCTCAGATGTCAGTAACACTTCAGGTGGGAAACAGCTTTATGTGACAGGCTGTTCAGGACCTGCGGGACCCCTAGGGCAACAACCATTAGGACAACCCAAAACAAGGAACAAAACCCATCCTGCCTGTTTCCAGATGCATCCTGGGGGAAGGACAGCTCCAGCTGAGGACTATTGATGTCCTGGTCAGAGATATCCACTATGTTCTCCTATCACGTTAAAGCTGTTTCTGTAGTTTGTCGTACCTGATGGTACAGTTTGGTGCCTTTGTCTGTTCCTCTTGGTCAGACTGCACAAGGTTTCTCACTGTTACAGGTCTTTCGGGAGAGCCAGCCTTTGACTCTATTGCTCAGGTCTACGTTGTTGTTCCCGCCTCGTGAATCCTCACTTCATTCTGCTGTTGTTGGTTTTATTGTGGTGTTGTTCTGGCTCCTGGAGGGAAGTGCTCAGCTTCTTCATGTACAGTTGATATTCCCTGATACCTGCAGTGGAGGCTATGTCCCTTCTTCTGTCCCTTAGTCCCCACGCCATGGATTTGCCTCATGCTGCTCTCATTGCTGTTCATTTCTAAAGAGTTTGTCCTGTCTGTCTAGATCCCCTCTTTAACCTGAGAGATTTAGAAGGGTGTGGACAGATTTTCAAGTGGATAAGTTGGGGGAGGGGAGCCAATATTTTGTGATTATTTTTTACTTTTATTGCTTTAAGTTCCAGTAATATGGTCACTTATAGATTTCTGCTTTTTGGACTCTTTAGAGATTTCATTGTGGCTTAGCACACAGTCCATTGTGGTGACTGTTTCATTGTGGTTTGAGGAGAATGTTTCCTCTCCACTAGTTGCTTATGTTGTTGTCCCTCAGGCTGAGGCTAGATCTAGCTTTTTTGTGTTTGTCAGCAGATCTGTTTCCTAACTTACTGTATCACTTGACCTGTGGATTTCTAAGAGAGGTAAGGTAGGTTTCCCTGTGATTCTGGAGCTGCCTGTGTCTTCTTGTTTGTCCAGTTTTGCTTTATGTTTCAAGACCATATTGTGAGGTGCATAAGTGTTTGTGACAGTTATCAACTCAGAAAACCCCTTTTTGTCCCATTTAAAGTCTTATTTCTTTATCTCCTTATTTTCAACCATATTATATCCCTTTATTTTATAACTATATTTTAACTCAACTTGAGAGCCTTCATCTTTTTGTAGAGCAATTTGATCCATTTACAATTGTGATTATTGATAAACTGGAATTTGAGTCTACCATTTAATTTAATTTTTAATTTGTTATGCTTTCTCATGATTTTTCTATTCTTCTAGTGGGTGTCTTTCAGCTTTTAGGAACAATCATTTCTGCCTCTCTTTCTGTAAATGCTTAGAGTTGATCAGTTCCTGTGTTCTACACTCCCAACTCATCACCTTCCACTCCCTGGCTCGAGACTGTCTGATATTTGTTCTGTGTTCTTATTTTCCCCATCAAGCAGCCATGATTGGATGTATGTATACATTTTATTGGTTACTTTGTTCACCACTATTTATTGTATCCAAATTTTTCCTCCTTTTTGGAAATATTTGATGCTATTTTGGAACTCATATGACAGTAAAATTTGGAGAGGAATCAAGTCTGAGATACTCCTTAGGTGCTGACACTGGGGAGCTAGCACCTAACCTCTTAAGTTGCATTGGTGTGTCTGCAGAGTCAGGATGAGGTCAGAGATGTTTAAAACCATGGAATTGAATGAGGTTTCCTGGAGACACTGTAGCTGTAGAAGGGACCAGGGCCCAGCCTAGGAGCAGGCAGTGTTTGCAGAGGTGCAGCTGAAGAGGGTCCAGGAAAGGGGACTGAAACGGTGGAGCATGGAGTCGCAGGAGCCACGAGGGGAAAAGGGCATTGCAGAAAGGAGGGGTGCTCAGCTGGGTCGGGTACAGCTCTGATCAGAATGGAGAAAAGATGGCTGGACTCGGCCACGTGGGATCACTGGTGACCTCAGTCTCCTTGAGAGGATGAGAATGAAGCTGGGTCTAGAGTGGGGGAAGGGGGCCATGGGAGGGAAGTAGGGATGAGGCACTTTACTTAAGAGGTTTAGCCATGAAAGGGAGTTGGGAAAGTGGACAGTAGCCCAAAGGGAACATGGGTCCAAGGGAGAGTTTTGTATATAAGGTGGAGATGAGCTAGCAGGTACTGCAGGTAGGACCAGATGGAGAAGAGGAGCCTGGGGGCCCAGGAGGAGCGTGCTGGGCCCTGAGGAGGTGCAGAGCTGGGCTCTGCTTCCTGGGGAGGTGCAGAGAGCAAGAGGACAGATGTGCTGGTGGAAAGGGCGCCCTGTGCCTCTGCTCCTGTAATCCTGGAGCGTGAGGTGGGCAGTGGCTGGGAAAGGAGGGGCGATGCAGAAGGTGTTAGGTGAGAAGCAGGGGGAGGAGGGGGAGGGAGAGAGGTCACCCTGGCTTGGTCTCCATGGCCAACACGGAGCTCCCCATTGGGATCCCCGGGCACCAGCTGCTGTCTCTCTTTGATGTCTTCCTCAAATTTTGGCTCTCTTGATGGTTCCCAGGGATATTATGAATTTATTCGTCAATGAAGGAATCTTTGGGTCATTTTTTAGGGATTTATGTCAAAGGGGCTCTACCTGTGTTGATTCAGTCCATCATCTTTACCCAGTCCCTTTGTTTTTGGACAGATTCCGTACAACAAAGGAGCCACGCCAGTGGCCTGCAGCTTCCAGGGTTCGGGAGGTTTGCCCTCCAGAAAGCCGGTGCTGATTGGCATTCTCACAGGACGTGGTGCTCTGTCCCTGAGCCTGCTCTAACTGTGGGTGTCACGACGTTGTAAATCCTGGGGCAGTCCTCTCCGGGCCCATCGTTGGCATCTCTGTGACCAGTGAGGGTGAACACTTTTCTGTGATCATTATCTGTCACTTCCCTGACTGTGCTGTCGCCTGCCTTGCTCACTGAGCTCTGAACCTTCCTGGTGGAACCAGGACGTTCACTCTCTATCCAGTGTGATTGCACGTTCCCTCAGTGTGCCCCTTGAGTACTTGCTTCAAAAATATCTGTTTTCTTCACATTCTTTGATTCCTTGTACATATAATCTAGATTTAATCTGGACCTTTAAAAATGTTTTATTGTGGAAAACCTTGAACATACACAAATTAAACAGAAATGTGTGATAGCCCCCCATGTCTCTATTACCCAGCTTCAACGTTTATCAATATTGTGATATTCTTGTTTCCTCCATATTTCTACCCACTCCCTACCTTCCATTGATTAATTTTTAATTAATAGAATTTTTTTAGGAAAGTTTTAGATGGACAGAGAAATTCAGCAGATAGTGCAGAGCATTTCTCCCTCCTGCCCCGCAGTTTCCCTACCATTAACATCTTGCATGACCACCTGTGTTAGTGCGGTTCATTCCTTACAAGTGAGGAGCTGATGCTGCTACAGTGTTCGTAACCAAGTCCGTAGTTTACATTAAGGTTCACTGTCTTGCTGTCATGTACTTGGATTTTGACAAATGCATAATCTCATGTATCCACCATGATGGTATCCTAAGAGTTGGATTGCCCTAAAATCCCTGTGCTCTGCCTCTTCATCCCTTGCCTTCCAACTCCTGGCAACACTGATCTTTATACTGTTTCTATGGTTTTGCCTTGTCTACAATGACGTGTAATTGGAATATATGAAAACTATAGAACAGAGTATATAGCCTTTTCCTGTTGGGTTCTTTCACTTAGCAATATGTATTTCAGAGTTCACTATGTCTTTTTGTGGCTTGATAACTAATTTCTGTGTTTTTTTCCTTTTTGTATATTGAGTTAAAATATACATAACAAAAAGTGTGACGTCTTAACCATTTTTAAGTGTACACTTCAGTGGCGTTAAATACATTTATGCTGTTGTACAGTCATCACCACCATTCATCCCCATAACTCTTGTAAATCTGAAACTCTATACCTATTAAACAATAACTCTCCCTTCTCCCCTCCCCCAGTCCTTGGCAGCCACCATTCCACTTTCCATCTCTATGATTTTGACTACTCTCAGTTCCTCATGTTAGTGGAATCATACAGTATTTATCTTTTTGTGACTGGCTTATTTCTGTTAGCATAATGTCCCCAAGGTTAATCCATGTGTAGCATATTGCAGAATTTGCTTCCTTTGTAATGCTGAATAATATTCTGTTGTATGGATATACTGCATTTTGTGTATCCATTCATGCGTCAATGGACACTGGGGTTGCTTCCACGTTTTAGCTATTGTGAATAATACTGCTATGAACATGGGTGTACAAATATCTCTTCAAGGCTCTGCTTTCAGATCTTTTGGGTGTATATCCAGAAGTGGAATTGCTGGATCATGTGATAATTCTATGTTCAATTTTTTGAGGAACATTCATACTGTTTTCCATAGCGGCTGCACCATTTTACATTCCTATCAACAGTGTACACGGGTTCCCATTCCACCGCATCCTGGCCAACACTTGTTTTCTGTCTTTTCCATAGCACTCATCTTAGTGGGTGTGAGGTGGTGTCTCATTGTGGTTTTGATTTGCATTTCCCTAATGATTAGTGGTGTTGAGCGTCTCTTCATGTGCTTATATGCCATTCATAAGTCTTTGGAGAACTGTCTCTTCAAGTCCTTTGCCCATATTTGAATTGGCTTGTTTTTTAGTTGTTTAGTTTTAGGACTTCTCTGTATATTCTGGATATCAGTCTCTTGTCAGAAATATGATTTGCAAATATTTTGTCCCACTCTGTGGGTTGCCTTTTTAGTCTATGGACAGGGCCTCTTGATGTACTAACTTATAAAATTTTCATGGAGTCCAATTTGTCCATTGTTTTTCTTTCGTTACCTGTGCCTTTGGTGTCATATCCAAGAAATCATTGCCAAGTCCGATGTCATCAAGATTTTGTCCTATGTTTTCTTCTAAGAGTTTTCTTATTTTAGGTCTTACATTTATGTCCTTGAGTTAATTTTTGCATATGGTATTGGATGATGGTCCAAGTTCATTCTTTTGCATGCAGATATCCAGTTTTCCCAGCACCATTTGTGGAAAAGAAACCTTTCTCCATTGCATTGTCTTGGCACCCTTGTCAAAAATCACTTGACCATATATGTGAGGGTTTATTTCTGGGCTCGCTATTCTATGCCATTGGTCTCTATGTCTGTCTTTATGCCAATACCATACTGTTGATTACTGTGGCTTTGTAGTAAGTTTTTCCTCCAGTTTTGTTCTTCTTTTCCAGGATTGTTTTGGCTATTCTGAGTCCCTTGAGATTCCATGTGAATTTTAGGACGGGTTTTTCTATTTCTGCAAAAAACATCATTAGGATTTGGATAGGGATTACATTGAATCTGTAGACTGCTTTGGGTAATATCGACACTTTAACAATAGTAAACCTTCCAATCCATGAATATGGGATGTGTGTCCATTTATGAATGTCTTCTTTAATTTCTTTCTGAAATGTTTTGTAGTTTTTATGGTGCAAGCCTTTCACCTCCTTGGTTAAGTTAATTCCTAAGCATGTTATTCTTTCTGATATAAATGAATTGTTTTTGTAATTTCCTTTTCAGAGAGCTCCTGGTTCGTGTATAGAAATGCAACTGATTTTTGTGTATAGACTTTGTATCCTGCTACTTTCCTGAATTCATCTGTTAGATCAAACGGCATTTTTTGTGGAGTCTTTCGGATTTTCTACATATGAGATGATATCATCTTCAAACAGAGACCATTTTACTTCTTTCTTTCTAATTTGGATTCCTTTTATTTATTTATTTTTATTGCCTCATGGTTCTGGCTTGAACTTTCAGCTGTGTTGAATAGAAGTGGTGAAAGTGGGCATCCTTGCCTTGTTCCTGATCTTAGAGCTTTCAGGAAAAGCTTTCAGTCTTCCATCACTGAGTATTATGTTTGCTGTGTGTTTTTCCTCCTATTCTTTGTTTGTTGAGTGTTTTATCATGAAAGGGTGTTGAATTTTGTCAAATGGTTTTTCTGCATCAATTGAGATGATTCTGTTTTTTCCCCTTCATTTTCTTGATGTTGCATATTACATTGATCGATTTTTGTATGTTGAACTACCCTTGTATATCAGGAATAAATTTCACTTGGTGATAGTGTATAATTCTTTTAATATGCTGTTGAACTCAGTTTGCTAGTATTTTGTTGAGGATTTTTGCATCTATGTTCATCAGGGGTAATGGTCTGTAATTTTATTTTCTTTTAGTGTCCTTGTCTAGTGTTGGTATCAGGGTAATGCTGGCATCGTAAAATGTGTTTGAAAGTGTTCCCTCTTTTTCAATATTTGACAGAGTGTAAGAAGGCTTGTTTTTAAAACTTCTTTATATGTTTGATAGAATTCACCAGTGCAGTCATATGGTCCTGGGTTTTACTTTGTTGAGATTTTTTTTTTAGATGTCTTGAAATATTAGTGACATATAATGTATGTAAGTTTTAGGTGTTCAAGATGATGATTTGTGAAAGGATTACCACAATACGGTGAGTTAACACCTCCATTCCCTCACATAATTAACTTGTTTTTTCTAACGATCACTTTTAAGATCTACTCTCTTAACAAATTTCAAGTCTATAATATATTATTGTTAATTATGGTCACCATGCTGTACATTAGATCCCCAGAAATTATTCATTTTACAGCTAGAAATTTGTGCACTTTGACTCACATCTCTCCCTTTCCCCCACCCCCAAGGTCCTGGCAAACACCATTCTAGTCTCTATTCCTTTGAGTTGGGCTTTTTTAGATTTCACATATGAGTGAGAATATATAGTATTTGTCTTTGTCTGTCTGACTTATATCACTTAGCGTAATGCCTCAAGTTCCATCTGTGTTGTTACAAAATGCAGGATTTCATTCTCTTGCATGGCTAAATAATATTCCATTATATATTTCATGTATATATACATATGTCTGACATTTTCTTTATCTATTTATCCATTGATGGACACATGGATTGTGTCCATGTCCTCAGTTTGTGAATAATGCTGAAATGAACATGGGGGTGCAGATATCTCTTCAGAATAGTGACTTCAATTCCTTTGGGTATACAACCAGAAGTGGAATTGCTCATTTATATAGTATTTCTATTTTTATGTTTTTGAGAAAATTCCATATTTTTTCCATAGTGACTATAGTAATTTACATTCATACCAAAAGTGTACAGGATTCTCTTTTCTACCCAGCCTCGCCTTAATTTGTTGTGTGTTGTCTCTTTGAGAATAACCATTCTAGCAGGT
This sequence comes from Ceratotherium simum simum, assembly GCF_057802395.1. Classification (NCBI taxonomy): domain Eukaryota; kingdom Metazoa; phylum Chordata; class Mammalia; order Perissodactyla; family Rhinocerotidae; genus Ceratotherium; species Ceratotherium simum. Next base: position 455,554 of record NC_141929.1, on the reverse strand, counting down.
GTGAGGTGATATCTCATTGTAGTTTTGATTTCATTTCCCTGATGATGAGTGATTACGAGCATCTTCTCATGTACATGTTGACCATTTTTATGTCTTCTTTGGAAAAGTATCTATTCAGGTCCTTTGACCATTTTCATATTGTTTTGTTGGTTTCTTTGCTGTTGAGTTGTAAGAGTTTCTTATATATTGTGGATGTGAACCCCTTTAGTTTGTCGATTGTTCATCTGCTGTGCAGAAGCTTTTTAGATTGATGTCATCCCACTTGTTAAGTTTTACATTTGTTGCTTGCACTTTTGATGTTATATCCAAAAAAATCGTTGTCAAGACCAGTTTCATGGGGCTGTTTTCTCTATATTTTCTTCTAGTTGTTTTATATTTGGTGTCTTACATTTAAGTCTTTAATTCAATTTGGGATCATTTTTAGAGTGGTGTAAAATAGGGGTCCAATTTCAGTTTTCTGCATGTGGTTATCCAGTTTTCCCAACACCATTTATTGTAGAAACTATCCGTTCCCCATGGAGTTTTCTTGGCTGACTCGTCAACTGTTAGCAAAGTGTATGTGTGTGGTTTTATTTCTGGGCCCTTGATTCTGTTCTATTGGTCTATGTGTCTCTTTTTATACCTGTATCATACCGTTTTTATTACTATAGATTTGTAATAAAGTTTGAAATCAGGAATTGTGATGCCTTCAGCTTTTTCTTTCTCAGGGTTGCTTTGGTTATTGGAGGTCTTTTGTGGATCCATATGAATATTAGGATTGTTTGTCCTATTTCTGTGAAAAATGTCATGGGAATTTTAATAGGAATTGCATTGAATCTTGAGATGGCATTGGGTAGCATGGACATTTTAACAATATTAATTCTTCTGATCCATGAACATAAGATATCTTTTCATTTCTTTGTGTCTTTGATTTCTTTCATCAATGTCTTATAGTTGTCAGTGTCTAGATCTTTCACCTTCTTGGTTAAATTTATTTATGAGTATTTTACTGTTTTTGATGCTATTGTAAATCTGATTATTTTCTTTATATCTTTTTTAGATAGTTCATTGTTAGTGTACAGAAAGGCAACAGATTTCTATATGTTGATTTTGTCTCCTGCAGCTTGAGTGAATTTGTTTATTAGTCCTAACAGTTTGGGGGGGAGTCTTTAGGTATTTCTCTATATAAAATCATATCGTCTGCAAACAGAGACCACTTTGTTTCTTCATTTCCAATTTGGATGAATTTTATTTCTTTTTCTTGCCAAATGTCTCTGGTTAAGACTTGCAGCAGTATGTTGAAGAATGGTGTTGAGACTGGGCACCCTTGTCTTGTTCTTTGTCTTAGCAAGAAAGCTTTCAACCTTTCATTGTTCAATATGATGTTAGCTGTGCGTTTTGTCATGTAAACCTTTTATTATATTCAGGTATGTTCATTATGTAACCCTTTATTGAGGGTTTTTATCATGAAGGGGTGTTGAATTTTGTCAAACTGCTTGTTCTGCATCGATTGAGATTATTTTATGATTTTTATCTTTCATTCTATCAATGCAGTGTTTCACATTCATTGATTTGCATCATGTTGAACTTGATCATGTTGTTTGATCCTTTTTTTGAGTTTAGGTAGTTTTGTTATAATGTGTCCTGGAGAAGAAAGTTTTAGTTTGAAATTTTAGGTTGACAGATCGGCTTCAGGACCTTGGATGTCTAAATCTCTCCCCAGATTTGAGAAGGTGTCAGCTGCTATTTTTTTTAAGTCAAATTTCTTTTCCTTTCTCCCTGTTTTCTCCTCTGGTACTTTAATAATGCTTATCTATTTCTTTTCATGGTATTCCATAATTCACACTGCCTTTCCCTGTTCCAATCCATTCCTTTTTTTCTTTTTGCTTCTTTGACTTGATGATTTCAAATGACACATCTTCTAGTTCACTAATTATTTCCTGTACATGGTTGAATCTGATTTCGAAGCTCTCTATTGAATTCTTCAGTTCAGTCATTGTGTTCTTCAACTCTAGGATTTCTGTTTGTTTTTCCTTAATGATTTCTGTTTCTATGATGAACTTCTCACTTGTTCATGCACTCTTTCCTTATTTCATTTAGTAGTCTATCTGTGTTTCCTTAGAGTTTTATGAGTTTCCCAAAGAGGATTATTCTGAAATCTTTGTCACATAGTTCCTATATCTCCATTGCTTGGTCGGTCATTTAAGTTTTATTCTTTTTCTTTGGTGGTGTCATGGGTCTTTGATTATTCATGATCCTTGTGGCCTTCCATTGGTGTCTGCAAATTTGAGGAAGTAGGCACCTCTTCCACTCTTTACAGACTGGCTTTAGCAAACCAAAGCCTTCACAGTCAGCCCATCTAGGGGTCCTGGGTAGGCCATCTGGTGGTGTCCAGGGGCAGGCTTGCTGCTGGAGTCCTTGGGCAGCCTGGTACAGGAGTGAGTGGAAAGATTGGGTCTATGGTATTGTGTCTGGCCCTGGGCACAGCTGGGACCCTGAGTTCATGAGTAGCCCCACTGGAGCCTGGTTTGGCAGGTCCTCATTGAGAGCCTCCAGCCACAGGAGTCATCCAAGGCCATGGGAGTTGGCCAGTGCTGGGATGATCTGAGATCCTTGGTTCACAGGAGCCTGCCAGTAGCCTGATGTCATGAGAGACAGCTTGTGCTGGGGTAGGCCAGAAGTCTGGATTCCTGGGAGCCTGCTGGGATCCTGGGGCCACAAGAGCTGCCTGAGGCTGCAGGAACCAGCAGGCATTGGGTCAAGATGGAAGCCTGGGTTCATGGGAACCTGCCGGTGCCTGGTGCAATGGGAGCTGTCTGTGGCCACCTGAGTCAGCAAGCACCTGGGTGAGCTGAGGGTCTGGTTTTGTGGGATCCTGCCAGGAGCATGGTTCCATGAGAGCTGTCTATGGCTGCTGGAACTGGCAGGTGGTGTAGTGAGCCAGGGGCCTGAGTTCCCAGCAGCCCCCGGGGAGCCTGGTGCCATGGAATCTACCTGGGGTTGCTGGAGCCAGCAAGTGCTGGAGTGACCTTGGGTCCTGGGTTTGTGGGAGCCCACTGGGTGCCCTGGTACAGAAGCTGCCTGTGGCTGTGGGTGCTGCCTGTGGCTGCCTGGAGTAGGCAGGAACTTGGGTGAGCCAGAGTCTGGATTCACCAGAGCCCACCAGGAGCCTGGTGCCAAGAACACCACTTGGGGTCACAGGAGCCACCTTGGGCTGCTGAAGATAGCAGCCTGTAGGCTGAGATGGGGGCCTGGGTTCCCAGGAGCTGGTGGGAGCCTAGTGTCAAGGATGCTGCTTGGGGCCACCAGAGCTGGCATGCTCCAGGGTGAGCCAGGGGCCTGGATTTGCAGAAGCCTACAGGGAGCCAGCTAGGTCCACAGGAGTCAGCCTGGGGCTGGGGCAGGCTGGCTCAGGGGTCTATGGTGAAGTCAGGCAGAGTGGAGAAGTCTCTTCTTGTTGGGAGGTATTTGATTACTGATTCAGTCTGATTATTTGTTACGGGTCTGTTCAAGAATTCTATTTCTTCATGATTTAGCTTTCATAAGTTGTTTCTAGGAATTTATCTATTTTGTCTAGGTTATCCAATTTATGAGTGTACACTAGTTCAGAATAGTCTCTTCTGATCTTTTTCTTTCTGAAGCCTCAGTTGTACTGCCTCTTCTTTCATTTCTGATTTAGTTTATTTGAGTCATCTCTCTTTTATTCTAAATATTTTATCTAAGGTTTTATCAATTTTATTGTTTCAAAAAATCAACTTTTACTTTTATTGATCTTTCATACTTTCATTTTTTTCCACTCTCCTCTTGGTGACTTCCATCCTTCTGCTCACTTTGGGTTTCATTTTTTCTTTTTCTAATGCTGTGTGTTGTAAGTCAGGTTGTTTCTTTGACATCTTTCTTCTCTTATAATGTACAAGTTTATCACTATAAACTTTCCTCTTAGTACTACTTTTGCTGCATCCTATAAGTTTTGGTGTGTTTATTGTTTCTTTTTGTATGTCTTGAGCTATTTTCTAATTTCCTTTTTGATTTCTTCTTTGATATACTTTTAAGTTTAAGAGTTTTTTGTTGAACTTCCACGTATTATGAATGTTCCAGTTTTCCTTCTGTTATTGACTTCTGGTTTCATGCCATTGTGTTTGGAAAAGATACTTGGTATTATTTCAGTTTTCTTAATCTTTCTTGTTAAGAGTTGTTTTGTGACCTAACACGTGATCTGTTCTTTAAAATAGTCCATGTGCTCTTGAGAAGGGTGTGCATTTTGTTGCTGTCCAGTAAAATATTCTGTGTATGTCTCATAGGTCCATTTAGTATTTAATGTTTTCATGTCTGCTATTTCCTGATTTTCTGTCTGGATACTCCATCCATTGTTAAAAGTGAGGTATTGAAGTCTCCTACTATTTGCAACTTATATAACTGAGAAGACTCTAATATTGAGAATATTATAAAGATCTCTTAGAATTCAATTATAAAAGACAAGTCAATGAAAAGGGGTAACCAACTGGGATAGACATGTGTCCAGAAAATACATAGATGGCCAATAAGTACAAGATAGATGCTCAGTATCATTAATAATTAGGAAAATGCAAATTCAAAGCACAGTGTGATACTATTTCATGCTCAAAATGAAGGCTATATTCAACATAATGGAAAATGACAAGTGTTGGTAAAGATGTGGAGAAAGGGAAACCTACATACATTACTGGTAGGAAAGTAAAATGATGCAGCCACTGGAGAAAACAGCTTGGCATTTTTAAAAATCTTAAAGCTAGAATAACCATTGACCTGGACAGGCCCATGGTATATGTCCAAAAGAGCAAACTTGCCCATGGACATTCAAAGCGGCATTGTTCACAATGATCGAAAAGTGGAACAAACCCAAATTTCTATCCAGTTATGACTGCATAAACAAAATGTGGCCTATTCATAATATAGGATATTATAGAGCCATGAAAAGGAATAAGGTACTGCTACATGCTAGGCCATGGATGAACCTTGAAACATGTGTGCTCATTGAAGCCATCCACAAAGGCCACAGATAGCATGAAGCCATTTGAATGAACTGTCCAGAATAGGCAAATCCATAGGGGGAGAAAACAGATGAGTTGTTTCCATGGGCTTGGGTTAGGAGAAAATAGAGTGTGAATGAGTATGGGTTTGTTTGGGGGTGTTGAAAATGTTCTGGAATTAGTTAGTGGTGATAGCCACATGACTTAATCGTTGTACTAAAAGCCACTGAACTGTATACTTTAAAATGCTTACAACGGAGTATTCTACGTTAAGCAGATTTTCTCCCATAAAAATTTTGAATTTTTTAAATTAATCAGAGTATTGGTTAATTTTAAGTTGGTTGGGGTATTTAATAAGGGTAATTAATGGAGTTATTAGGGGTAGGGCAGGTTGTAGCCAAGAGAGTAAACATCTGATGAGGGCTACAGTAACAAATCCTATGATTATACAAGCAACAGTCTAAAATCCAGTCCATTGCCATTGTTCCCAACTTGGAGAGACCAGCCATGAAAATAGGTCAGTGATCTCGGGGGCCTTGGGTATCTGTTCAAAGATTTGGGTAATATTATGCAATATTTTAACCTCTTGGGCCATCTGGTGGAGGTAGGTTTGAACTTGTGTGTTGATGTACATTAAGCAAGTGGTTCTAGGAAAGGCACAAAGCCTTCCTTCCTTGGCCGGTATAGACAGTCTAGGGCCAGGCCATTTTCTAAAACCATTTAGGCAAGAGACTCATGAGACTGTTGTACAAGGGCTAGGATAGGTTCCTATGGAGTTGTTGTCCATGTTGTGTTAAGGTTGTCGATACTTCTTGGTTGCCTCAGTTTGCTGATTATGTGTGGGTAGGGCCAATGCACCTGTGCCCAGTCCAGTTAGTCAATCCTAGTAGAACTGAACACTCAGTGCTATAGGACTGACAGTGTCTCTATGGGTTGGTGGTAGCCAGTCAGGGCAGGAAACTCAGAGGACCTGCGACCTGAGGGAAGCAGGCTGAAAGAGAGACAATGATGCATTGCAGAATATAGTCTGGAGAAAGCTGCTCAGAGGGCTGGGGAAGAGAGAAGCTCACTGGGTGAGAGCCTTGTGATATCAGCTCACAGTAAAACCCAAAAGTGGATGCTCCTGGTGTAAAATATTCATTAGGAGTCTTGGAGGTAAAATCAGTAATTTGCACCCATTCACTGGTTACCTGTGCTATATGATTTCAGGGGGTATGGTTAAAGTGTTTGTGGGCCAAGAGCTGTTTGGGCCTGGGCACAAAATCCCCAAGGTGGCCTCGAAGGCTACCCCAAAATGATCCCTCAAGGAGCAGTTGGGGCAGAAAGTGGGGAGAGCATTTTGAAGGAAGCCTGAGGCAAAGATGGTGTTGTTCGATGGAGTTGGCTACAACTGAGTCTATCCGCAGGGTGAGCCCTTCAGCTGGGGTACAATAGGTGATTGGAGGCCAAGTGACAGACCCTGCGACTCCTGATTCCCAGTGTATGCGCAGCCCTCTCAGCCCATTGGACATAAATGGTGGTGGTGTTTCTGAAGCATCTTGCTGGCAGTGTGGAAGGTATATGGGACGTGTGGTGGGAGATGTCATGATAGTGTCGGGAGGAGCTGTGTGTGAGATTACGGTGTTGAAAGGGAAGGACTGGAGGCACGTGCAGTGGGTGTGTGACCAACAATGGTCAGTGAAGGGACAGCCAGGGTGAACTGGGGAAATCAGAGACCAGCAGAAGTCATGTGTTTAAAACAAGACACCAGGCCCAAATGGAGCCGCTTAGGCTATGCCCCACGTCAACAAGCCGAGACTTAATTAGACTTTTGGCCCTCCCAGGAATGGAATCTTAAACCAGTCAATGGGGAATCGCCTGATGAGCAGCAGGTAGGTCATCTTCCTGATAGAGCCCTGCCATCCCCTAAAGGAAGGTAACCTTGCAGTAACTAACCATCTTTTTTGTCTAGTGTAACTTCCTTGTTCCTGCTCCCTTCTGCCTATAAAAGTCTTTCATTTTGTACAGCTTCTTGGAGCTCCTTTCTCTCTGCTAGACTGGATGCTGCCTGAATCATGAACTGTTGTATAAAGCCAACAAGATGTTTAAAATTTACTCACTTTTATTTTGTTTTGTACCAGTTTGGTGGCAGCAGTGGGATCCAAAGGAGACATCTGATGGCTTAGGGGATGAGAAACACAGGCATTGGTACCTGCAAAACCTTTGAGTTCTCCATCCTTTTTGCTGTTTCTGAGGGCCGTGGGTAAGTTCCTCTCGGATCTGAGATCCACTGTCTTTGCGTTGAGCTCCCGATCTAACTGGCTTTCCAGTCCAAGGTCAATGGGTCAGTCTCAATTGACAAGATGCTCTATCAGAGCATCAGTATTAGCCCTTGGCTAGTCCGCTGTGCCAGACAAAGGCTTAGCGGGTCAGCTTGAGCTGGCAGATGATTCTACCAGGATCCTGAGTCCCTGGCCCTTGCTTAGTCAACAGTCCCTATTTGTTGGGGTCTGCTGGTTGAGTCTGCAGTCTCCATGTGTTAGGGTCTGCTGGTTCAGTCTGTAGTTTTTGCTAATGGAGAGGAGTGGAAGAAATGTGTGCTCCATGCACACCCAGTCTTTGAAAACTTCCCACGTGCATTTTACATACATTTTGCCCTCTGTTGACTGTAGATGGGTTCTAAGGAAATGGTGAAGCACAGTGAAGAGGAATTGTGGATATCTGCATGACTATCTTGAGGAGTGCTGCCCCCTCAACCTGAACAGCCACCCAGCACTACTAGAAATGAAAGACATCCCATCACCATGGATTGGAAGACTCCTTATTGTGACGATGTCAGCATTATCCAAAGAGATCAACAAATCCAGTGCAGTCCTTATCAAAATCCCAAGGACGTTTTGTGCTGAAATAGAAAAAAAAAATCCTAAAATTCTTATGGTATCTCAAGTAAGCCCAGATACCAAAAATAATCTTGAAAGGAGATACTAAGTTGGAGGACTGATTCTTCCTTGTTGAAAACTTACTGCAAATCTACAGTACCAAAACAGCATTGAAATGGCATAAAGACAGCCATATTGACCAATGGAAACAGAATTGAGAGCCCAGAAATTAACCCTCACCCGTGTGATCAAATGATGTTTGACAAGGGTGCCAAGATTATTCAATGAGGAAAAGTCTTCTCGACAAGTTGTCTTGGAAAAAGTGGATATCTACTTGCAAAAGAATCAACTTGGACCCTTACCTAACACCACATACAAAGCTTAATTCCCAGTAAATCAAAGACCTAAATGTAAGAGCTAAAACTATAATACCCTTAGAAGAAAACAGCAGGGCGACAGGAGACAAAGGTTAAATCCTTCTCCCCAATGGGCTGTTGAAAAGGGCTTTTGAAGGGCAAAAGAGTGGGTGCGGGAAGGTTGGGGGCAGTCCTAGGCATTTTGCACAAGAAGATTTTCATATTCTGTAATACACCCCACATTCAAAAGGCAGTGTCCTTAACATGATCGGCAGGGGAGTTCTTGGTCTCCCAGGTCATCCTCCAGTCACTTGTGCAGCCACAGTTTGAGTCTTGCCAGCCGTCTTGTGGTTTACTGGCTCAAACCAGTTGAAACTTGCTCAAGGAGAAAAAACGGAGTTTCTGAAAAACAACTCATGGCCCAAGACTAGATCCTTAGTAAATATCATATGGAACGTGGCTTAAGAAAGTAGTCTCCAAGGGACCGTTGATAAAAATCTGTTTGGGGCCCCATTTGATTTTGGGCTTGGTTTTGGCCCTGGCTATGGTATCTGTGCAGGGATGTATGGATATGCAAAATGTGGAATATACATACAATATCATATTATTCATCCTTAACAAAGGAAGGAAATTCTAAGATATGGCACACCATGGGTGAACCTTCAGGATATTACTCTAAATGAAATAAGCCAGTCACAAAAATACAACCTTGTGTGATTTCCCTTCTATGAGTTTCCTGAAATCGCCAGATTCAGAGAGACAGAAAGTAGAACGGTGTTTGCCAGGATCTGGGAGGAGAAGGAATGGGGGGTTATTCATGAATGGGTATAGAGTTTCAGTTTTGCAAGATGAGAAGAGTTCTGAAGATGGATCATGGTGATGATTGCACAGCAATATTAATGTATTCAATACACTTAAAGCGTACTTAATGTATCGATGGGGCCTGATAACTTGTCCTGGCTGAGCACGTGCTTGTGCTATTGCACATCTTACCCCTCACTGTACAGTTGGGAAACTGGCCCAGGAAGAGGCAGGTACTGGCCCAGACCACAGGAGGTAGTCAGAGTCCCGAAGACTAGACAGAGCTCCAGCTTCCTTGGCCAAGGCTCTGCCCCTTCCCTCAGGTTTCCTTTGGTAATGAGAGGTATTAAGATCCTAGGGGGTTGCTGCCCACCCCTGTCCATATGGGGTCATATTCCTCTCCTCATCATCGCATGTGCACAGGCACACCCACTCACACTGATTTCTCATGTGGGGGCCATGGAGGTGCAGTCAAGAAAGAGCCGACACCGGGAAAGTGACAAGAGGCAGGAGGGAGAGAGGTTGGAGGCAGCTCTCTCACGGGGCCATAGCATCCGTTCTCCTAGATATATGCCCAGAGGCCCAGAGATGGGCAGAGGAATCCCTATGGTTCCTAAGTTTCTACCTGTTCCAGACCCATCCCTGGCCCAGCTTGGCGAGCACAAGACTGGAGTCCTGCAGTCCACCTCTGTGGGTACCCAGAACTGTGATGAGCACATCCTCCTCTTGTGTAGGCATTGGTAACAGAAGAGAAGATCTCAGTGAGGGTCCTCCTGTATAAAGTGGAGTGCATCCAGCCGGTGATTCCAAGGGTTCCAGTCACTCGCAACGTGTCTGTTGGACTAGGTTCTCTGTTGATGACCTACTATGCTCTGAAACGCTGAGAAAATGCTTTCCACCCACTTGAGATCATTTAGAACTAAGGAGGCTTGGGGGCTTGGGCGGATGAGAAGTTGGGATAAGGAAGAAGATGCCAGAGCACTAGACACCAAGTCTAGAGACGAGAGAGAAGACCAGTCCTTGTTCTCATCTGGAGGTCCAGAGGTCCTCATCTGGCAGCAGGGTCATTGTCCTGGTTGAGGTTGGATGCCTCAGGAATGAAGAAGACACCTGGTGGGGGAAAGCAAGATGGGGGAAAAGGTAGGCTCCCGAGATTCCTCCAACTCCCTCGAAGGTGACAGGTCCTGCTCTTTTACCCCTAGGAGTCTGGGGAGCCTCTGTCTTGAGGACACCTGAAGAAAGGTTCTTTTCTGTTTGATGGCATTTTGGCGAGGGCTGCAGTGCTAGTGCTGGCCACCAGGGGACGAGCAGCCACTTGTGTTAGTGGTGGCCAGTGAGTTTTTGTTTTTATTTTTTTTCAGTTGTATTGAGATATACTTGATATACAGCACTCTGCAAGTTAACATTGCTGTGTGGTATATTTGAAAGTTGCTAAGAGAGTAGATCCTAAAACTTCTCATTACCAGGAAAAAACCTTTTATTTTTGTTTGGTGATTGACGTTAAATGAACTTATTTTGGTAACAATTACATGGTTATTACATAACATATATTACATATTACATACATATTACATAATATATATATACATCGAGTCCTGCTGCTGTAAACCTGGAATTTACATGGTGTCCACTGAACTTTACTTGACTCCTGGAGCAGTGAAGAGTCAAGCAGAGGTCTTTCTGGCTGTCCCCCTGCCTCAGAAACAACTTGTACCTCCTATTACTAGTGTTCATCTCCACAATCAAAGTTGGTCAGAAGCAGGGGGAGGGGTGCAAGATCTTCCCATGTACTCATTCAGCAGCTGTGCACTGAGGACTCACCCTGTGCCAGGTGCCCTGGTGGGCCAAAGTGCAGGATGAAAATGACCAAGTGGTCCCTGCCTGCCAGGAGCTCACAGTCTAGAGGGGAAATGGACAAAAGCAAAGACATGAGCAAGAAAAGAGCAAGTGCTGTAGAGAAACACAGCAGGAGGCTGTGAGGGAGGGCTGGGCGTCACTGGGTAGGAGGGTCTGAAAGGCCTCACTGGGGTGGCATTTGCTGGGACCAGAATGACAAGAGGGAACCAGACCTGCACGACTCTGACAGCAGTGTGTCAGGGAGATGGCACCACTGGTCCTGAGTCTCACAGGCAGAAGTGAGTTTGGCCAGAGGAGGTTAGAAAGGTGGCCAGTGTGGCTGGAGGGACCCTGGGAGGAGAGAACAGGAGCTGGGGTGGAAGGTAGGGCCAAGGCCTGGTAGGCTGTGTCAGTTACCTTTCCCTCTCTGACTTCATTGCCCCTAACCTTGCATTTCAAAACTACAAATGTTGACTATCTCACAATTTGTGTGGATCAGCAATCCGGCATATTTTAGCTGGGTGCCTCTGCCTCAGTGAGTTTAACAGGTTGGTGCTGTGGCCTCAACTGAGGCTCAACTGGGGGAGGACTCGCCCCCAAGTTCACTCTCAGCCTTCAGGGTTCAGTTTGGACTGAGAGCCTGAGTTTCTTTCTGTCTGTTGGCCTGGGCACCCCCGTGCTTCTCTCTTGTATAGGCCTCCACATTGTGCAGCCCCAAACACTGGTATTTGATTCCTCAGTTACAGGGAATCGATAGAGTGTGTGTGAGAGAGAGAGATGGAACATGAAAGAAGGAGTAAGAGGAAGTGAGAGACTTTGTTAGTTAAAATTTAGACTAGACATCCCATCACTTTGGCTGTTATTATGTTCAGAAGCCAGTTACTAACTACTTAGTGGTTCCACGGGGATGGCTATACCATGGGTGGGGCTTACTGGGTACCACTGTAGAGGCTGCCCACTTCATAGGCCAAGATGAGGCACTTGGGTCTCATTCTCCACAAAACAGTAAACAATTGAATGGTTTTATGCCGCAGGATGGCAGTATCTAAATTTCCATTAGCTTCAACCCCCTCATGATGCTAACCTGAAAATGAGGCCAAGTTGGAAGCGACTGTTCCAATATCATATTGCTAGAACCCAGGCCTGTTTTGAGTGGTGTTCTGTGCTACATATCACCCCTTCTTATTATTCTTCCATCTCTAAGTTTAGGTACATGTGACACTAGCCCACAGGGGTAATAGATATTATGTCATATACACCGGGTAACGTCCCTAGGAAGTAGACTCTAGCTTGATCCTCATGGTGCAGGTTTGGAGACTGGGGAGGACCTGAGTGGCACAAGGACTTTCCCAGGATGCAGAACTGGTAAGAAAAAGAAGGTCTGCATTCATCTCTGTCTCCTCAAAGCTACAACCCGACTTAGGTTTCCAGGGAGCTGTGGCTATGGCTGTGTATGCTCCTTGTGTACAGTTCAGGAGATGATATGGGGGAGGAGGCTGAGCGGCCTGGGCCCAGGGGCAGCTCTGGACAAGTCTGATTGAGGGAAGGGGCCCAGGTAAAGGAATCTTGAAAAATGATCTACTTCCTTGGTCATAGACCCCGACAGATCTTAGAACTCTGGTAACCAGGCACCCACAGGCCCCCATCCAGCTCACTTGATTGGAGACAGTCAACAGGCAAAAATATTTTGTTGTTGTATCCCAACTTTTGGAGAATCTGGACTCAAAATAGGCCAGAAAGAGAATCTTTTTGGCGTTTCTGACGTTGGCTCAGCCGTCATCCCCGATGCCTCTGGGCGTCTGGCAGGAGGCAGTGCCGGCCAGGACACAATTGTGATCCCACCTGAGCAGTCCCACACCCCTTGCCCCTCATCGTGTGTGTGTGTCTGTGTGTCTTTGAAGAGGGGGGAAGGCAGGGCATGAGGGGTAGGTCATTCCTGGGCAGGAGCTGGTGGTTAGGTGTCGGAAGCCTGGTGGGTCTGTCATGTTCATACCCCAGGTCATGGCTGGCAGCATGAGAATGTGAGCTCCTCCACTCATATGTTACCGAGCCATGGAGGTTTGATCTCCTTCCCTTCCTGACCACAGTTCTTTGCAGGGATGTCCCTCTGTGCCTGAACAGAGGAGCAGACTTTCTCTTGGGGGTTGACCCCAGTGGCAGTGTGCAGCCAGCCCCTGATTCCTTCTGGCCCAGCTCCCGGGCAGTCTTTGCAAAACTCCACTCAGGAGGTCGTCGAGGAGATGCCCAATGGTTTCAACTCCACCAACTCACTAGACAAGGGGCAGGTGCATGAGGCCACAAACACCATCTAGTGCTGCTCTGAGGTGAGAGCAGGAGCAGAGGGTCTCCACACTCAGGACCTTGAGATGATGGGGTTGGACCAGAACTTGGGGAGGACCAGACTGGGGCTGTCCCTTTTTCAAGCTAAAGGGGATGTACATGCAGGTCACCTTGCCTGATTCGGAGCTGAGCTGCCATGACCCTCTTACCCTTGCCCAGTGGGAGTTTCTGGAGGCCACTGAGGCAGAGTCAGAGTGTAAAGGGGACCGCAGCCTGGGTGCCCCTGGAAGGGAAGTGGGATCATTTCTGTGTTTAGAAGGACACATGGAAAGTTAGCTATATGGGTGAACCTTTCTCTTTATCCAGCTCCAGCGCCAGCTGCAGAGCTCCAGCCAGCAGCAGAAGCAGAGCAGTGGGCAGTGGTGGAGGTAGAGCTGGCTCCAGCTCTGTTGACATCACCCCTTCTAGCGCTGGAGCCAGCGTCCCCTCCATCAGCAGTGTTGGAGCTGGAGCAAGGGCCAACATCGGCTCCAGCAGGAGTGGGAGCTGCTGAGCTGGAGTCACCTGGACCATCATTTCTAGTGGGAAGTCCATCTCCACCTGTGCTTGTTAAGCAGCGTGAGAAGAAGCCTAACCTCATGGCCTTCCCTCCTAAGCTGGTGGTGGAGCAGTTGACCTTGATGGATGCGGTGAGCAGCTGGGCTCTCAGGGCGGGGTGGAGCAGGCCTTCCCTCTGCCATTATTGCCCTAGACCTGATCTAGACTCCTATGATCTGGACCCAAATCCTGGCTCCACTCCTTACCAACCGTATGACCTGGACAACTTTCTGAACCCCTAAGACATTGCTGTCCACCTGCAGACCGTAGAGGTGGACATTAAGAGGACCTGTTGCAAGGAGTGGCTGTGCCAACTCCATGAGGTAGAAGAGATGGAAAGCTGGGCAGGGCCTGGTCTATCAGTAAGGAGGGGAACTCACTGTGTGCAGCCAGATCCCTGGTGGCCCAACTGTCTGCTCAGGAGGCTCAAGAGACTCAGGACTTATTAGACACCTGATGTGTACTTCACTACAAGGGAGACAGACAAGGATCGTGGTTGTAGCTGCCATGGGGGAATGTGCATCAGAATGGGGAGTGGGACCAGAGGGGGTATCAGGGTGGTGGAAGATGCCCCCTTGGGATGAGCCGAGTTGAGCCACCGTCTGGAGCTTGGAGTTATCCAGGACAGGGTGGGTGCAAATGACCCTCTCCCTTCCCTGCCAGTATTGAGTCCTGGGTCATCCTGTGCTGGGTGTCCTCGGTGGACAGGGAAGAAAACCTAGGGATTCTCGTAAGGCTCAGGCCACATCCTGAGCTTCCTGAGCTCCAGCTCTAAACTGTGACCCTGTGTGGGACTTTGGGGGCTGTGGGCACAGAACTGGCATGTGGTAGGGCTGGGTGACACTCCCCTTGTTCCCCAGGAGCTTTTCCGGAAGGTGTTGCCCTCTCAGTGCCTGGGCTCCACCTGGGGCAAGAGGAACAAGCCCAGCAATGAGCACCTGGCACCCACTCTCCAGGCCACCCTCGACCACATCAGAAGGGTGGCCAGCCTCGTCATCACCCCCTGCCTCGGGGACCCGAGCATGAGGGTGCCGGACAGGGCTAGGGTGGTGGAGCACTGGATCCAGGTGGCCCAGGTATGCCGTGGGAGGCCCAGTGGAGCCCCTCTCTGGAGCCTTGGGAACTGACTCTCCACCTTTATCAGCTCCCAGGATTGAAGTGTGGTCTAAGCCCCTGCACAGTCTCTAGGCCCTTCCTGCCAGGGGCCCACTGATCTTGACTCCAGGTCCCAGTGGGAGGATGCTCACTTCCTACCTGACTCCTTCCCTGGGTTCAGCTAAAATCCTCCTCCCTGTGAGTGTTACTCTTTGGGTCCTAAATGTGCCCTTCTGGGGCTCCCTGAGCATCTGTCTCATCCAGGAGAGGAGATTTAAATAGAAGGGGACCGAAGCTAGAGCAAGCGGAACTGCAGCGCCCCACCTCACAGCTCACTCTCTTCCCTTCCCCAGGAGTGCAAGATCCTGAAGAACTTCTCCTCGCCCTGCACTGTCATCTCTGCTCTGCAGAAAACCTCCACAAACCACCTGAAGAACACACGGGGGAAGTTTCCTGGTGGGTAGTGCCCCTCTCCATAGGAGGACCAGGGTGGATGGGGGATCTCCTGTATGTCTGCCATTGGCCCCTCAGTCAGCTAGGAACTCCTGGTAGGCAGCAAATGCTGGGGACAAGGCCTGGGCCTCGGCAGGCAGTCTCTAAGCCTCCTGGTGTCCTTAGTGCACCAGTTCTGCTTCAGGACTTGGTTTCTCTAAATGTCAGGTACTGGGTTGAGCCACATTAGAGATTTTCAAGTGTTTATAGCAACAGAACTCTACCCCCAGTTGAAACTCAAAGTGGTCAAAAGAGAGCTGCTCTGTAGAGCTGGGGAGTGGAGACCCCAATGACCAACAGGAGAGTCCCCTCCCAGTCCCACGAGACCTTAGCGCTCAGTGGATCCCAGTGAGAACACTCTTCCAGGGAGGTTGAATCTCTCGGGTTGTCAAAGAAAAGGGATTTGCACTCAGACCCCTCACATTATCCCTAAATTTATCTTTCCCTCTTTCCCCTCCCCTCAGGGAGAGCCCTGAAAAACTTAAGAAGCGCTATAGCCAAGACAAGTCCTTGAGCAGAGAACTGATGACCAAGGTAAAGTGGAGGCTAGGGGACTGGAAAGAGAGGAGGAGTAGGGGGAGAGGGACTGAGTAGGCTGTGGTTTTGATAGTTTCTGACTTGAACTTTCTCTGAGACATTCCCGTCTATCTTGTCCAGGTTAACAAGCAGAGGGATCTGTTTGGCCCATGGGCCGGTGGGGTGCTGTTTTTGGGCAGGAGGCCCTGGTCACGGGACACAGTGGTGTTAGCTGGGCTGTTCCAGGATATGTTGCCGAGCTGTTGCCATCAGCAGGTCTCTGGCTTCCATGCACGTCCATCTTGATGGATGTAGCTTCTTCCAGGCTGTTGGGTGGTTGGGGGCGGGGGTTTAGCCCTCAGCCTAAGCCTGTCCTCGGGAAGCCAGGCCCCAGCAGCTCCTTCTGTCTTCACCATATCTCCAGGGGTGGGTACCCTGCCTGCCCCAGGGACGGGCACAGCAGAGGATTCCCCTGGCCCAAGTGGACAAACAGGCTGCTCATCCTTGGGTCTGAGTGGCTACACCAGAGACAGATGTGTGTGCATTCTGGGACTCCCCACTGGACCCCTAGAGCAGTCACTCAAGTCAACCACAGGAGTCTCACCTGAGTGCCTGGTTGGCAATGACATATGCCCCAGGTGGCTTATGAGAAGTGTCTAGGCAACTGATGGATTCTTAATGGATCCTGCTGAAAGGACGTTAAGAGCTTCATGTAAACGAGGGAGCAAAGCGTCCTGTCACCCCCTTACTTGTGGATCAGAGGTGACACCTTGTGGGTCCAGTTCCCGAGTGGATAAAGAAAGAGTTCAGTGCAGGGGAATATCCTGAGGGGTTCTTTGGCGAGGAGAAGGCTTTGGCATGGCCTCTGTCCCAGCCTGGGGGCCAGACACTCCACGGGACTAGGCAGGAGCCACTCAACCAGACTCCAAAAAAGCCCCATCCTCTCCATCCATGGCTCGGCCCAGGACCCATATTTGAGAGCTCAGGGGAAAGGACACTTGTCAGTGGTGAGGATGGGGGTTAGGTGAGGATGTTGGAACAAGGCCTCTGGCTGGTAGGGGCAAGTGGCCTCTCCTCTGTGGGCCCCTGAGCAACTCACTGCCCCTGTTTGGGCCTCTGTCTCCTCATCAGGGAAATGGAGGGTCATCATGTGGTGCAGGCCTCACAGGGTGGTAATGAGGTAAGAGGGAGGAAAGGAATGTGGGAGCTTTCTGCCTGCTCCACCTGGAGGGGTGAGGGTGAGAAAAATGGTGACAGTCATGTGACATTGAGTCCTCAGGAGAACTGTGAGGTAGCTGGAGTTCTCACACATTCCAGATGAGGAGACAGGCTCGGGGAGGCCAGACCAAAAGCCCAAGCTCACACCCAGAGTAAGAGTTGGAGCTGGGCTTGTTCTGGAATCACAAGACTTTGGAGGGTGGAGTGGCATTGGTACCAGTTGACTCGAATCAGATGTCCAGGGTCAGAGGCCAGTGGTGCTGGAGAGAAATGGGGCAAGGGGAGTATGGCCCGCTGACACTGTCCTCGACTCTGGCAGGAGGGGCCCTCCACGTTTGCCTCCAGGAGAGCAACCCCCAGAGAGTGCAGGAGAAGCAGCAGCAGCAGCAGCAGGTGAGTGTGCCTGTGGGGGAGGGGCTCTGCGCTCCCAGCTGGAGGTCTCAAATCAAGAGAGAGGGACCCTTCCTCTTGGTGCCACAGTGCCTGAATCCCCCAGTAGAAGTGACCAGAAGGAGGGCCTGGAAGAGCTGGTGCAGGATGGGTTTGTTGTGGGGAGGGCCAGGGACCACATACCCTGTGATTTGCCAGAAGCCGGCCCTGGGAGGTGAGGAGGAGGAGTGTGGTGTTCTTGGGGTGTGAAGGGAGGAAGAATTGAGGGGAGGCTGTTAAGGGTCCTAGGCTGCTCCTCGTGGGATCCCTGGTGTGGGCCAGGAGGCTGAGGGTGAGGATTTTTCAGGGGAGGGTCTGCAGGGAGCTGACTTGAGAGCAAGGGCTCATCCCACGTGCACCCCGGTGTCACAGGGTGACGTCCCCTATCTTGGCACATTCCTTGGTGACCTGTTGATGCTGCGTCTGGCGATGGGTGATTATCTCCAGGTGGGTGAACCTGAGGACCAGGCAGGGGACTAGGGTCCTGAGTCTTGGGATGCGGGAGCCCCCGCACTGAGCTCTGAGCTCTCAGCACTTGGCACATCTCCTGTCATGAGAGCCTCTCAGCCAACCCTGGGAGCTGGGGCATCAGGCCCATCTTAGGGATGAGTGAACAGAGGCTCCGCCTGAGACACCCATTCTGGGTGCTCAGGCTGGGGAAGCTCAGAGCTGCCTGATGGCACAGCTGCGTGAGGTTTTATCTGAGCTGGACTCATCCTCTCCCTCCCATGCTGCCCATGGAAGGTGAGAGAAGTCGGGCCCCTCCAAGTCAGGCAGCACATAAGTGGCTGAGCAGTCCCCTCTGCCTGAGGCCTCAGCCTCCAAGTCTGTCATCAGAGAGGGTTGTGCTGCCAGGTCCCTCAGCCTCACCCCCATGTCCTCCTTCTCTGGAGCCCAGAGCCCGGCCTAGGTCCAAGTCCTGTTTTCTCTGCATGCCCCACCCCCTCTGGGGACCTGGCAGTAGTGCAACATGAGAAGGGGTGGGCATAGGGGGCTAGTCAGGCTTAGGGGGCTCTGTCTTATGGACTCTGGCTGTCTGCCTTCCAGGGGAATGAGATCAACCTTGAGAAAAGGACTGAGGTGAGCGGCTGTGGCTCTCCCTGCAGGGGAGGGGAAGGAGGTGGAAATCAGAGACCTTCTGGGCAGAACAGTCCCTGGCTCCACCCCCTGTATCTTACATTGAGTGGAAGAGTTTGATAACAGAGAAGTGGGAGACCCATCCAATTGGCGGGTGGGTTGAGGGGAGGATGGCCTCAAGGAAAACTTCCTGGAGGAGGGGCTGATTATTCCCATTCTGAGAACAAGTAGAGCCTGGGTGGAACTGGAGGGAAGGAGGGCTTCCAGGACTGGTCCCCTGCCCCACTCCTCACCCCCCACAAGGCCCCTGCAGCATCCCCCACCCAGTCCCTGTCTCCATCCTCTCCTTCCCTCTGGTCCCAGGAACACCGAGTCATGAGGGAGATCCTGCTGCTCCAGGTGGCTGCAAAGAATTACAACCAGAGCCCGAGGACCGATTTGGGGCCTGGTTCCAGGACATGGAGCTGCTCAACGAGAATGATAGGTGAGGGTGGGCAGGAGTTGGGTGAGGGCAGGGGTGGATTCTCCCTGTTGGCCAGTCTAGAGAGCCTGTCTCAGTGGCCCCCCAGTCAGCCCTAGGCCTTATTGCGTGGCGACCTGTGGGACATCCAGAATCCAGCTGCTGGGCAGTCAGTGGGGGGACACCAGAGGTGTGGATCCTGGTAGGCTCACAGATGCCTCTCTGTCCTGTAGCTACAGCCTGTCCTGCCAGCTAGAGCCCCAGGCCTAGTTGGCCAGCAGAATACTCAAGGCCAAGAAGAACCGGCTGTCATCAAGGTCAGGGGTGAGTGAGTGTCTGGGCCGGGGTGACTGACTCCTAGGGGTTCAGTAAGGCTTTCAGGCTAAACGTGGCCTTGGGGAGTCGGACAGCTGGCACTGGGATCTCAGCTCCACTACTGAGCAGTCCTGTGACTGGGGTGACTCTCTTCAGCTTCCTGAGACTCCGTTTCCTCCTCTGTGAAATAGGTGATACTAAATGATCACTCTCGTGGCAGGGACGAATGGGGTACTGGTGGCTGACAGCACTGAGCACAGGGTCTGGAGCACCCAGTGCAGTGGGGACAAGGTGGGGGGCCATGATTCTGAGGGAGGCCCCCCAAGATAACCTGACTCTTCTACTCAGACCCCAGGCCCCAACACCGAGCCCCATACCAGTGGCTGATCACAGCCCCATCCTCAGCAGCGGGGACACAGCTGGGAGGCTTGCGATGCACAGGGCCAGCTCCTCACACACGACAGGAAGGGGAGTATTGTAAGCTGATTCCTGGGGCCCCCTGGAGCCCAAGAGAGAGGGGATGACCCCACCCCAGCTCCCTGACATCTCTACCCCAGCACCTATTCACCCATTGGGGAGGGACAGTAGTTATGTGTTGTAAATAATAAATGCCATATTTGAATATTATATTCAAGTCCTGTTCCCTTTACAGCCTGGGAGTTGTGGTGTGGTTCTGTCGCTTTCTGTAGGCATGTGAGAGAGACACAGAATCTCACATTTCTCCTTGAATCAAGAACTCTTCTGGGTCATCAGCTTATTGTATGTGGGAGAAGAGAGAAGGGCCAGCCCCTTCCCTGACTAGTTGGGACACTCCCAAGTCCCCCTAACTCAGAGGACAAGTTCATTTCAGTATCATTCATTTCCTCCAGGAGCAGACACAACCCCCTGCCCATTCTCTTGGGATTTAAAGGTTGAAGGTACTTTCACAGGCAGAGCAACAACCACTGAAATGTGGGTGTGTTTAAAACAGCACTACCCAGGATCGTGTCGTGCCACAGGCAGGGGCTGCCATTCTACGTTCTGGAGGAACAGGGACTGTATCCTACTTCTCTTGTTGAGGTTTCTTCTGACCAAATTTTAGGAACTTGTAGTTTTCTAGTTCAATCTCTGGAATTGCATCAGCTGTACTTGAGGAAAACAATGTAAAATGATCAAAACGTGCACGTGGAAAGGACAAGGCTCGAGGAAGGTCATTTACAAATGAACTAAAGGCAGGCAAGATTTTCCCTCCTGAGGCCCCTCTAGGGGCTCCATGTTCACCTCTGACCTAGATTTGAATCCTGCTGGGATCCTTGTCCAGGACTCTGAATTCCTTTTCCTGCTTGTTTTGTATCCAAGGGGAAAGTTTTGTGACACAGCTTTAAGGCTACTGCTGGGCCTCGTTCCATAAAGATGACTGCTCCCTGTGAACTAGGATTTTCAGCACACCTGCCTTCCTTATGCAATTCCCTTTAGGGCAGAAATTCCCTAGAAGGCACCCAGCCTCCTCCCTGGCTTGGCCTGATGGAGCCCGGGTGAGCTCTACTTTGCCAGGATAAGGGACCATAATCCTGGCCAGTGAGTGACTCTACACTGTCCCTTGCTGTCCAGGGTGACTTCTGAGCCCGTGTCATTCTGAGGTCCATGGTCTTGGACCATCCTCCAGTTTACATGCTCAGTGTTGGTGTTACCAACTCGTCCAAATTGGGCAATTTGGCCCAAAACTTTAAAGTGTGTCGCCCCTGAATGGTTGTGTTTTTTTCCCCAGTCTTGTGCTGTGGTTACATTACAACCACCTGCTGGGGTGTGAACCCTGTTTGGAGCTTTGAAAGATGAGGCATGACAGGGGTGTGGGGGTGTCCAGCAGGGAATGCCACGGAAATGATGATCCATGGACGTGCATGAACACAGCCTTACCAATTAAAATGCTGAAATGCTTCCCATCTGGTTGTGAACAGAAACTGCTCTGAGCCCACACCAAGAACCCTCCCCATGACTAGAAGCTTTCAAAGGGTTACTAAGTCGCATTTTGAACCTCATCCCTCGAGAACACCCTGTAAGACAAGGGCCAGAGGAATTGCTTGGCACTTGTGAGTTATCCCCTCCTTTCTGATGGCTGCAAGTGTCACCCAGACACACAGGCTGGACTCTGCCAAGGAAGCCTTCTCAGGACAGCCAGAAGCTGAGGATGAATCCTGGTTCCCGGCATCCCAGGCCCTTCCTGACATGGCAGAGCCACCCAGGAAAGTGATTTGGCAATGCAAAGAATGGGAAGGCCGTACTTTCCCTCCAAAGAGAAAGAGAAGTGCCAACAGCAAAAGCTTGATCCCTCAAATAGACAATTAAATCCCAACAAGCAGTGGGTTCTTGTCAGATTACTGATGCTGAAAAGGCCTCTTTTGATAATAGCATGATCCCCCAACTGCCATGTTCATCTACATGAATCAAATTTCCAACACATATGGATCTAAAACCTGAGGGAAATCTGGTATTTCCTTAGATGCAACTCTGAATTAGCATGCAACAAATAACATAAAAGTGGAGACTTAGAAGTAAATATCTAATTTGAGAACATAGACATCAAAGTGCTTTTGAAATAATATTTTGGAATCTATTGGAATATTACACAAAAAGAATAATCCACTTTAAGTAGATTTTACTGTGACTGTGAGGGGAAAAACTGAATCATCCCATGACGTTTATAACTCGCTGCTGACTTGAAAGTAGAAGTAAATAATGTATGTAGTAAAAGAAAATGAGAGAACAGCATGAAAAAGGAAGATCTTTCTCTCCTCACCTGAAACTCAACCTCTCACCTCAGAAAGAAACCGCTGTCTATATTTTCTATGTCACGCAGCAGAGTTTAACAAAAGAAACGTATTGGTATGTTTTAAAGTTTCAAGAGCTTAAAGCAAGGAAACATTAGGGACGCTGCCAAGAGACTTCACTGAGGTGTCTGCTCCATTTCATCTGCTGTCAGGACGTCCTTCTTGACCCCTCACTTTCTCTGCCTCGCTAGCAAGTCTGTCCGCCATCAGAGCTATCACCAGTCTCTCTCCTGTGCTCTTCACTGCCCTTTCCTCCTTCCTGATACCTTCCTCAGTCACCAGAAATTGTTGGCAGTGGAGCTGTGGAATGCCCAGATCAGCTCCTGGAGTCATCCCTGCCAAATCTGAAGACCGGCAGGAGTGGGCATGGGACCTGGAGTGCAGACCACCTGCGAGCACACCTGGCAGGGATTCACTTGTGTGACTAGGTGCAAGTTTTTGCAACGCTTTGGCAAGATTGAAAGGACTTACTAGTTGTCCTGCACTGCTGCAGGCCTGGAGTCCTTGTGGTCTCTCAGGCCAGCAGACCTGGTGGGGCTGGTCCAAGGTGTCCTCCCAGAGACCCGTCATTGCCAAGATGGGATGGGATTCTAGTAACCTGCCTCTTGAATATGTCACTGGACATCCTCAAAGGGATGAAGATGCTTAAACCAGGCTTTGGTTTGGACTGGTTCCCACAGTCACGCTGCTTCCTCTGTGAAGACGTGACTATTATCCTTCTTTTCCTCTTACCCTATAAAAATAAATCATGAAAGTGGGGCAAATGATAAAGGAAGCCTGCCTTTTTAGGACAATTATCCTGGCTGTTTTGTACTTCCACCCTCCCTCTATCCTCTGGGGATAGATCTGACCTGTGTCCTGGGACATCATCAGGCAGATTTGCATCAAGAACAGAAAGCTCAAGGTCAAAACTCAAGGCTACTCCAGATCATTTCTCCCCCTCCATCCTGATAACACCCCCTCCTTGTTTGAGTGTGATTCTATTCTCTTCTTGTCCTTGTCACTCTCAACCGCACAAGTCCTGGCAATCCCTCTCAGGACAGTCGGTCCCCAGTCTTTTACTAAATCCCAAATCCTACCATTTCTGTGTTTTCTGACTACTCATTTGCTTAATCCATTGACCACTTGGTGTTCATAGCTCCTTTAGAAGTTAAATCAATAGTGACATTATCAACCAGCCCCTGTTAGAGACTTACTCCCATATCTCAGATGTTCACATAATCCAAATGGTGATATTCAAAAGTAAATAATTCAGGAAACATTCACCCACACAAATTCTTGATCTCTAATATTTTTATTCAAACACTTATACAGTAGATACCTGTCTTTCAAGTTCAGAAGTAATGCCAGATCACCGATCCTCACCTTAATTTCCTCCTACACCTATCAATCCTGGATTCCATGGACTATGATCTCAATAATTTCCTTGGAATAATAAAAAATTCCCTACCACTCATTTATGTTGTAAACCTCCAAACCAAGAAGATCCTAATTATCTGCCACGCCGTAGCTACTGCTGGTCTTATAACAAGCTCAAGAAAAAGCACGAAACATGATCTTTTGGTACCACTGTAAATACAAAACCATCTGCATCAACTGGGAAGCACCCATAATGCCTGAAAATTTTGTTCTCTTTTTTTGTGTCGGCTCAATAACAAAAAGACAAATCAATTTAAAAAATGGGCAAGGGACCAGAATAGATTTTTTCCAATGAGGACATACTAGTGGCCAAGAGGTGTATGAAAAGGTGTTTGGCATCACTAATCAGGGAATGCAAATCAAAACCACAATGAGCTATCACTTCACACCTGTTAAGATGGCGATTATCAAAAAACTGAAGATGGCAAATGTTGCTGAGGATGTGGAGAAAAGGAACCCTTGTGGGAATGTAAACTAGTACAGCCATTATGGAAAACAGTATGGAGCTTCCTCCAAAAATTAAAACTTGCATGTGATCCAGCAATGCCATTTCTGGTATATACCAACAGGAATTGAAATCAGGGTCTCAAAGACATACCTGCACTCTAATGTTCATTGCAGCTAATTCACAATAACCAAGATACAGAACTAACCTAAATGTCACTGATGGATGAAGCATAAAGAAATGGAATATTAGTCAACCTTGAAAAAAGAAGGAATTCCTGCCATTTTTGACAACATGGATGGACCTAGAAGACATGATGCTAAGTGAAATAAGGCAGACAGAGAAAGACAAATACTCACTTATATGTGGAATCTAAAATAGTCAAACTCATAGAAGCAGAGGTTAGAATGGTGCTTACCAGGGGCTGGGGGGATGGAGAAATGAATAGCTGATGGTCAAATGATACAAAATTTCAGTTATCAAGATAAATAAGTTCTGGAGATGTAGGACAAGCATAGTGCCTACAGCTAACAAGACTGTATTGCATACGTCACATTTGCTAATAGAGTAGACATTAAGAGTTCTTACCACAGAATAATAGTAATAAAGGAGGTGAGAGAAAACTTTGGGAGGTGATGTATATGTTTTTGGCCTTGATGGTGGTGACAGTCTCAAGGGTGTATGCTTATGTCCAAATTCATCAAGCTGTATATGGAAAAGTATGATATAATCGTTGATTCTTCTGCATCTTGAAATACACCTTGTCCTCATCACAAGATAAAAAAATTTGTAACTATGTATGGGGACGGATGTTAACTGGACTTATCGTGGTGATCATTTCAACATATATACAAACATTGAATCATTATGGTGTACCGCTGAAACTAATATAATGTTGTATGTCAACTTTACCTCAATAAAAAAAATATAACAGAGAAAACCATTTGAATATTGTAAATGGGTTCAGTGAATCCCTGAAACTGCCCCATTCCCATATGAGAGTTACAGGAAGCAGAGAGGATGAAGTAAGATGGAAGAAAGTTGTACAAAACAGTATTCAAATTAAAATCATTTAAGTTGCTATCAGCTCCTTGTGGCAAAGTTTTGTGAGCACTGATCTTTCACATTTTTCCTGGAAAAGCATACTTTCAGATCCAACCCATAATAGTTTCATCATTTGCTCTAATAAGACAATTTCAACTTAATAAATAAAACCAAAAGCATCCCTATGTATGAATAAAGTTAGTGAACTTTACAGAGAAAAGAGCATATTTGCACAATCTCAATAAAGGAAAGAGAAGAACTGTATGATGATCGATTCTCATTCAAGCTTATCTTTGAAAGCCAGTAAAACCAGGTTATCTTTTCAAGGATGTGTGTAGAGCTGTCAGCCTTGGAAGACAGAAATAGCGACCTCCTCTGGTGCAAAGGGCAGGCTTGCTTACTGCCCAGTACAATAAAAATAACACCCCTCCCTGGGGCAAATGTCAGCAGACTTCCTGCCCATTATCAAAGATTTGAGTTCCTTAAGCTCTGAGTTCTTGCAACCCTCTGCATGTCACCTGGCCCACTGTGTATCACCCTGTAGGAAGTGGGATTTAGTGAAATGGTGCAAATGCTGATACTCTGGCCACCGCCATTGCTGTGTTATTAAGTCCTTTGTCTCTGACCCACGGGTCTCATGTCTTTTGACAACATCTATAAGACTATGGTAGGCTGACTTATTAGCTTGCAGGTAAGGTAAAATATCAGACCTTTCATAGTTCCTCACAAGCCCTTTAAGTAACTAGTAGTCTTAGGAACAGAAAGCTAACCAGAAGAATATGCATGGATGGTCTTCATAGAAAACTTCATGTAAACAAAACTTTAATAATTCTCTCTGACCTCTTTTATTTCTACCCCAAGTATAAGGAGAGGCACCAAGCTATTACAGACCTAGGGCTTGTGCAAGCCACCTGGAGACCTAGTGACCAGAAACTTCCCATGGAGAGAAAAGACAGATGGGCATATTTCCAAAATGGACCCATATGCTTACCGATCATCCAAAAGACAGTACATTATCTTAATTTATGATGATTTGATTCATTAAAATCTTGTGATGGGCCAAAGATACACTTCTAAGAGGAGTGAGGCACATGGCAGTTGTAAGCAGATTAACACGTTTGGTGAATATCAAACTCTAAACTAAACAGTGTTCTAAACAATTATAAGGTACAACAAATTTAATTAGGTCAATTAAATGATAATTAATGATATGCCTGATTATTACTCTGCAATAATGAACAAGAAACTCATGTAAATAACTATAATTGGTCTTTAAAATATGATAGTCAAGGGGCCAGCCCCGTGGCGCAAGCGGTTAAGTGCGCGCGCTCCGCTGCAGCGGCCCGGGGTTCGCTGGTTCGGATCCTGGGCGCCCACCGACGCACTGCTTGGCAAGCCATGCTGTGGCGGCGTCCCATATAAAGTGGAGGAAGATGGGCACAGATGTTAGCCCAGGGCCGTCTTCCTCAGCAAAAAAAGAGGAGGATTGGCGGATGTTAGCACAGGGCTGATCTCCTCACAAAAAAAAAATAATAATAATAATGATAGTCAAGACTGTTTGAGATAAGCTGGAGGGAAGGAAGGGGAGAAATAGATAGCTGCTCTGAAGCCACACTCAAGACAGCTGGATCTACATGTTACCCAGGAGATCGAGGCAGACAGCTGTGTGCCTAGATCCTCCTTGAACTGTGGTTCTCAGGGATGTCACGGGGCTGAAGCAGCTTCCTGAATCGTGTTTACATGTCTATGTGTATAATACCCCTGACCATGCGGATGAACCACCATTCAATCATCCCTTACACCCCTCTAATTAACAATTAGATTTCAAAATCATTGTATCATTACATGATCATTTATTCCTCAAACTTGTAGGATGCCGAGCTAAAAGAAAATCAAATTTAAATGGCTGCTTTTCTTTGAATGACCAAGATTTTCTTTCACACTTGGAATCCGGATTAGAGGATAAATCCATCAAGTCAATGGAAACAACTTAAGAAATGGACAGAGGGATATTTCATTCCTATATACACAGTTTGCACTGTGGCAAAAACAGAGTTACATTTTAAAAAATTAAAATTTTTTGAAATTTTATAGATATTAAAGACTTTGTTTTGCTTATATTCCCTTTGGGTTACCAAATCAAACTCACTCTTTAATGGGCATTTCTAGCATTGAGTGTTAATAACAGCAGCTTTTTAAAATTCTTATTTTTCCCAGGTCAAAGACCAAGGGCAGAGGTCATCAAGAGGTCAAGTCTAATCTACCTACGGATGTGGCAGGCTTAACTATGGATGTTCAAGCCAAACATTGCCAGCAGAAACACATCTCTTTACCCATAGGTGAGTTTTTACTAGTAATCACAGAGACTTAAGAATATCAAAGGAAATTCTGTTTGTTTGTTTGTTTTTTGTGAGGGGGACCCGCCCTGAGCTAACATCCAATGTCAATCCCCACCTTTTTTACTGAGGAAGACCGGCTTTGGGCTAACATCCGTGCCCATCCTCCTCTACTTTATATGGGACGCTGCCACAGCATGGCTTAACAAGCAGTGCATCGGTGTGTGCCTGGGACCCGAACCGGCAAACCCTGTGCCGCCGCAGTGGAGTGCGCGCACTTAACTGCTTGCACCACCGGGCAGGCACTCAAAGGAAATTCTTTATTAAGAACCAAAGTTATAGATTCCTATCTTGGGTTCATTACTTTGAATTTTTGACCCAAATCATATATATCGATTGGACCATGTTCAATTCTATGATCTTTGGACCATTCAGCCTACAGCTGAAGAGAAACAGATACGACACCAATATCTTATCCTCTCTGAAGTCCAACGGAGAGCCCCTGGAGTCAGACGTTTTAAAGACAAGAAAAAGTCATCCTTCTGAACAGAGAGAGTTGAGGGTATTCAAACATTCAACTTTAAATTGTTAACATGACTTGTTAGAATGTGATGGAGCAAGCATAATACCTTCTAAGTTTCAAGATTTTTCTCCAGAATACTGAGATGGATGACCTTGAAGTCCAGTTTCCTCATAAATGTCTTTATTCAGTGATAAAATTAATGTCCCTATAAAATAATTCCCATAAAAATATATCATAGTCTCTCACTAAAAGGAAACAAAGCAAATTGAGCAGTTGAATAGCAGTATAATAAATTCCATACAAGGATCTTACTGCAGCGTTATGTATAATAGTGAAACTGGATGTAATCCCATTTCTATCAAAGAAGAAGTAAACAGATTATGGTATTCCTGTTCTTTGGAATACCTCTAAAACATCTAAAATGGTAAGTTAGAATGATGTGCACTGATAAGGGGAGACGTCTATGATATATGGTTTGGGAAACAGCAAATTGCAAAACGATGTAGTTATGTAATTTATGTTAAAAAACTTTATGTGTATTTATAAATTCATAGGAAATGTCCAGAAGAATAAACCCCACCCTGTTAACAACAGTCCCCTCTGAGTAGGGGAGTGAGTTTTCAGGGAAGGGGATGCAAGGGGAGGGTTTCACTTTATACAGATCTGTGTAATTTCACATTTTTAACAGTATGTATTTCTTTCATAATTAGAAAAATGAGTGATGTGACCATTTGGTGCAGGGCAACAGTATTATGTTCACCAGTCTCTGTACTGTATGTTACTGCACAGCACAGACTATAGGAGAAAGCCCAGAGGAGCAATGAAGACAAAGAAGACATGACACCTGCAAAAAGTCAGTGCAGTATTTCTACGTTACAAACCTTCCAGGTGAGTGATGGTCAGTATCTACTGCTCCAGCTCTCGCAATAAACCTAGAACGATCCCAGGGTAAGCAAGAGGACCAAGCCCCACTAGTCCACTCCCTGCCAGAGGTCTGTTTGTGCAGGGTGACTGCCATCAAGCAGATAATGGACTCAGGATGGGGCTTGTGCCTTTGGTGAGGCTGGCAGAGTGGCACAAAGTGGAACACCAGCTAAGTGCACACACCTGAGAGGCGGAGTTCCAGGTGGAGACTCAAAATGTACCAAGAAATTTTGTGAAGTGAAGGAAGTTACTCGACCTATCTGAGCCTCAGTGGTTCCCCCCTGAAAATGGGGATCACAGGCCTACTTCACAGAGCTGTTGGGGAAGATACATAAAAGTGCCTGTGACAGCCAGGCACTTTATTAACAAAGTCGTATCTGACTTCAAAATAATCGATGAAAAGAATAATGTTGATGAGACCAACGACGAGATGCCCACCTTCGTAAGCAGCCGCATCAGCATGAGAATGAGAGGAGCTCTGACTAAGCAGGGTTCTTCACAGCTCCACTGGAGAGGACGAACAGGTGATACCCCAGGATAAGTCGCTGTTGTACAGTGACTCGTGTAGTAAGGGTGTGTCCCTAAAGACACTGTGAAATAGAGTTACACACAGTGGCTCCCAGGAAACAACTACAAAGCAATCAACACAGCAGATAGGAATGGGAAAGGGGCGAGCAGAGGAGGGTCAGAGCCACAAAATCTGATGGAAGACATTGAACCACGACAAGAGGCCAGCTCTGTCAACAGCTGCTGTGGTTGCGCCAGGAGATCAAACGTCTGAGAAAGCCATTGTGGGGACTGCTGGGAGCACAGTGGTCACTGCGGCCACACCACAACAGCAGTGCATCAGAGCACACAGACCCCGAAACTTTCCTCTCCATTAATTCTTGTTTTAAGATGATGAATATCCTCATGTTACAATGTTTCCTTCCAACCCTTGTGGACGAGTGTCATCAAAATCCCCTGAAGAGGGCACAGGCCACAGTAGGATGGAACACTGGGGGCTGGGGGAGTGGCGCTGCACCTGACCACACGGACTATCACCCAGGCCTATTGAACACGAGAGAAGAACCCAAGGATGTGGTCTAATGAGAATTCCCTGTCTTGCCACATTCAGAGTCACCACAGAGTTTCTTGTCCATTCTTTACAAAAATGTTAAAGAATTCATGTGTCATTAATTCATAAAGAGGCAAATTCTTGACAAAGTGTCAGGGTCCATTTCCATGACTAGGTTTTTCAATTGTTTTGATAGTACCCCACATTCAGGAATCGGAAATATAACCTATTGGGATGTGTAATATAAACAAGGACTTTTTTTCATGTAGATCAATGCCCAGATTTTTAGGGAGGACATAAGTCATGAAAGTTGCTAACCCTTCCTCCACAGGTTTCAATAAAACTTTTAAGTTAATTTACCAATCTCAGTAAAAGAGAATTTGGCAATTCAAATTTTTTGTTTCTGCATTCAAGCGTATAGTACAGCCAAGAGAATGAGCAGAAAAAAATTAACAAGAAGATCTTGCTTGCATTTCATCTTTTGCAAAGAAGCAGGATATTTTATGCTCTGTTCCTTTCACTATTCTAATCAATTTTTAAAGAATACGGTACATCTGACTATCCCTGGGCATGTTTTATCCGGGACCTTTGCCGGAATCCAAAGCAGAGATGTTAAGGCTGATGGATTTCAAATGCTGCTCAAGTGCTGTCTACCTTACACATCCCTCTCCCAAAGGTGGACCACCAGTCTCTTCCTGAGGGATCAGAGTCGTCACCTGTGTCCCTGAGAGACTGGCCACTCAGGCCTGAGCTGAGATTAGGCGATCAATCTAAGAGGCAAAATGCTTAAGCTATTCTCATCTTAAGGATGCTGTTTCAGAGGCCTCTGCACTGGAATGTGTTGGTGAAAGCGGCCTACTAGATACTGCCTGGGAATTGGGTTGCTGTCCTCCACTCTTAGCAGATCCTGGGGAAACCAATGATTAACCTCAAGGATGCCTCAACTTCCACATCTGCAAAAAAGGCAAGCAACAGCCACTGTTACCACCCTGCAAAGCTCTTAAATTGTGCTTGCAAGAGCCGCCACAAGGGGGAATTTCTCCCAAAAGCTGATGAAATGATGGCACTTTGGCTGGAGAAGGCAGAGGGCAGCAGGCAAAGTGGAAAGCTTCTGGGATGTCAAACCAGTTCTCATAAGCATTTTAGAGAAGAACCTGGCCCTGGACTAGGTAGGAGGCTGTGGAAAGACCCACAGGCATGCAGGTGGGAGGAGGAATCAAGCCACGGAGGGAGGCGGTATGGAAGAGGGGCGAGTCCAGCTTCAGTTTTGGACAAAAGCAGTTGCACGCTGCAGGCCCTCAGCTGCCCATGCAGCAGCCACACCCTCCTAACTCCCTGGTCCCGCTCGTCCTGTCACATCCCTCCGGGACTCAGTCCACGTGCAGCGGGTGCAGGACAAGTATTCGCAGCCAATGGCGGTTTGGCCCTTGGCCAAGCGCACACCACCCTGTTCCTCCCCCCCAGGGCTTGGCACCGCCCCGTGCCCAGAGCATCCTGGGAGTTGTAGTCCTGCAGCTCCTAAGAACTAGCACCAGCTTCATCACACCCTGACAATCCCTTTCTCCCTCCTTCCTCCCCAAAGATAACCAGTATCTTACCAGTGAACACTGTAAGTCGTTTGTCTTCTTACACAAGTGTTTTATTACAGAACAATTTAAACAATATACAAAATAAACAAAATAGCATAGTAGGCCCGTCACCCAGCTTCAACAACTACTAATCATCTGCCATTTTTGTTTCTCCATGCTCCATCCCATTCCCACCTCACTTTGTTATTCTTTTAGCCCTTTGTCTGTGTGTGTGTAGGGTAAGATGTATGCACACTGAAAGGCAGAAATATCAACCGTACAGTTTTGGCAAATTAACATGCTCATGTAACCTTCACCCCTTTAACAATAGAATATTTCCATAACCCCCAGAAAACTCCTTCCTGTTCCTTCCCAGGCAATTTTTTCCTTCCCCCGAGGCAACCACTGTTCTGGTTTTTTCACCATAGGTTCATCTTGGCTGAAATCCTCCCACGTGTATTGTTTTCTGTCCAGCTTGCCTCCCTCGGCACGAGGTTGATGAGACTCACCCAGCATGTGTGTGTCAGCGTTTGCTCCTCGGCACGGCTGAGGGCGTTCTGCTCTGTGGATGCCCCGCAGTGCTCTCATCTTCCTCCTGGGGATGTGCGGGTCATCTCCTGTGAACGTTCTTGTATAAACGCTTTTTGTATGCTGTTTGATTCCTTTATTAGCATTTAAGTGACACACCTTTGCAGTTTTTAGTCGTTGATCAAGATTATAATATGCATCTTTAACATATCACAGCCTACCTAGACTTAATTGTGCACCAGTTTAATCAATGTAAAATATGGAAGCCTTGCTACAGAACAGTTCCATTTACCTCTGTCTGTCCTTTGTGCTATTGGTGTCATAAATTTTACATCTACCCATGTTATAAATCCCACAGTACAGTGTTATAATTTTTGCTTTAAATAGTCATAAGTCTTTTAAAGAAATTAAGAGAAAAAAGTTAAGTATTTGGAGGGAGATGCTTTGAGGCTCTGCAAAGGTACTGTTTCTTCTTAAGTTTCACCCACAGTTTTTGCATTCATCAGTCAGTCTTGCCCACAGTAATTATTACTGTGGTGTTCTAGTGGCGATTTTCTATTTCCTGCTATCCAGCCGCATTTATTATTTGGAATTCTGTGAGGAAGATCTCCCCCATTCTTCCTTTCTTTCTCTCTTTCTCTCATTCCTTTTTTTCCCCTTTTTTTCTTTCTTTCTTCCTTTCCTTCCTTTCTCATTTAATCTTTTTTATATCAGTATAGACTCATGGATATTTATTTTATTCTCTGGGTAATAATCCAATGCTATCGTTATTTCTTTTGTTGCTCACAGTTTTCCAGCTTGAGCCACTGGGATGTCTTTCAGATTGATTCCTTTTGACACATCTCATCATTTTCTGTGTTTTTTTTAAAGCACTTGCCTACTCTCTGGCACTACAAGATGCTGCAGGCTCACCTTGTATTTTCCATCTCCAGCCCTAGAATCAGCCATTCCTCCAAGAAAACCTGGTTCTTTTTATTGGAGAACGATATTTAGAAACCAAGATCAGGGAGCTAGGTGTGCTCATTGATACTAGAGTGTCACTGCTTCTAGACCCTCTCAGCAGAGCTTGGAAATGTATGTATGAATATAAACTCAGGTATACACATCTATCTATAGATCTTTCAATCTATCTATCTATCTGGATAGATAGATTAAAAGAGATGTGGATTCATACTGATACTTCCAACTCCAATCCAGCACCACAGATTTTATTCTAGCATTGTCCTTTTGTTTATTTGTCACTTCTTTCACCAACAGTGAGAAACTTAACTCCAGTTATCTACAATATATTTACTAATGTGTCAACTAGTTTCAGAATTGCTAATCCATACCCTTATGAAAAACAAATTTACCACCTAGAGTACAGTGTTTGTGTCCAGTACTTTAGTTTTACAGTATCCCATCAACAAAGTTACTTAGGTCAGGACATTTCATCCCCACCCCTTCTGTGTGGTTATGTCACGTGCTTGTAATACAGTGAGATTCATTTGTCACTGCATTCCATCTGAGTTCCCCAGCATCCTGATCGATTTGTAAAATTTGCAGAGTAAAATTCACTCTTTGTGGTGTACAGTTCTACGGGTTTTGACAACTTTATGGTCGTGTATCCACCTCCACAGTACCATACAGAGCTGTTTTATTCACCCCCAAAATTCTCTCATACTGTCTCTTCATAGTCAACCCCTTCCCCTACTCCATCCCTTGGCAACCATTGATCATTTTCCATCCCTGTAATTCTGCCTTTTCTAGAAAGTCATATAAATGGAATAATAGTATATAGCCTTTTGAATCTGGCTTCCTTCACTTAGAGAAATGCATCCAAGATTCATCCATCTTGTTGTGTGAATCAAGAGTCTATCCTTTTTATTGCCAATTTGTATTCTAATGTCCGGATGCACCACAGTTTCTTTCTCCATTCACCTGATGAAGGACATTTAGTTTATTTCCAGCTTTTGGCAATTATGAATAAAATGGCTATGAAGATTCACACAAAGATTTTTGTTTAAACATTAGTTTTCAATTTGCTTCAATAAATCCCTAGGAGTGAGATATCTGAGTCACATAATAAGTGTTTGTTTAATTATAAGAACCTACTAAACTGTTTTCCGAATGCAACTATCATGTTGCATTCCCAGTTCTAGTTGCTCGTAGTCCTCACCAGCACTTGCTATTTGCAATTTCATTGGTATTTGCAATTTTATTTTTTATTTTAGCTACCTAATAGTTGTGCAGTATATTATTGTGGCTTCTGCTTCCTTTTTGAAAGTGAGTTCTGCTAAATATAGAATCCTGTGTTGACTTTTGGGTTTTCTTTCTGCACTTGAAAGATGTCATTTTGTTCTTGATTTGTATCTTTTGTTTTTGATAATATATCATTCATCATTCACATTATTTCTCCCTGTATGTAATGTCTTCCCCTGTATTTCCCTGACTGCTTTCAAGTTTTTCTTTTTATCTTTGGATTTTAGCAGCTTGACTATCATGAGCTTATGTATGGTTTTATTTTGTATTTTATTTTGTGGGTTTGCTGACTTTCTTCGATTTAAAATTTTAGATTTTCCACCAAATTTTGTAAGTTTTATGCTATTACTTGTTGATTTGTCTTTCTGCCTCATTTAATTTTTCTGTCTCTCCCCCCTCTGCTGGGGAGGCAATCATCTCACAGGTCGTAAGGCTTTCTTTATTTTTCTTCAAAATTTTTACATTCTTTTCTTCAGGCTAGATAATTTCTATTGCTCTATCTTCATGTTTCTTCTACTGTTTCTAATCTACCAGTAAACTCAAAAGTATTTTTTTATTTCTTCTTCCTGTTTGGTTCGTTTTTATAATTTCCATTTCTCTGCTGAGTTTCCACATCTGTTCATTCATTATGAGAATATTTTTCTTTACCACCATGATCATCTTTATAATAGCTGCTTTCTTATCCTTGTCTGCTAATTGCAACACCTTTGGGATAGTTTCTACTGCCTGTTTTTGGTCATATATGGATTACATTTTCCTATTACTTCAAATCTCATGATTTTTTAAATTGTGTACTGGAAACCATGAATGATAGTTATAGAGACTCTGGATTCTATTGTATCCCTTTGAAGAATGTTGTTATTTTTCTAGCAGGGAGTTAACCCGGCTGGACTGAAACTCCATTCCTATCTCCTTTACAATGGGCATAGCTGAAATTCTCATTCAGTTCTTTCATCTTCCAACTGCTGTTTTTACACTAGGCCATCTGGGGCCTACTCTGCATGTGTGTTGTTCAAAGATCTGCCAATTTGGTGTGTGTGTGTGGGAGACTTACACACATATTTTGAGATTTTCCTCTTTGTGGCTCGCTCCCTTCCAGAATTTCTCCCCTAACTTTCCAGCTACTCTGCCAGCCCCAAAATACATCCTCTAACATTACAAGTAAGACTGTAGTTTTTCCCCTGTCTGGGCCACGTACAGATTTTGGAATGCTTTGAGGAAAAAGACTCAAGCTTGCAAATATCTCCTGGTGCAATTCTCATCATTCAAGGGAAGACTCTGTCTCAGTTCTGCTTGCTTTTGGAAGAGATTTATACATACACACATATACACATTTATTGTATCTGTATTACATACAGATACATGATTCTATATAAATACATATAATATTTTATGCAGATTTTATCATTGTTATCTGTGAGAGTGTTAGTTCAACAAGCTACTCCACCATTACTGGAAGCTAGACCTCAATTTTGTTTCTTTTTTGGATTTTATATAAATGGAATTATAAAATATATCCTTTTGAATATAATTTCTTTTATGCAGCATTATGGTTGTGATATTCATCCATGCTATTGCATGTAGCTAGTGTTTGTTCATTTCTGGAAATAATTAATATTTTTAATGGTCATAAAATATACATAACATAAAATTGACCATTTTAACCATTTTTAAGTGTACAGTTCAGTGACATTCAGTACATTCACATTATTGTGTAGCCATAACCTCCAACCATCCACAGAACTATTTTCACCTTGCACTGAAACTCTGTGCCCATTAAGCAACAACTCCCTGTTGTCCCTCCCTCTTGCTCCTGGGAACCACCAGTCTCCTTTCTATTCCTATAAATTTGACTACTCTAAGTACCTTATATGAGTGGAATCACAATATTTTTCCTTTTGTGGCTGGATTTATTTCACTTAGCATAAAGTCCTCAAGGTTCATCCATGTCATAGCATGTGTCAGAATTCCTTCCTTTTTAAGGGTGAATGGTATTCCACTGTGTTTTACACCACATTTTTTTTGTCAATTCATCCATTGATGGACACCTGGCTTGCTTCCAGCTTTTGGTTGTTTTGAATAATGCTGTCAAGAACACGGGTGTACATGTATGTCTTTCTACCTCTCTGTTAAATTCTTTTGGGTGTATACCCAAAAATGGTGTTCTGAGATTCATTTTTTTCACATGTGGGAGGGTTCTGCACACCTCCAACAAGCAATTCTTGGAATGCCAGCTGGTCATCATATAATTCAGCTCAATTTGATGCTGTCAACCCAGAGATACATCCGATTCCACAGGTTGAGGGCTCAGTCCTATAAGACTGCACACCCACCCAACCTCACCTCGACTTCAGGTGCCAGTTACAAGCCCAGGCTGTTACCTGTACTTCTGACTGACTGGCTATAAACCAGAGGTTCCCACAACCTCCTCCTTGGGTTTGATTAGTCTGCTAGAGTGGCCCACAAAACTCAGAGAAACATTTACTAGGTCACCAGTTTATTATAAAAGGATATAACTCAAGAACAGCCTGATGGAAGTGGTGCATAGGGAAAGGTATGTGAGAGAGGGCACAGAGCTTTCATGCCATCTCCAGCTGCACCACTCTCCAAGCACTCCTTGTCACGGCCAACCTGGAAGCTCTCTGAACCTCCTTCTATTGGGATTTTTATGAAGGCTGCTTCACATAGGCATGATCAATTATTAACTCAGTTTCCAGCCCCTCTCCCCTCTCTGGTGGATAAGGGGTAAGACTAAAAATTTCAACCTTTTAATCAGGGCTTGGTCTGCTGGTGACCAGCACCCATCCAGGAGCCATCCAGGAGCCCACCCAGAGTTGCCTCAATAGAACAAATGATTCTCCTAGCATTCTTATCACTTAGGAAATTACAAGGGTTTTAGGAGCTCTGTCAGGGATGGGGTCAAAGACAAATATTAGAACAAGAGATGCTCCTAGTGTTATTATCGTTTAGGAAAGTACAAGGGTTTTAGTAGCTCTGTGCCAGGAATTGGAGGCAGAGACCAATAAATATATTTTCTATTATTTCAGAACCCATAAGTGGAATTGCTAGATCATATTGTAATTCTATTTTTAATTTTTGAAGGAACTGTCATACTGTTTTCCACAGTTTTATATTTTCACCATCAGAGCACAAGGGTTCCAATTTCTCAACATCCTTGCCAATCCTTATTATTTTCTGATTTTGTGATAGTAACTATCCTAATGGGTGTGAAGAGGTATCTCATTGTGGTTTTATTTTGCATTTTCCTGATACTTAGTGATGTTGAGCATCTTTTCAGGTGTTTACTGGCCATTTTATATCTTCTTTGGAGAAATGTCTATTCAAGTCCTTTTTGCATTTTTAAATTGTGTTGTTTTTTTATTGTTGGGTTGTAAGTGTTCTTTGTATATTCTAGCTATTAATCCCTTATCAGATATGTGATTTGCAAATATGTTCAACTGTTCTGTGGGTGGCCTTTTTACTCTGTTGATAGTATCTTGTGATACAGAAAACCTTTGCATTTTGATGAAGTCCAATTTGTTATTTTGTTGTTGTTGTTGCTTATGTCTTTGGTGTCAGATGAAAGAAATCATTGTTGGCAATGGCATTTGGACCCAATGACATGCAGCTTTTACCCTGTGTTTTCTGCTAAGGATTTTATAGCTTCAACTCTAACATTTAGATCTTTGATCCATTTTGAGTTAATTTTTGTATATGGTATAGGGTAAGAGTCCAACCTCATTCTTTTGCATGTGGGTATCCAGTTTTACCAGCACCATTTTTTGAAAAACTTATTCTTTCTCCAATGAATGGTCTTTGCACCCTTGTCAAAAATCATTTGACCATATATGCAAAGGTTTATTTCAGGTCTCTCTATACTATTTCATTAGTATATTGTGTGTATTTATGCCAGTACCGCACTGTTTTGTTTACTTTGTAGTAAGTTTTGAAATCAGAAAGTGTGAGTTCTCCAACTTTGTTCTTCTTTTTCTAGATTGTTTTGGCTATTCAGGGTCCCTTGAGAGTTCATATGAATTTTAGGATAGATTTTTCTATTTTTGCAAAAAACATCATTGGAATTTTTACCTCCTTGAGTAAGTTGGTTCTTAAGTATTTTACTCTTTTTGATGCTATTGTAAATAAAAATGTAAAGTTTTTAAATTTCTTTTTCAGATTACTTATTATTAATGTATAGAAGAACAACTAATTTTTGCATGTTGATTTTGTGTCCTACTAGTCTGCAGAATTTATTAGTTCTAAAAATTTTTTTTGTGGAATTTTTAAGTGTTTCAACATATAAGATATTATGTGTGAACAAATACAATATTATTTCTTCCTTTCCAATTTAGATGCTATTTCTTTCTTTGTCTTGCCTAATTGCTTTGTCTAGAACTTCTAATACTCTGTTGAATAGAAGTGGTGAAAGTAGACCTTCTTGCCTTGTTCCTGATCTTAGAGGAAATGCTTTCACTCTTTCACACTTGAATACAATGTTCTCTGTGGATTTCTATATATGGCTTTTATTATGTTGAAGTAGTTTCCTTTTACTATGAGGGTTTTTTAGTGTTTTTAACATGAAAGCATGTTTACTTTTGTCAAACGCTTTTTCTGCATCCATTGAGATGATCATGTGTCTTTTTCCTTCATTCTGTTAATGTGGTTTATTACATTGATTCATTTTCATATATTGAAACATCCTTGCATTCCAGGAATAAATCCCACTTAAAAATGGGCCGGCCCCATGGCTTAGTGGTTAAGTGCGCACGCTCTGCTGCTGGCGGCCCGGGTTCGGACCCCAGGTGTGCACCGACACACAGCTTCTCCGGCCATGCTGAGGCTGCATCCCACATACAGCAACTCGAAGGATGTGCAGCTATGACATACAAATATCTACTGGGGCTTTGGGGGAAAAAATAAGTAAATAAATAAAATTATTTTTTTTAAATGATGTATAATCCTTTCAATATGCTGCTGAATTTGGTTTGTTACTATTTTATTGAGGATTTTTGTATCACTATTCATCAAAGATATTGACCTGTAGTTTTCTTTTCTTTTAGTGTCTTTGGCTTTCATATCAGGGTAATGCTAACACCATAGGATGACTTTAGAAGTATTCTCTCCTCTTCAACTTTTTGAAAAAGTTTGAAAAGAATTGGTGTTAGTTATTTAAAAAAAAAGTCTTTGGGCCCAGGAATAAATTCAGCATAAAATAAATACAAATAAATATTTTTCTAAAATGTGAAAAAGTTTTTTCCTAAAAAAAATTAAAAATTAAGCAAGTACATCACTTATCACTTTATTTCTAAAAAGTTTTTTTAACCTAATAGTAAGCATAAACAAATTGTTAGAATTAAAATGACTCAAGTGTTAATTTTCTTCATTGCAAATTTTCTGACAGAAGTATATGATGCCATCATGTATGACATCTTTTATCAAAAAATGGTCATTTTTTGTAGTATTTGAGAACATTATGAATTTTCCCAGTGGCATCTGACAATACTCTGATATGCAAAGTTATCTTTTCAACATATATGTCTTTACCAAATTAACAAACTCTGTCAGGTGCTAATTAATCAACTACTTTTCATATGATTCAGGTTCTCCACCATCAACTTCCTTAACCATCAGGAAATTCTACAACTTCTGCAAGATTAACAATTTTACCTTACACTGTACTTATCTCATGTGGTTTAAAACATCCAAAAATCATTGATAAACTGATCCTGCCCAAACTAAATCATGGTGAATTATAAAAGATGGTCTCTGTTAAGTGGGGAGGGATTTCAGGTTGAACTTAATTTTATAAGTGGTCAGTTTATTACAGTGTATGGTTCGGTTATGTATTTCACTTCTTTTTTAAAAAAGTGATAGTTGAGGGCACTTAGATAACAAAAAGTTGAGAAAATAAGGAACTGATATACTCTGTAAGCTTCAAATGTTTTCAAGCATAAGATACAATAAGAACTAAAACTAAGAAATGGCAGAGGAAATAGAGATAAGAGGATGAAATTGCAAAACTGAATCTATAATAATATCTCAATGGCTAGCGTTGTGGTGCCAAGAAGGTGGTGAAGTCAAAGAATTCATAAAGATGATAATAAACAGATTGCAAAGAAAAAAGACTGAAATTTTTATAGAGAGAATTTTTACAGCTATATTACAAATAGAGAACAGGGAAGAGAAGTTGGAGTGAGAGACTATCTGCTTCTTAAATTACTTCCACTGTAGAGAACAAAAAACCAATTTGCTGAAATCTTTATTCCCCTCTATGACCCTATGTTTACCTGCAAAATCTCAGCCCTAAACCTCCTTTTCCATCCCTGGGGAACAGAGCAATTAAGCTCATCTGAAACCTCAACTGCCCAGCCTGTGAAATAAGGCCGGCCATCCATTCTCACAGAGGAGCCAACTGGAGGTAGGATTTTTGGTTCTGAATTCAGCTAAACATCTTCAAAGAATTGTATCTGACCTTCCTTATCCAGGGCTATCAGTGAAGGGCTGGCTGGCTTTCAGAGAAGACCCATTGACAGTCAGCTGAGACATTTTCTGTTGAGCTCTCTAGAGAAGGCTGTGGGGTTTGTCGGCAAGAGTTGATTTCTATATGGGTTATATTGTTTTATTTTATTCAGAGATTTATAAAGAAATTTACATGGTAAATATTACTTATTGTCAAGCAAAAAGGTTGTCTATTCTCTGGTCATTTAAGCAAAATCCTCCTCTCAGTGCCCACCCATGGACAGAGCCCAGATTTAATCTCCAAGCATCTGCCAGGCACTCTGTGGTCCGTGGGAAGCCCTCAAGTTGGTGTCCTATTCCCTTGTGTCCTGTGCTGGTACTTAATCTTCCATCTCTTCAGAGTACAACTAGACAGAAGCTCAAAGGACTTGACATTGGAGAAATGTACTTTTCATTATATTTAGACTTCTACACTTTTCCAAAAGGCTCTCAGCATTTCCAGTAATTGTACAGCAATTTACCCAACACTAAGCTTCTCACTATTAAAAGTTAAAATAAATAAATTTTGCAAAGGAAAAAAGGGATCTTTGCAATTTTGTACAGAATCTATATAGTGGGTGCATCCTTATAAATGGAGGAAAGATAACAAATTTAACTCTTTTGGTTAGTTAACACAGTAAGTAATATATTTTATATATTACCAATTTTGAGATTATTTGTATTTAAAAATACTGCTTCAAACCTCTAAATCATTGTAAGTGGTAGAGTCTGCCATCTGCTTTGGCTGAACAATTATATACAATAAGTCAGCCAAAATTCTTCCATTCCTGTATAATCTTATATGTGGGTGGTAATGGTTAGTTCTTATAGATTGTTTGAACACGTGCATATCACAAAATACAAGTGGCCATTAAAAATTAAAATGTTCACCAAATACAAGATTATCTGATTCCCAGAAAAAGAAAACGTTAATGTAACATTAAGGCTAAAACTGTCAAAAAGGAAACCAAGATACACTTAAGTCAAGCTTTTGCTGAAAAGTTAATTGGCTCCTCTTTGAAACTTTATCATGTTTATTATGTAAGCAAGATACTTTCAGAGCCTACAATATAGAAAGTGCTTATTGGTAAGTTAACATTGTGATCATTTATTTTGTAAATGTTAATATGAGATATGTAATTCATTTTCTACTATATTCAGATTTTCAAGTTCTGCTAAACCTAAGGCCACATTACTGGCAAGTTGGGATACCTCTAGACATCTGAAAAATATGAGTCCTACACAGAAGCTTATACATTCTCTATTCATCAGGTTCTAAATTCTAAAACATTCTAAGGTTTTGGAACAAACCAATGGCATTCCAAATTGACAGTAAGGCTGTATGTTACATACATGATCCTATAGGAAGAGAAATCCAGATTTTAAATAGAGGAGCTTGTGCACAAAAATAAAGTACGTATTCAAGTCTGAAAGGGGATTTCAAGAAAGAAGGGACTCTCAGAACATGTGGTATGTGGTAAATAACTTACCAAGGGCTCTCTAAAGGAGAACATATTGTGGACAAAAGAGCTTCACAGGCAGAGAGCTAAAATGGCATCTCTGGAATCCTTACGGTGAAACAGACGCTGAACTACTTTTTCCTAGAATTTAAAATGCATCTTATCCTCCAAACAAAAACCACCTCCCTGCCTTGCAGCTTACCTGGGCATGGTGACATGTTGGAATCATTTTTCTAATTCATTGGCTCTTAAACTTGATGGGCACCAGAAGCACCTGGGGGCCTTGTTGAAACCCAGATTGCCAGGCGCCACCCCATAGTTTCCAGTTCAGCAGGTTTGCAGCAGCACCTGAGAATTTGCATCTCTACCCAGTTCCCAGGTGATGCTGATGCTGCTGGACCAGGGACCCCACTTTGAGAACCACAGCCTAATTTATACTCTATATATGATTACAAAACCCATTATTTCATCCTTTGGCTGCTACTTTTCCTTTATCACATCAGCACCTTAGCTCTGAATCTCCTCACCTAGCAATGCGAATACTTGGAGAGTTTCACAGCTGGTCCTCATTTCCGACTCAGTTCTCCCTCTTCCTCTCAATGCTACATTCTCTTGCCAGGTAATTGTTCCTTAAACATCAGTTCATCATAGTTCTTCCTTGCTCAAAAACTCATGGCTAGGGGCCAGCCCTGTGGTGTAGCAGTTAAGTGCTCACGCTCTGCTGCTGGCAGCCCAGGTTTGGATCCCAGGCGCGCACCAATGCACCGCTTGTCAGGCCATGCTGTGGCAGTGTCCCATATAAAATGGAGGAAGATAGGCACAGATGTTAGCCCAGGGCCAGTCTTCCTCAGCAAAAAGAGGAGAATTGGCCATAGATGTTAGCTCAGGGCTGATCTTCCTCACCAAAAAAGAAAAATTCATGGCTCTTATGCTGAGCACAAGACATTTTAAATTCTCTACTTGGCTCATAAGGTCTTTAATAGCCTTACTTTAATAGTAAAATGTGGACACCCTGTACCCTACCCTACCTACTATAAGGGAGTATGTGAGGATTACATAAGATACAGTCAGTTCTCATTATGCACAGAGTGACATTCTATAAATTCACTGTGAACACTGAATCAGTGAATATGACCCACTGCTCCTACAGGAAATGCAGTGTTAGGTTCCTGCAAGCCCTACTCACACTTTCTTCGACTGATCAATACATAACCTTGTTTTCTGTGTTTCTCTTTAAAGTCACCTTATTTAAGATATATTGTTGATATATTAACATTGAACTCACACTAAAGCGCTGTAACTCGTGTCTGAAAGAAGCTTGTCTAACACACATACTTTCTCTGTAAAGGTGCGTCACAGCCTCTTGCCCTGAGGAACACCAGGCAGCATTGCAGCACTACACATGGGGGACATATTAAACAGCAAAGTCACCAACACAAGGCACAAAAAGATAAGAAATGGGGCACTAAATAGACTGCAAGAAGGACACTTGTTTACAGTATGGGCTGAAACAAGAGGGCAGAGCGTCACCTTGTTCCTCTCAGCTGGGAACGTGCACATCGAGTGAATCAAATTTTTCACCACTTTGTGCATATCTGCAAATGGACATGAAAGCCCTGAGAGTGTTGATTTGGGGGCTGCCAGTACATTTTAGCTAGTGGGCAAGTGTGCAAACACGGAATCCACAAATAATGAGGATCAACTATATTATGAAAGCATCTTTTCAAAACCAGAGTATTGCTCAGAAATAAGAGCAATAATGATAACATAACAGCTAACATTTTAGTGCCTACTATGTGCCAGGAGCTCTTCTAAGCACTTTACATTAGTTAATGCATTTCAATCTCACTAAAACCCTATGAGACAGGAGTTATCAGTAGCCCCATTTTATAGATGAGGAAACTAAGGCTCAGAGAGTAAATACTTTGCACAGGTTCCCCAGTTAAAAGTGGAATAACTGGGATTGGTGCCCAGACAAACTGGTCCAAAGCCCACAGCCTCAACCACTATGGTAGGAATGTGAGGGGATTTTCTACCACTCCCCAAAAAGCCCCTTCTGCTCCAGCCAGTGTGGTCTCCCACATACTTATTCACTCATCAAACATTTTCTGAGTGCCCCAAAGGTGTCAAGTACTGTGTTTAGATACTGGAGGGACAAATAGAATGTCGATGCAAATAATCCATAACTAATCTATCAATCAAAATTGGGGTGAGTTTATTATGAGCCAACCTTTGAGGACCATATAGCCCAGGAGAGTCCTTTCATGAAGAAATGGAGCACTCCAAAGAAGTGGGGTGTACAGAGTGGTTATATACCATCAAAGAGCATGTACCACATGTGATTGCAATGTCCCTTTTACAATAGCCACGACATTGACCTCTCGGCATGTCGATTGATGGACACTGTGGGTATCAGCTCTGTTGTCTCCATGGGCGTGGCTGTTGTCTCTAGTTGGGTGGTCACAGGATGGGTGCAGCAATTAAATCCTAGCCTAGGGAGAAATGCTTATCCTTAAGGAGATGCCAATGTGGGGGAAGTTGCATTTACATCTTAAGGACATTGTTCTTGTCTTTGGGACATGTTAATTGCTTAAATCGGATATACAATGGATGAACAGAGGCTACAGGGCCGTTTTGGGAAAAAAAAAAACAAGGTCAGGCCCAACTAGTTTTACACCACATGGCTTCCTCATATGCTCCAATATATCCTATCGCTGGCCATTTATTTATCACTTTCCCCCTTTTGATCTATAATCTTTTGATAGAAAGCATTGATGATCAAAATATTGTCCCTTGGTGCCAGGGTGGTTGCTGCTTGCCCTGGGTCTAT
Source organism: Ceratotherium simum simum (assembly GCF_057802395.1). Classification (NCBI taxonomy): domain Eukaryota; kingdom Metazoa; phylum Chordata; class Mammalia; order Perissodactyla; family Rhinocerotidae; genus Ceratotherium; species Ceratotherium simum. The sequence goes on along the minus strand of NC_141929.1, from coordinate 410,559 downwards.
CATGTCCCTCGGTGCCAGGCTTTTATCTCATCTATTTGCCCAGTTGTTCACGTTGGGTGGAATTAGTCAGATATTGTGGACAAGCAAAGAGGTATATATATATATAAACAGAGGAAGCATTTCACGGGTTTTGTATTAATTTTAGGTTGTTGCACAAACATTGTATATGCGCTTTTTTTTTAATACACATAGCCCCTTATGTTACATGGTGCACAATTATAGAACATGTATGGTAACAATGATAATAATTAAACATTTTTTTAAAAGATTAGTTTAAAATGAGTTTTTAGGCCCTAGTCCTTATCAGAAAAGGAAATTTGTCCAGGGTTATAAGATTGATCGGCCATCTCAAGTCGCCAAGTCACCATTACTCTAGTTTGCATGCCAGTCTTACAACACTGAGTAAAGAAAACAACAATCAGTTTGAATATTATGATTAGTACAAGAATTCCAAGAAGTAATAGAAATAGGAATTGCAATCCAGATCGAAAAAGGGAACCAATGCCAGAAGGGAGCCAACCAAACAAAGCAAGGCTGGGTGTAGGATCTCATAAGGCATTCATCTGTTTTTTCATGTGCTTTAGTAGAGATGACACATTGGAAGACTCGTCAGGTGTAAACACACAGCATTCAGTTTGAATGATCGCACATGTACCTCCTTGAGTTGCTGTAAGAATATCTAAGGCCATTCTATTTTGAAGGACAGCTTTTCTCATTAAAGACATTTCAGTATTTAAGAAAGCTATTCTTGCCTGACTATCATTAAGGGCTTGTTGAGTAAATTTTGTCAGAGCCTCTATATGTGATATGACATCTTCCAGCCCCAAGGAAGGAGCGAATATAGCTGCTAGGTGATCATACCAGTGGAACACTGAACGAGCCCATCTGGCCTTAAGGAGAGGCAGATTGGCCACAGATGTTAGCTCTGGACGAATCTTTCCCTGTATCCAAGAGAAGCCCAGAGTGCAGCGCCCTAGCCATCCTGGTGGCAGCCAAGGCCAGAGGTTTGTTCCACATAACCATTGAGTTCCATTAGGAGCCATCCAATAGACGCCTGGTCTTCGAGACCAGTCTGTTCCAAACCAATCACTTTTTTTACACATAATAGTATTCTGACATGACTCGGGGGGTATCCAGCCCATCTTTAGAGTGTAATTTGGTAGATTTTGTTTGGAATGATTTCTCTGTTCCCAACATAAAGGTGCTGGTATGTTTAAAGATCCATGGCTAGGAGTAAGCCAAACATATCCATCCCAAATTTGTGTGAAACCCTCCATAGTTTTTACTGTAATGTCTGGTTTCTTTTGTTTATCTGCAATTTGTTGGGATAATTGGATGGTTTGAGTAATAGAAAAAGAATAACCGTGTCCTGTATTATTAATAGTATGGGCTATTGACCATGTTTCAGGATCATAATTAGTAATATCAGACGAACTGTGAACATTAGAACTAGATCTTTCTATCACAATAAATTGCTTTAGAGCTTTACAATCTGTGTCTCGAAAGGGAAAGACCCACCAAGGCAAGCCAGAGGTGTTAGAAAGTGGAAGTTGGCCACATAGCCAACTCTTGGACTGATTTTTGTGTGTAGCAAAGGAATGTGTCCATTGCAGAAAAACATTGCTATCAGAGGTCCATTCAGATGTAGATTGGAAAAACAAACATAGCATTAGGGCAACCTTAAATGGCATTTTTTTTTTGTAATCAACAAAAGATTTGTAATTAGGTTCTAATCTATCTTATAAAGTTGAAGGGTAAAGCATTGGTGTAGGAAAATGGTAAGGAAATCTAGAAATTGATTATTTTAGCAATTACATAAATCTTAAACACTACAAGGGTTTAAATGAGGAGATATAAGGTTAGGAATACAGGCCTGGTCCAGAGTCTCGGGACAGCTGTCTACAACAGGTGTCATCATCTTCTCATCCTGGTTTGGAGATATTCGTCTTGGTCAGTCAAAGTTGGGTGTCAGAGACTGGAGTTGAAGTCCATTCAAGTGGAGAAGCCTTTTTTAAATGAGAAATGTGAATCCATGAGTCTACGCCTTTTAATTTTGCAGCACATGGATTGGTTAAAATCACCTGATATGGTCCTTTCCAACGGGGCTGCAAAGAGTCCTTTATCAGGTGTCTTTTCCAATGAACAAAATCTCCAGGTTATAATCCATGATCCTTAAGGTCTTCGTCTCCCGGGAGCTTACTGTGAAAAGAATTAGCTACCAATTTCTCATTTCTTTTGAGACCCTCAATGAGACCTTGACAATAATGTAAAATATCTCCTTTAAGTAAAGTTGGTTCATACATTTCTTCATCTAATTGCATAGGTCGTCCAGTTATTATTTCGAAAGGAGACAGTCGATGTTTACCAAAGGATGTAGATCTAAGACTGAGGAGAACTAGAGGAAGAGCTTTTGGCCATGAGAGATTAAATGCTTCTGAAAGCTTTGCCAATTGAATTTTGATCATGTTATTAGTTCCTTCCACCAATCCTGAGGATTGGGGATGGTAAGCGCAGTGGAAATGCTGCATTATTGGCCAAATATTACAAATAGATTTAATTATTTGTCCAGTGAAATGAGTTCCCTGGTCACTATGTAACTGGGTAGGAATTCTCCAAACAGGAATTATTCTCTCTAATAGTAATTTACCTACTGTTAGAGCCGTTGCTCTTCTGCAAGGAAGGGCCTCAACCCAATGTGAGAACATACAGATCATTACCAAGATGTATTTATATCCTTGAGATGGTGGCATTTGGACAAAGTCCAATTGCCATACCTCAAAGGGTCCCTTAGGAAGGGAAAAGTGGCCTTGTGACCCATGAAGTGGTTTCCCTGGATTCTACTTTGGGCATATAACACAACGAGTATAAGTTTTATGGGCCACAGTGGGAGAAAGTTTCCAAAAGTATTGTTTTCCCCATAAAATCATCTTTTCAGGTGCCCAGTGGGTTAGTTGGTGTATATGCTGGAGCAGGGGCAATTGTGCTCCAACAGGTACTATGGGTTTCCTATTGGGCCCAAACCACATCTGTGAGGGGGTGTCAAAAATTCCCCCTTTTGACTGCCATATCTGTTTTTCTTCTTACGTGGCCACTTCTTGGGCCTGTAGAAGGAAGTCTTTTACTGGGTTAGCAGAGTTACTAGGAAGCAGCAGGCATTCTCGAGGCTGGGTAGGGCAAGCCTTCAAGGCTGCTTGTTTAGCAGCTACATCAGCAAGCCGGTTTCCTTTAGCTTCCAAAGTATCAGATTTGGAATGCCCTAGTATTTTAATAATCGCTAGTTGTCTCGGTAGCTGTGTAGAATGTCATAATTCTGCAACCTGTTTCCCCTTCTTTATAGGCTGATCTGAAGAGGTTAAAAACCCTCGTTGTTTCCACAGCATTCCAAAGTCATGTGCTACTCCGAAAGCATAACGGCTGTCAGTGTCGATATTTGCTACCTGGTCTCTGGCCAATTGACAAGCTCGAGTTAAAGCAATGAACTCGGCTTGCTGTGCTGACTTTATCTCTGGTAAATAAGAACTCTCTATTACGTCTACTGAGGACGTTACTGCATATCCAGCCCGATAACATCCTTGTTCATCCTTTGAGTAAGATCCATCTGTAAACCAAATTAGATCAGCATTATCAATGGGAGTTTCTTGCAAATCATTCCTAGGAGTAAGTAGGTAATTAGTTAATAAATGTAGTCGTGGGCATCTTCTTCTTGTGATGCTGGAAGTAAAGTTGCAGGGTTAAGATTATTACACTGGGCTAAGGTAATATTAGGAGCAGAGAGAAATAGAACTTCATAGGAGGCTAGTCGGCAGACAGAGTAATGCTGTGTGATGAGAATTTAGGAGAGATTCGACTGACTGAGGAACATAGATAGTCAAAGGAGACCCCATCACTATTTCTTCAGTGGTCTTGCATAAGAGCGCTGCTGCTGAAATGGCTCTCATACAAGGCGGAAACCCTTTTGCCACTGAGTCTAACTGCTGACTATAATACCGTATAGGTCAATGTTGACCTCCGTATTTTTGAGTTAAGATACCTAAGACATTTCCTTTATCTTCATGTACGAAGAGGAAAAATGGCAAGCTGTAATTAGGATGTCCTAAGGCTGGTGCTTGGGCCAAAACAGACTTTAAAGTAGTTACTGCCTTCTCTCCTTCTGGTGTCTATTCAATTACATCAGGCTGGTCAGACTTTAGTAATGTATATAAGGGCTGGGCAATAAGTGAAAAGTTAGGTACCCAGTTCCTGCAATATCCAGTTAGTCCTAGGAGTCTTCTTAACTGTTTCTTTGTCTTAGGGAGAGAAAAAGCCAGGATTCCTTTAATCCTTTCAGAATCAATCAACAGTCCATCCTCAGATATCAAGTGTCCTAGATATTTTACAACAGGCAGGCAAAAATGTAATTTGTCCTTGGACACTTTATGCCCCTTAGATGCTAGCTGTTGCAACAGATAAATTGTGTCCTTCTGAGAATCCAACTTAGTGTTTGAACACAAGAGAAATCATCCACATATTGAATTAAAGTGAAGTCATTAGGGAATTCTATATTCACTAAGTCAGCCTTGATTATCTGGGAAAAATAAGTGGGCGTCTCAGTATAGCCCTGTGGCATAACTGTCCAGGTATACTGGCGATCTTCCCACGTGAAGGCAAAAAGATATTGACTATTCTTTTCCACGGGAATGCTGAAGAAGGCACTGCATAAATCAGTGACTGAGAAATAGCGGCTTTTAGTTGGAATGGCCGAGAGCAAAAAGTGTGTGGGTTAGGAACCACAGGATGTCGGGGAATCACGATGTTATTTATAGCTCTCGGATCTTGAACAAATCTCCAGCCTTTCCCATTCGGCTTTTTTACAGGCAAGATAGGTGTATTACAGGGACTAGTACAAGGAATTATAAGTCTCTTTTCAAGAAATTCCTGAATGATAGGGCTTATCCCATTTAATGCCTCTGGTCTAAGTGGATATTGCCGAATATTAGATAGAGGCTTAGAGTTGTCAACAGTCACCTTAATAAGAGTGGCTGATTTAATTTTCCCAATATCTGAAGAGGATGATGACCATAATTCTCTAGGCACTTGTAATAACAGGTCATCAGTTTTCTCTTCTATTTGAGTCATTGATTTCACAATCATCAACCTTTCAGCAATTACAGTCTGGTCAGCATCCCGATTTTCTGAATCTAGAAGCATTTCGCCCTTTAGTGTAAAGGCAATATGGACGTTGTATGCTTCTAGAAGATCTCGTCCAATCAAATGAATTGGAGCACATTTAACCAGGAGAAACACATTTTTTCCTGTGATGGTTCTTAATTGAAAAATTATTGGTTCTGATTTAAAAACCTGCATTGGAATATTCGAAACCCCTACCGTTTGAACTGTCCGTTTACTCCGAGGGAGAGGGCAATGAATAAGGGTAGGGTTGAGGACAGATAAGGTAGCCCCGGTATCTACAAGGACCTTTAAAGTTTCTCCTCCATTAGTTATCTCAATTTCCCCTAAGGCATTTGTGAGGAGGAGGGGAAATGCCCTCTCATAATCCTCGGAGCAGCCCTATTCCTGTTTATTGTTGTCACCCCCTAAATCCCATTTGAGTTTATGGCAGTCTCGTTTGAAACGACCAGGCTTTTTGCAATAGTAACAGACACGGTGATTTCGTTTCTGGTCAGATTTTAAAAGGATGGCGTTTGTTGGGCCACTAAGCTGTTGTAGCTGTATACTCATAACCTTAGTGGCCTTTTTTTTCTGGAGGGTTTTAGATAGTTTATCTGTAATAGTGACAAGAGCACTAGTGTGCATTAAAGTCCAATCCAGTTCATGTCTCTTAACTAATTTTGCTAATTCCTCATCTAATCCTTCTAAGGAAATTGAATTGAAAATTGAATCATTTTAATGATCCTCAAAACATTCAGGAGCCACCCCAGAGTGCTGTTTGAAGGTTTTCTCAAGCCTTTCAAAATAATCAAAGATAGATTCTTCGGGTCTATGCTTACATTGATGGACTTTAGCCCAATCTATCTTCCTGGGAAAAACTACTGGAATGGCTTTGTGTAAGTTTTGAGCGATATCCCTACACTCCTTTAGGTGGTGAGGCTCATGCTTATGTAAATCCTCCAGGGGGTCTCTCCAATCTGCCTCTTTTATCCATTCATTTGCTTTGTTCTCAGACACCAGCAAATGCACAAGCTGATATAAATCTGAATATCCTGTGCATATGTTCTAACAATAAAATCAAATTCTTGAGCAAACCCTAAAGGATCTTGCAAAGGGTCTGGGAAGTCCTTCGTTAAATCCTTAAATTCAGTTCTAGTCCAAGGAGTACAAACAAGAGCAGGCTCACCTCACCCAGTAACAGGTTTCTCCTTAAAGGGAGCCACTATAACATTAGGACATTCAATACCTGCTCCCTGAGGGTTACTCCTTGTTTTCTCTAGGGGTGGAGGAGGAGGGGAAGGTGAAGGAGGAGGAGGAGGGGAAGGTGAAGAAGGAGGAGGAGGAGAGGGAGGAGTAGAGGGAGGAGGAGGAGGTGAGGGAGGAGGAGGAGGTGAAGGAGGAAGAGAAAGTGAAGGAGGAAGAGGTGAGGGACGAGGAGGAGGTGAAGGAGGAGGAGGTGAGGGAGGAGGAGAAGGAGAGGAAGGAGGAGGTGTGGGAGGAGGAGGTGTGGGAGGAGGAGGAGGTGTGGGAGGAGGAGGTGAGGGAGGAGGAGGTGAGGAGGAGGAGGTAAGGGAGGAGGAGGAGGTGAGGGAGGAGGAGGAGGTGAGAGAGGAGGAGGTGAGGGAGGAGGAGGAGGTGAGGGAGGAGGAGGAGGTGAGGGAGGAGGAGGTGAAGTGGATAGGTCAGGGTACGGAAGCTCAGAAAGGAAAGGATACACGGGTGCTGAGGGAGAAGGAGATGAGCTCTGAGGTGCTGAAAGCGGCGGTGGTGGAGGAGGTAGAGGAGGTGAAGGGGGTGGACAGCTTCTGACTTCTTATCTCTCTTTAATTCAGAAATGGTCTCAGTCAGTTTACGGTTAGTCTCCTGTAAAGAAGTTATTTTATCATTATTACACTTTGAAGCCTCTAAATGCCAATTGTAATAGGCTTCCCCTTCTTTTGTTTTGGTTTTATTGCCGGCTTTTCCTTTTTCCTTTTTTTAAAATAATTTTATTTATTTATTTTTTCCCCCAAAGCCCCAGTAGATAGTTGTATGTCATAGCTGCACATCCTTCTAGTTGCTGTATGTGGGACGCAGCCTCAGCATGGCTGGAGAAGCGGTGCATCAGTGCACGTCTGGGATCGAACCCGGGCCGCCAGCAGCGGAGCGCGTGCAGTTAACTGCTAAGCCCTGGGGCCGGCCCAGGTTTCCCATTTTTAGTTCTGTTTGTTCATTTGCTTTTTATAAAGTCTGAACAACTTCTATGAACTGTGTAGTGGGTCACAAGTGTGCTGCTTTGAGTGTTATTCCCTAAAGGAATGCTGTAATAACTCTCTTACGTGTCTTGGTTTCTCCCACTGGCAGTCTAGGACCACTGTGAGGGTTTGGAGCATGGGTGACAAACCCTCATGTGCCTGTCCCCGGACGAAGCTATAATTAATTAACGTGAATAATAATGGAACACCCTATAGGATCACTATACGTCGTGAGATTCACCCCTGACGCTCCTACTGAGGTTTTTCAGTCACCTGTAAAACGCCTTTTCAGCCAGGAGGAGCCATGTGTCTTTTTTTCATAGCTGAACAAGTTCAGACTCTCATTTCTCTATCAAGCAGTTTTGTTCAGACCTTATAAACATAATTCTTTCCAATTTTAAAGCCAAATTAAAAGGACAACCAACTCAGTTTACTCCAAGCCTTCCCTAAGGTCCCTTGGCCTAGGAAATTCCCTCTAGGTTTTTCTCCACCTAGGAAATGTACTGGCACCCTTCAAAGCCTCTAGTCTCAAGACCTTAAAACAGCTTAAATAAACTCTTGGACCATCAATGTAAAATAAAGAGGTCCAGGATTCAGGAGAACTCACCAGGGTCACCTGAAGAATGCAGTGATCCGGGTGGGGCTCAAAGTGCCCCTGTGGTACCAAGTGTCGGTTCAGTGTAGATTCCAGGTTTTCTCCGGTGGGTTTCTCTGAAATCCTGCCACAACTATGCCAAGAAATGTCGATGCAAATAACCCATAACCAATCTATAAATCAAAATTGGGGTGAGTTTATTATGAGCCAACCTTTGAAGACCATATAGCCCAGGAGAGTCCTTTCATGAAGAAATGGAGCACTCCGAAGATGTGGGGTGTACACAGTGGTTATATACTATCAAAGAGCATGTATCACATGTGATTGCAAAGTCCCTTTTACAATAGCTGAAACATTGACCTGTCAGTACCTCGATTGATGGACACAGTGGGTATCAGGTCTGCTGTCTCTATGGGCGTGGCTGTTGTCTCGAGTTGGGTGGTCACAGGATGAGCACAGCAATCAAATCCTAGCCTAGGGAGAAATGCTTATCCTTAAGGAAATGCCAATGTGGGGGAAGTTGCATTTACATCTTAAGGGCATTGTTCTTGTCTTTAGACATGTTAATTGCTTAAAGTGGGTGTACAATGGATGAACAGAGGCTACAGGCCCCTTTTGGACAAAAAAAAAAACTAGGTCAGGCCCAATTAGTTTTACACCAAATGGCTTCCTCATATGCTCCAATGTATCCTACTGCTCGTCATTTATTTACGAAGAAGAAGTATAGTCTCAGTTTTAAGGAGCTCACTGTCTATGAGACATGAATAAAACAACAGTTATGGAAAAGTAGATAAGTACAGGGTCCCAGAGTGGGGACATCAAAAGGGGTCTCTAGATGGAGACCTGTCAGGGACAGTGTCCAAGAGGAAGGAACATTTCACATGAGTTTAGATTAAGAAATAGGAATTAAGTTGATTAAACAAAGGGGTAGGAGTGCAGAAGAAACACATATAAAAAGACAGATATAAAGGATGCTAAAGCTTTCAGAAAATGGGAGTATTTTTAAGGCTGGAACAAAGTGAACATGTAGGAGACAGTGTGTGATGAGGCTAAAGATGAGGACAGCAAGTGAAAGCCTGCGTGTCCAGCTCAGGAGTCTGAATGTTCTCTCGGATGCTCTGAGCAGTCATTGAAAGAGTCTAAGCAGATGTCAGATTTAAACAAATTTGGATTCTAGAAGGTAACTCTGGAGGCATTGGGGAGGAAAGATTAGAAGAAATTAAGACTGGAAGTAAAGGGACCTGTTGGGAGACTAGGCAACGATTCAGATAAGATAGACCTTGGCTCAGGCGGGGGTTCTGCAGGTGGAGGAGGCCAGGAGGTGGGAAGCAGTGCTGGGCTCCTGGAGGAGGAAACTGAGCTGCCTCTCAGTCACGAGAAGACTGTGCCTGTCATGGCCTCCACACCCCCATGCCCAAATGCCATGTTCCTTTCTAGTTCTGTACTTTCCTCTCTTCTCCCGTCTGAAATCCTCACACTTTCTTCCCTCCACCTGCCCAAAAGTGGTCCCTTTGAGCACTTGATGTAGTCCACCTCTCCTAAGAAGCTGTCCTTAATTACAATTTCTCGATAATATTCCCATTTTTTTTTAGGTTCTCTAATACAACATACACTAAATACCTTGGCAGAATCAAGTTACATCTTGTGAACCATGTCATGTATGTGGAGGAGCTTGGAACCTTATAATTCTTCATATTTCCTTCAATACCTACCACAAATACCTTGCACATATAGGTCAATGGATGTCCAGTAAAGTTCAATAAAGAAGAAGCACCCTTTATAAGACAAGAACTTTTGTGAGCTCTGTTATTCCTTTAGATCAGCTGCTTGAACCATTTGTCTTTCTCCACAGGTCAACAGTGTTGCCCAGAACAAATGAATTTTACATCTTCTCAAACTCAATAGAGCAAAGATGGAACTTCATTCCCCCTGCAAGCCTTACTGCCCTAGAGAAAAGCAAAAACAACGTGCGACATCTAATTCTTTCTCCACATTCTCATCTCAAATTGCAACTGTTTTCCAGATGCTAACTGGTTTTCATTCTTAAAACTGACAAAAATTTTTCTCATTATTTCTTTTTCTTTCTTTTTTTGTGAGGAAGATCAGCCCTGAGCTAACTTCTGATGCCAATCTTCCTCTTTGTGCTGAGGAATATTGTCCCTGGATTAACATCTGTGTCCATCTTCCTCTACTTTATATGGGATGCTACCAAAGCATGGTTTGACAAGAGGTATGTCAGTGCGCACCAGGATCTGAATCTGTGAACCCAGGGCTGCCGCAGTGGAGCATGCGCACTTAACCGCTGTGCCACAGAGCTGGCCCCTCTCTTTATTTCTAAAGCTGAAATGTCTAAATCGTTCTCTGGGCTAGGTGGAGTTTCCATAAAATGAAAATGTACATTCCAGAAAAATCTTTAACTTTCCAGAATAATCCTTAATATATTATGGTAAACACCTTGGCAAAATGTCACTGATTTTCAATGTCAGTGCCTCCACAAGGGTATCCTCGCATTGTCTCCCCTCCCAACCACCTCTCACTTTGTCCCTCCCCAGTCTCATGGGCTCAAAGTGTTTACTGAGCACTAAGAATGATCAGAGTCTGAGGGAGACTTCAAGGATGACTAAGCCATGTTTTTTGACCCTAATCATCTCTCTCCATCTCTCCTTTAACCTCTATTTTTCTTATCATGGTTTCTACTTTAGTTGTTTACTTGTCTTGTGAATTGATGTTTTGTGGTTTATAATTCCCATGTAAACTCATATTACTTTTTGCCTTAGAGTTTAGAAAGAACTTACATTAAACAATGTTTTTTCCCAGCCCTTTGATGTCTCTAATACCTTCCAATGCAATTCAAGTGGCTTCTTGTTTTTATGTCTCCATCATTATTCCTTCAGAATTATGTTCACCCCACACTTTTGATCTGACCAATGCTGCTTTACTCTTTAAACTTTTCTATGCCAAACTCACGTGAAGAATCCCTCAAGCACCATCAACTAGGCGACCCCACATTCCTCACATCTGTTTCCTTGATTTGTTCCTAAATAAAGATGTTTCTTTTTTGTGTGTGTGAGGACGATCAGCCCTGAACTAACATCCATGTTAATCCTCCTCTTTTTATTTTTGCTGAGGAAGACCAGCTCTGAGCTAACATCTATTGCGAATCATCCTCCATTTTTTTCCCCAAAGCCCCACTAGATAGTTGTATGTCATAGTTGCTCATCCTTCTAATTGCTGTATGTGGGATGCAGCCTCAGCATGGCCAGAGAAGCGGTACGTCAGTGCGAGCCCGACATCCGAACTCAGGCTGCTGGTAGCACAACGCGCACACTTAACCGCTAAGCCACGAGGCCAGCCCAAGATGTTTCTGAAACTAATAATAAATTGTACCAAGTGGTCATTGTATAAAAAGCACTATCACAGATACCTTAAAGAGAACAAATGGAAAAGAATATTCAATTCCTCAGATAGGTTTGCAATCAAATGAGGCATTGAGGGGACCAGGGGGCACTGATCAGAGCAGGATCCTAAGAGAAGAGTTTTAAGTCAATTTCAAATGAGGTTCAAACTGGAATGAGATAGTATTTTACCAGTTATCTGAAATCATAAGCATTTTTCTGACTTTTGAGAGTTTATTTGCATATAAACTGTACATGTGGAGTAAGAGAGTGCTCATATTGTTTAATTTCTTTTTATTATTCAGCACTGTGTAATAGATGTGGCTATTCACAATTAATAAATATTGTAATGTGGAGAGACCCAACTTTCAACTGCCTGATATTATCAATTCTTACACAAAGCTAGGGTTTTAAATATCAAATTTCATTCTAGTTACCTGTCAACTAGTCCATTTATACCAGAAAGATGCTGAGTTATAGGAAAATACTTCAAAACACAAATTTTATATGTAATTTCAAAAGCAAAAAATTAGTTAAAAACTGAGTGGCAACCCGTTTTGGTACCATATATTAATCTTTAACATGGGAGCAAACATTTTTTGAGAATATAATTGATATTTGCCTATTTGTATATTGTAGAATGTTAAAGGATTTACAGTTTTAATATTATTTCAAATACCAGAAAATAAAAAACAGAATTGTTTCAGTTTCATGAAATAGTTTTCTAGACATAGAAGATTTTCACAGCATATTACTTGAAAATAAAACAATCAGTTAGTGAGGTTTAAGCAATGTGGTTTTATTTTAAACTTGCTCATTCCATAGGAGCATCAATAAAAGCCCTCCAGAAGTGGCTGACGCTCTTTCCCTCCATGTGAGCACCAGCTGCGTTTGCTTTAAGCATCAGACTCTTGGGCAACACCATAGCCTTCAGCTCCGTTTAGTTGAGAAAAGGCTTGTGTTTTTTCCAGGGGTATGGAGCTCCCAGACTTATTAACTACAGGGAGAGAGTAAGAGTCAGAACACATTCAATAAACTCCAATGTGCTCAAGTAAGAAGGTAAGTGCCTGAACTCACATCTGAAGAAGAGCTTAGAGGATCCTTTCTGACTCTGCTTCGTGCCCCTGACTAAGCAGTCCTGGACATCCCCGTTACGGCCACAGAATAACACTGGCAGTCTTGATGGTCCAGAAATCCTCCTTTGGCCATCATTTGTACAGAGCAAACTGGCTTAAGACCTCTCGTTTCCTGCTGCAGTGGTAATTTACAGAGATACAGAACTGCCATCTAGTGACTAAGAAGAAAACAGCAAGGTGCTTTACATGGAAAATGAAATTGTAAGTGTTTTAAAAAAGAACAGTGAAGTGCTAAAGTTGGTAAAGTTGACACAAAGTTGACACAATGTGGCACACGAAAGTTATAGTAAAACTGGAAAATGTGTAGGTGAAGTAATCAGTTCTCTATGCCTCTAAAATATCACTTGACATTTGACTCATAAATAGTATAGTTTAAATATAATAGAATAACTTTGGAAATAAACGTCTCATCTCATCTCATCCAATGCTGTTGGCAGGAGCTGGTATTAAATAGCCAGATGGTGAGTACCCATGTTGAAGTACCATTTTTATCACAGTGGAGAGAATAGGAGGCATAAAACCCAACAGACTGATGTTCAGATCTTCCCTCTTACCCTTGATCAATTTTGTAAACATGGTCTTTTTTTATTTGATGTTTGTGAGGAATATCAGCCCTGTGATAACATCTGCCAATCCTCATCTTTTTTTGCTGAGGAAGACTGACCCTGGGCTAGCATCCGTGCCCATCTTCGTCCACTTTATACGGGACGCCACCACAGCATGGCTTGCCAAGCGGTGCATTGGCACGCGCCCGGGATCAGAACTGGGTAACCCCAGGCTGGCGCAGCGGAGCGCACGCACTTAACCGCTTGCGCCACCGGGCAGGCCCCTAAACATGGTTTTCTTTATCAGTTAAATATGCATTATAATAGTTACTTTAAAGGATTACTGTAAGAATTGCATGAGGTAATACAGTAAAGGAACCGGTGTAGAGTGATAGTTAATTCTCCTGCCCTCTCTTCTATGAAACATACACAAATCATCTAAGAAGAGAACTTGTCTATACAATAAACTTATGACAAAGAGTCAATGGCTCCAGAAGTAAGGGCCACCATTGTTGAGGGCTTAACCTCAACTGCTTCCAAATACTCTTAACTCTCCATTAATTTTATGTGTTTTCTATCTTCCAGACACTGAACTGGCTACAAGGAAAGGAGAAGGTGTGAAATTTAAATTGATGTATTTCACCCTTGAATGGCCAAGCTGTAACATCAGGTGTTTTAAATCACCTAGTTCATCAGGTTTTCTGCTTATTACTATATATTTTACCATGGTTCACAGCCCGAGAAAAATAGAAAATCATTATAATTTTACACACATGAATATATATCTTGACTATTACAGCTGGAATCTTAATGTATAGAGCAATGTTGCACATGTTTTGTCCTTGTTGATAGTACAGAGTACTTTTGTCCAGGTTTTTTTTGGCATTATCATATATAATGAAGAACTCAGTAACATATGCCCTGGAGATAAGGATTTAGAAAAATCTAACATACTATCCTAGTCATGTCTCAAAAAAAATGCTCTAAAAATAATGAAAGGATATTTTGAAGGCACTATTTTTCTTAGTTATTTCCAACTTTATGTCCCTTTACCTGTTTTTAATCATTCTGCATCTTTTTCGCTATTGGCTAATTAACTCACAGTAATAAAATAACCCTCAGCTGAGTCCCCCATGCCTCTTCAAGTGCCCCAGGCTGATGTCGGTCTCATCTCTGACAAAAAGAAGCTGGGAAAACCCGTTTTGTGGCAATATTCTCAAGGATATCTTTACTCTTACAATAATAGCTATATTTTTGAAAGGCACCAGTGGATTATAAAATCAAGTACTCGACCAATGTTGTATCCTCATTTTCCCTCCAGGGGGAGCACAACTTTCATGTGTAATGCAGGGCTGCTGCTTTATTGTTTTTTCCTTTCAAGATATTACTTGTAAAACATGTCGACGTAAATAATCTATAATCAATCTATAAATCAAAATTGGGGTGAGTTTATTATGAGCCAACTTATGAGGACCATGGCCCAGGGCCTTCCTTCCCTAAAGAAGGAAGGGCACCAAAGAAGTGGAGTGTACAGGGCGGTTATATACCATCAAAGAGCATGTATCACATCAGATTGCAATGTCCCTTTCACAATAGCCACAAGATCGCCCTGCCAGATTGCCCTGCCAGAATAGCTATTGATGGACACAGTGGGGAGGGCGTGGCTGGTGTCAGGTCTGTTGTCTCCAGCTGGGTGGTCACAGGATCAGTGCAGCAGTCAAATCCCAGCCTAGGGAGAAATGCTTATCCTTAAGGAAATGCCAAGGAGGGGGAAGTTGCATCCTTATCTTAAGGGCATTTATTCTTCTCTTTGGGACATGGCAAAGCAGATACACAATGCAGGTGACAGGCCCTTCTGGAAAAACAAACCCAGGCCGAATTAGTTTTACCCCAAACAGCTTCCTCATATGCTCCAATATATCCTATTGCTTGCCATTTATTTATCATTTTCTCCCTTTTGATCTATAATCTTTTGATAGAAAACATTGATGATCAAAATATTGTCCCTCGGCCCCAGAGTGGTTGCTGCCTGCCCTGGGTCCCTCATGTCCCTCGGTGCCAGGCTTTTATCTCATTTATTTGCCCAGTTGTCCACCTTGGGGGGAATTAATTGGATATAGTGGACAAGCAAAGAGGGATATATATATTAATAGAGGAAGCATTTCATGGGTTTTGGATTAATTTTAGGTTGTTGCACAAACATTGTATATGTGCTTTTTATGACTCCTTGTATTTACGTTATTCACAATTATAGAACAAGTACAGTAACAACGATAATAATTTAAGATCTTTGAAAAGATTAGTGTAAAATTAGTTCTTAGACATAGTCTTTATCAAAAAAGGAAGTTTAGGGCCGGCTCCGTGGCTTAGCGGTTAAGTGCGCGCGCTCTGATGCTGGCGGCCCGGGTTCGGATCCCGGGAGCGCCCCGAGGCACCACTTCTCCGTCCAAAGCGAGGCCGAGTCCCACGTACAGCAACTAGAAGGGTGTGAACCTATGACATACAACTCTCTACTGGGGCTTTGGGGGGAAAAAACTGAATAAATAAAATCTTTAAAAAAAAAAAAAAGGAAGTTTGTCCAAGGTTATAGGATCAATCGACCACCTCAAGTTTCATTACTCCAGCTTACATGACAGTCTTACAGCACTGAGTAAAGAAAACAGCAATTAGTTTAAATATTATGACTAGTACAAGAATTCCAAGAAGTAATAAAAATAAGAATTGCAATCCAGATTGAAAAAGGGAACCAATACCAGAAGGGAGCCAACCAAAAAACTCAAGACTGAACGCAGGATCACTTAAGGCATTCACCTGCTTTTTCATGGGCTTTAGCAGACATGACACATTGGAAGACTCGTCAGGTATAAAAACACAGCATTCAGTTTGAATGATTGTACATGTACCACCTTGGGTTGTCGTTAAAATATCTAAGGCCATTCTATTTTGAAGGACAGTCTTTTTATTAAAGACATTTTAGTATTTAATAAGGCAATTCCTGCTTGACTGTCATTAAGGGCTTCTGTATGTGATGTGACATCATTTAGCCCTAAAAAAAGGAACAAATATAGCTAGCTGCTCGGTGGTCATACCAGGGGAACACTGAATGAGCCCGTCTGGCCTTAAGCAGAGGCAGGTTGGCAGCAGTTGTCACTGTGAATCCTTCCTTGCATTTAAGAGAAGATAGGGTGCTGTGTTTTAGCCATCAGGCCAGTAGCCAAGGCCAGAGATTTGTTCTATATAGCCATTAAGTTATATTAGGAGCCACCCGATAAATGCCTGGACTTTAAGACCAGTCTGTTCCAAATCAATCACTTTCCTTAAGTATGATAGTATTCTGAAAATCTTAAATGTAACAATTATAAAATAGGTATACAGTTTAAGCATAACAAAGGTTTAAATAAGTGGATTTAAGGTTGGGAATACAGTCCTGGTCCGGAGTCTTGGGACAGCTCTCTACAACTGATGTTGTCTTCTTCTCATCGTAGTTTGGAGATATTTGCTCTCTTCCTATAAGGAGGAAGATACTAAACTTATTAGGCTTACTCAGTATGTTAAACTACATGGGAAGCATTGTCAGACAAGTGATGATAAACCTGCTTAGGTGGTAGTTTGTGGGTAAATGTTATTGATATAGGCGTCTTAAAATTGTATAACATTACTGAAATTCTGATCTGTCCTGGTTATCAGTCATAATTCTGGTTATTATTATTTTAAAGTGTTGTATGTCACAAAATTAACCAAATTTCTTTGTTAATTGCCATTTTGAGGTCTTGTTTACAGACTTTTCTTTGCTCTAATGCTTTTGCAAAATGTTTCAACTTCAGAAAAATTCATGGAAAGGACTGTGACAGTTACACTGGAGTACAGGCTTCTGATAAACTTGCTGATCATAAAACTGAACTAGGTAAGAAATTACAGAATTCTGATGGAGAAACTGATGACTTCATGAAGCCATTAACAAAAAGATTGGGATCAAAAATGGATTACACAGGACTAAATGAACTGATCAGGATGATTATAATTTTTATGATTTTTCATTTGAAGTATTGTGGAATTTTTAATGTTTTCTTTTTTCAGATTTAAGGAAAACTTTTTCTCTTTTCTCCTGAGCTAGCTATGACTTATAGCAATTTGGTAAATGATACTTTTGTAAGCAAAATTAAAATAGTTCTCTTTTTCTCTCTACCTAATCCCTCCAGAATTTAAAAACTCTTAGTAACTAAGTATTATTGTTTTCATGGCAATATAGTTATTTGCATAAGTTCAATAAGAATCTGTTCTCCTTATAACAGGACACAATTGGAAATACTGGTTATATTACCAAGGCTGTGACTGGAACATAATATTTACGATATAGCTATACAGATTTGAGGAATGAAGATTGGACTTTATGGAATAAAGCCATGTGGAAATATTGGCCTGGTACCTTATGTTCAATGTTCCAAGCAGCATTTACTGGATAAGTAAAGAATGTCACTTATCTAGCAGGTACAAGGAAACTCGAAATATTTTGGGGGAATCTCGGAAGAGAGGAATTCACCCAAATGTGTAGGTATTGCAGGTGTGGGGAGAGAGGGAGAATCCCCCTCTGCACTTTTCCTTAAGGTTCTTATGGCTGGCCAAATAATCAACAAGACAGGTTAGCAGGAGAAAATAATACCAAGTTTAATAACATGTATACATGGGAGAAACTCAGACACGAGCAACTCGTCCCTCTGTCTAAGCTGCTTGCTTAAGTATTGTAGCTAAAGGTGAGGAAGGTGTTGGAGGTGGGTAGTGGTCTGGGACTTCAGAACGCAAGAAGACAATTCTTTTCAGGGTCATCTATAGATAATGTGGTCAGGGGGAGATAGAGTTTTTTTGATAAAAGGGGCTTGGTTCCCCTCCCATTGTAACATCTATTTTACATGATCATTACAGCCATCATGATAGAAGATCTGTTCCAGGAAGGAGCCACCATGTCAAATTCTTTTTTATTTTTTTTAAGATTTTATTTATTTATTTTTTCCCCCAAAGCCCCAATAGGTAGTTGTCTGTCATGGCTGCACATCGTTCTAGTTGCTGTATGTGGGACGCGGCCTCAGCATGGCCAAAGGAGCGGTGCATCGGTGCACACCCGGGATCTGAACCCAGGCCACTGGCAGTGGAGCACCCGTACTTAACCGCTAAGCCACGGGACCGGCCCCATGTCAAATTCTTTAGGCAGTTAGTGGGAGAGGTCAAATGTCCCTCAGAGAAAACAATCAAGGTAAAGAGATATATTTGAGGGTGGCCAAATCTTGATCTCCCACACAGGAAATGTCTGATGACAAAATCCTTGACTTGGCTTTCCTGGCCTCGAGAGGCCTTTAAAGTTCAATCTGAGATTCCTTATAAAAAGTTCCATGGCTTAGCGGTTAAGTGCGCGCTCTGCTGCTGGCGGCCCGGGTTCGGATCCCGGGCGTGCACCAATGCGCCACTTCTCCAGCCATGCTGAGGCCGCGTCCCATGTACAGCAACTGGAAGGATGTGCAGCTATGACATACAACTATCTACTGGGGCTTTGGGGGAAAAAATAAATAAATAAAATTAAAAAAAAAGTTCCAGGGCCCGGGCCTTGGCTTAGTGGTTAAGTGCATGCGCTCCTCTGCTGGCGTCCTGGGTTCGGATCCCAGGCACGCACCGACGCACCGCTTCTCCGGCCACGCTGAGGCTGCGTCCCACATACAGCAACTAGAAGGATGTGCAACTATGACATTACAACTATCTACAGGGGCTTTGGGGGGAAAATAAATAAATAAATAAAATTAAAATTCTCTTAAAAAAAAAAAGTTCCAGCAAAGCAGATTTAAAAGAGCCTATGTGATCAATTGCTATTCTTGATGTACTTATGTAAATAATTGGGCCAACTTTATTGGAACTAGACTTATTTTACAAACTGGTTAGTCTAAATTTGGCTATCTTTGATAAAAATGAGGGTGATTTTAAAGAGAAAAATTATATTTCAGTAAAAACTATAGTATACATTTGTGGATATTAGATCCTAGTTTTGTTAATTGTCTTTTGAGGTTTTTGTTTTATATCTGTTTACTGGACTGGATCCTGATTTCTTCTAGTCTCCTAAAATATCTGGCTACAGATCTCCAAACTAATGTTTTTCATTTTTTCCATCATTTTCATTTGGAATCACTGAGAACTAAACCTGCCCTTTTTCCTGAAGCCTTACAAACTGAAGCTGATGGACTTGATATAAACTTGAGAGATGACCTGACGACATCATCAGAGACATTTTAAACTGCAAAAGATGCTTTGGTGCTGACATCTAAATATCTTCTTAACTGGCTGTCTTCTAAACTCAGAAACTGCTTTACAACTTGCTCCAACCATTAACCTTGTTTTTCTTTTGTTTACATAGAAATGCTTCTATTAAATACTTGATTGCTTGCTTCCACAATATAGGTGTAACCTTAAGAGCTCACCTGCATCATCACCTTCTAAAATGAACTTAACTGAACTGATCTATTATCAGGACTAAGAAATGTGTTCAGTGAGATGAAACAATCTACCAACTCAGCTTCTGGACTATGAAACTTCTTTAAGTTTCAAAAGGACTGTGAAACTTTTAGTTTCAAAGGCAGGACTGTGGGAGATCAAGATTTGGCCACCCTGAAATATATCTCTTTGCCTTGATTGTTTTCTCTGAGGGACATTTGACCTCCCCCACTAACTGCCTAAAGAATTTGACATGGTGGCTCCTTCCTGGAACAGATCTTCTATCATGATGGCTGTAATGATCATGTAAAATAGATGTTACAATGGGAGGGGAACCAAGCCCCTTTTATCAAAAAACTCTATCTCTCCCTGACCACATTATCTATAGATGACCCTGAAAAGAATTGTGTTCTTGCATTCTGAAGTCCCAGACCACTACCCACCTCCAATACCTTCCTTGCCTTTAGCTACAATACTTAAGCAAGCAGCTTAGACAGAGGGACGAGTTGCTCATGTCTGAGTTTCTCCCATGTATACATGTTATTAAATTTGGTATTATTTTCTCCTGCTAACCTGTCTTGTTGATTATTTGGCCAGCCATAAGAACCTTAAGGAAAAGTGCAGAGGGGGATTCTCCCTCTCTCCCCACAGTACTATGGGTTTTTTTACTGGGTGCAAGCCACATCTGTGAGGGGGTGACAAAAATTCCCCCTTTTGACTGCTATATCTGTTTCTCTTCTTCCGTGGCGATTTCTTTCAAGCTTGTGGAAAGAAGTCTTATATTGGTTTAGCAGAGTTATAGGAATTAGCAGGTGTGGGAGATCAAGATTTGGCCACCTTGAAATATATCTCTTTACCTCGATTGTTTTCTCTGACGGACATTTGACCTCCCCCACTAACTGCCTAAACAATTTGACATAGTAACTCCTTCCTGCAACAGATCTTCTATCTGATGGCTGTAATATAATGTAAAATAGATGTTACAATAGGAAAGGCACCAACAAGCCCATCTTATCAGAAGTTCTGTCTCTCTGGCCACATTCTCTGGATGGCCCTGTGAGGAGTTGCCAGACAAACATTTATATTTATAAGGGAAATCTCCATTTGTAAAGGTATCTCTCTCTCTCTGTATTGGGAAGAGGGGGGATGACCTCATTTCTAGAAATTTATCAATGTGAAAGGTGAGGCCTTAAATCTGCATAATAACTTTACTCTTGTTTACAGTGCTTTAGTGGTGATCTCCTGTAACTGACACCCCGCCACCCCCAACATCCTCCTCTGTCTTTATGTAAAGACGGTATCTAAGATGAGAATTTCTGCTATTGTGTTGAGAAACGCAGTGTCCCTGGTTTCTCCCATGTATACATGTTATTATACTTGGTATTATTTTCTTCTGCTAACCTGTCTTATTAATTATTTGGCCAGCCATAAGAACCTTAAGGGAAAGGGCAGAGGGGGATTCTCCCTCTTCCCCCACACAGCCATTCTCTGGACTGCATATCCAGCTTGGTAATATCTTGCTTATCATTTAAGTAAGACCCATCTGCAAACCAAATTAAATAGAATGCAGTCGTGGTCCTTCCTCTTGTAATGTTGGAAGCAAGATAGCAGGGTTAAAATAGTGAGTGATATTTACCTACTCAGTGTAACCTAAGAAGTTTTATCATTTACTTGACAATGCCTCCCGTGCAATTTAGCATACTTAACAAACCTAATTACTTTAGTATCTCCCTCTTTATAGGAAGAGATCAAATTTCCTTGAGAATTGCCAGGGCCCTTTGAAAATTCTCAAAGAAAAAAGTTATTAGACAGACTTTATTTAGGATATGAATTTTGGGGAGATTGTGAAAAATACAGAGGGGTTTTAAACACTTGGTCAGACAAGATCAAGGAGTTGCTGTTCTTGTCGCAGTGAAACCATGCTTAGTTAACAAATAGCATTTAAACAGTCAAAAAGACCTTAATAGAGAAACCTCAGTCTTTTGAACATAGGAAATTACTTTAACAAAACAGATCTCTGTTCTTTAGATAAACTTAACTCAAAGGTAAAGAAAAATCTTTTTACGTAATAACCTCTATCAAGAGTAGATTAAGAGTAGAATAGGGCCGGCCCTGTGGCTTAGCGGTTGGGTGCGCGCCCTCTGCTTTTGGCGGCCCTGGTTTGGATCCTGGGCGCGCACCGACGCACCGCACCGCTTCTCCGGCCGTGCTGAGGCCACGTCCCACATACAGCAACTAGAAGGACGTGCAATTATGACGTACAACTATCTACTGGGGCTTTGGGGGAAAAAAAAGAGTAGAATAAAATTATCCTTTTAAAAGGAAGAAGACCAAATTTGAATTTTGTACCAGCTTACTTTTGATATTAAAAATCATTTACTTAATTGGATTTAGTTTAATCTTAGCCAACTCGACCGTGTATAAAACTCCTCAGGGTTTCTCTTCAACAAACCTTCTATAACTTTTTGTTTACATTCAGAATTTGTGCCATGAGCTCCTTTTTTTTTCCTTCTAGTACTTTTCAGGGCAAATTTATCTTTCCTAACCCAACAAAAATATTTCCATTTTTCATATCTTCTTAAAGAAAACACAGATCTTACTCTCCTTGAATACAAACATATTGTTCTTAAGTTTTTAGTAGCTTAATCACATATTAGAAATTTTTAACCCTTAGAAACCTTAATTTTTAAGTAAAAACTAGGCAAGCAATTATAAAATTTCTTTCACATTAGCATTTCGTGGCTTGACAAATTTATATGGACACTTTTTATAATTTTTGGAAACATGTTACTTTATAGTACAATCTTTTAAATAAAACACAAGACGTGTTTACCAATAGACCCAAAACACCTTTTAGTTTTTCTGTAATAAGCCAAAAGTAGATAAACCTATATTTAGCAATGTCTAGTATCTTATCTTATTTGGAAATGATCTAGATACTCAATGAATTTTTATCATAAAATTTAGAAAACCCTAAAGTTTTAAGTCACCAAAAACAGTTTAGAAGCTATATACACTATAACATATGATTATTGTTTAAAGTTCTCTTAATACTCATTTTTTCCACATCTATTTAGTTACCTGTTCTCAATAATTATTTTTTTTAAAGATTTTATTTATTTATTTTTTCCCACCAAAGCATCAGTAGATAGTTGTATGTCATAGCTGCACATCCTTCTAGTTGCTGTATGTGTGACTCGGCCTCAGCATGGCCGGAGAAGCGGTGCCTTGGTGTGCACCCGGGATCCCAACCCGGGCCACCAGCAGCGGAGCGTGCACACTTAACTGCCAAGCCACAGGGCTGGCCCCTCAATAATTATTTAGATTGCCTACAAGATTTTATGAGACATTAGATAATATTAGCCATCATTTACTATTTTTGAGACCAGTTTTGTAATAGAAATAACATCAGTTTATTTGATGAATAAAGGCTGCATATCTGCATTTTATCCAATGCTGAAAACTAACAAGCTTAAATAAGCTTTTATTTCCCAAAGATTATTTCATATCACATTAACTGGAAAAATATTTGGATTTAGAAATAACTTTTTTTCTTTTAAAGATTTTATTTATTTATTTGTTCCCCCCAAAGCCCCAGTAGATAGTTGTATGTCATAGCTGCACATCCTTCTAGTTGCTGTACGTGGGACTCGGCCTCAGCATGGCCAGAGAAGTGGTGTGTCGGTGCACGCCTGGGATCTGATCCCGGGCCACCAGCAGCAGAGCGGGCACACTTAACCGCTAAGCCACCGGGCCGGCCCTAGAAATAACTTTTTTAAGTGCTTATTTCAAGTTAATTGAATAGACCTCTTGATTTTGACCATAACCTCCGGAGGTAAAACACCGCGCAAATATAACATACATTTAGAGACACACACATAAAGAACAGACAGATGCAACAAAGATTTTATAGCAGCTGTTTTAGAAAATTTAGCAGTTTCCATCTGCAGAAAGCTTCTTTCCATTTTTTTTTCTTTCAGTCTTAGGCCCCCTGCTGTCTTAGCACTTGGGCAAGTCTCCTGGGTTCAGAGGCCAGGCGGCCAAGCCGGGAATGGTCGAGCAAACTCAATTTTCTGCTTTTCTTTTATTTTATTTTACTACAAAGTCTGAACAATTTCTAGGGACTGTGTAGTGGGTCAGGAGTGTGCTGCTTGTGAGTGTTACTCGCTAAAAAAATGTCGTAATCACTCTCTTACATGCCTCGGTTTCTCCCGCCCGCAGCGTGGGGAATGCCATGGGGGTTTGGAGTGCAGGTGACCAACCCTCCTGTGCGCGTCCCCGGATGAACCTGTGATTAATTAACATGAATGATAGTGGAGCTCCCTATAGGAAGGACCGTTACACGTCGTGGTGTTCGCCTTTGACACCCCCGTTGAGATTCTCAGTTGCCTGAGAATTCCTGAAAGGTCGGGAGGAGAAATGTCCCTTTTCTTCAGAACTGAACAGATTCAGTCTCTCATTTCTCTATCAAGCAGTTTTGTTCATACTTTATAACCATAATTCTTCCCAATTTTAAGCCATATTAAAAAGTCACCCTGCCCTATTCAGCCCAAAAGTTCCCGCTAGGCTCCCCTGACCTAGGAAATTCCCTCTACATTTCTCTTTCCTAGGAATTCCTCCCTAGGTTCCTCTGACCTAGGGAATGTACCAATACCCCCTTAAAACACTTAGCCTTAAGCATTGAAAACAGCTCAAATAAACTCTGGACCGTCGACTTAAAATAAAGAGGTCCAGGTTTCATGAGAACTCACTGGGGTCACCTGAAGAATGCAGTGATCTGGAGGGCACAATGGGCTCCTATTGGTACCCAATGCCAGTTCAGTGTAGATTCCAGGTGGTCTCTGGTGGGTTTCTCTGAAATCCTGCCATGACTACACCAACAAATGTCTACATAAATAATCCATAACCAATGTATAAATCAAAATTGGGGTGAATTTATTATGAGCCATGTTTTGAGGACCATGGACCTGGGCCTTCCTTCCATAAGGAAGGAAGGGCACTGAAGAAGTGGAATGTACAGAGCGGTTATATACCATCAAAGAGCATGTATCACATAGGATGGTAATGTACCTTTTACAATAGCCACAAAATTGCCATGCCAGGTTGCCCTGCCAGAATAGCTATTGATGGACACAGCAGGGAGCAGGTCAGATGTCTCGATGGGTGTGGCTGGTGTCAGGTCTGTTGTCGGGAGCTGGGGGGTCACAGGATGACTGCAGCAGTCAAATCCCAGCCTAGGGAGAAATGTTTATCCTTAAGGCAATGCCAATGAGGGGGAAGACGCATCCTTATCTTAAGGGCATTTACTCTTCTCTTTGAGACATGGCAAAGCAGATACACAATGCAGGCGACAGGACCTTTTGGAAAAACAAACTCAGGCAGAATTAGATTTACCCCAAATGGCTTCGTCATATGCTCCAATATATCCTATTGCTTGCCATTTATTTATCAAGCTCAGGGTGTGTCTTTCAAACAGAAATCATCGAGAATAGCATGAAGTAGTCACTTAGCAACAGACGTCACTGTGGCGAAAGAATATTAACAAGTATCCTTCAAATATCACCATTTTCCCAAATATTGTATTTCACTGAGTTAATCAAAAAGGGATTCTTCTTTCTTATACTGACAAATCTCAACACTGAACTTAACACTAGAGGTACCAATTTTGAATAAAGACCTTTAACATCAAAGCCAGCCAATAGATCTTGTTAAAGCAAATCCAAACTCAGGAACACTTTTGTTTTCAGTCACATGCAAATCCTCTCAAACTCAAGATAGGGTCCCGGCTTTGTGCAGATGGAGAAAAGCTTCTCTTCCTCTTTTTCTATTCAGATAGTGCAAGGAAGAGACCAAAAGGTCTCCTGGTGGAACACGAACAGTTCTTTACATTAGAAATGCAGGCAGTGTTTCCTAGCTTCTTTTCTATAGGCCGAGCGAGACCTACTGACCTGCCCAGAGGAGCAAAATTCTGGGCTCCAACAGTAAATACGACTGTGTGCAGTTTACCACAACAATGAACTACAAAGATGTATCAGGAAATATTGTGAACACTCACCCCTAAGCTCTCAGTTTCCCTCTGTCTAATTCCATGGCTACCTGAACTGAATTCATTCTCCATCCACATCCCTTTCGTGACAGTTTTTACCTCCTTGAATCAGCATGTTATAACATCTAAGAGAAATTTATCAAAATACTCTCTTCAAAATAGCTAGCTGAAGTATAAGAGTTGTAGAGGGTCAAGATTTTAAGATGAAAGTGATGTACAGAGTAACTGTACTACAAAATAAAAAGAAAATGAATGAGAACAATAAGAGAAGGAAGAAAAAAATGCTAAGGAGAAGGAATATAATAGAGAGTAAAAGTAAGAAAGAGAAAAAAATAAGAAAGAAGGTGTAGGAAAGAGAAAGAGTCAGGAGAAGCATGAGAAATGGCAAAAAGGGGCACGAGCAGAGGGAAGACACCATGCTCAGAGCAAATGACAAGGCAACTGGCTTCTGAGCAGGGCTCAGGTCTAGAGTCACTGGGCTGCGTTTGAAAACTCCACTCAGTTCTAACATCCAGAGAATGACCACGCCTCATCCAAACTCTGATGACACTGATTACCAGCGCTCTCCTCTCCCGGGACCTGCTGGAGCTTTGGGAACTGCCTCTGTCAGCAGCTCTGGGACTGACAGAGTCCCCATTAAATATTCATCAACTAGGATGGTGGTTTTTTTTAAATTACTTTTTTATTTAAATTATTTTATTTATTTATTTTTTCCCCCAACGCCCCAGTAGACAGTTGTATGTCATAGCTGAACATCCTTCTAGTTGCTGTATGTGGGACGCGGCCTCAGCATGGCTGCAGAAGCAGTGCATTGGTTCGTGCCTGGGATTCGAACCAGGGCCGCCAGCAGTGGAGTGCGTTCACCTAACCACTAAGCCACGGGGCTGGCCCAGGATGGTTGTTTTGAAAGAGTAACGCAGAGAGAGATCTCTCAAGGGTACATATAATCCTGCCAACTCCTACACTCACCCATCTGAAGAATTAAGAAACTAAACTTTTTTTTTTTTAATTACTGTGAAGAAAAGTAGGAGAAAACTTTCCTGGCAAAACTTTAAATGTTCCATCTTTTTTGAAGTTACCTCACAAAATTCTGAGCATAATCTAAAATTCTGGGCTCCCTACAGTTCCAAATATGTTTCAGAAATGATCTCTTTATCATCACAATGTAAGCCTATGCCTTATAAAACAAAATAAACTTGGATGAGTTTTATCTTGTAGAGAGAGGGCAGCAAGAAAAAGAGTAGGATGTGCCTCTCTGCTATGAAGGAAAATAAATAAAATCACCAAAATATACAAAATATGCCTCTAAAACTGAATGAAGCAGTCTCTAAAGAGTTTTACATTTTAAACAAAAATGCACCTATATAAAATTACACATCAGTTTGACTAAAATCTAGTCAACTTAATAGAAGAAGAATTCATTTAGTTTCATTTAAAGAGCATGACTTATGATTAGCTGCATAATAAATCATAGATATTTTAATTGTGGTATACCACATCCCTCCAACAATGAAGGTGGGCTTAAACCTGTAATTTTCCTAAAAGGGGCCAACCGTATGTTCTGCTTATTTGATTATTTAATAGTATGGATCTGTTCCATACAATGAAGGACGTCTACACACAGGCTTTAGCTTGCATAAGTAATGGGAAATGCAGGCTGAGTTTACAAAAAGAAAAATTGAAAATGGAGAATTTTCTTGAGGAGACGTGGTCAATCCGTTCAAGAACGTTTTCTCCCTTGGTCAAGTGAAAAGCTGAGAGAGAATGCTGTCGGCCTCTTCCTTGGCCCCTTATAGAATTCTGCATTACCTCAAGTGAACGTGTCCTAAAGTGTTTGAGCTAAATTTGGAAATGAGTTGATGATACTGTATTTGCATCATGTCACACAGAATCTCTTTCATTAGGCACCATTCAAAACACTTTTTGGGACATTAGAGGCCAGAAAAGTTTTGCTTCTCTGAGAGACTGTTGCTTTTAATCTCATGGACATGAGATGATAGAGAATTATGCCCATTTCCCTTTCTACTTTAAACCTGAGGGATACATTTCCAACTACCTTTAAAAACTGCAGGTCCTTCCGGGCCGGCCCCGTGGCTTGGTGGTTAAGTGCACGCACTCTGCTGCTGGCAGCCCGGGTCCGGATCCCGGGCGCGCACCGGCGTACCACTTCTCCAGCCATGCTGAGGTCGCGTCCCATGTACAGCAACTAGAAGGATATGCATCTATGACATACAACTATCTACTGGGACTTTGGGGAAAAAAAATGAATAAAAAGAAAAAAGAAAACTGCAGGTCCTTCGGAAACACATTTCAGTGCGCTGGCTTACTTCAGCTTCATCTCATTGTTCCATCTTAAATTCCTTTCAGTTTGATCTATTTTCCTTTCTAATCCTTTTGTATACCTAGATATTTAAAAGCTGCTCAAATCTATATTGGAGAAAAGTTGGGTTACAATTCTTACAGCCAGCATATAAACCCAATTTTTAGGGTTTCTACACAAAAAGTTTCTGCCATGTTTCTAGCAGCTCTCCTTCCATATATTTTCCTCCAGGATTTCCTGTGACAAAATTGCCTTTCTAAAAACCAGTCCTCTGTTCATTCTCTTGGCCACTGACATTTTCATAGAAACATAAAGGACTGGATTTTCCAAAGATGCAACAAGAATGATCAAGTCCTGATGCACACCTAGATATCCTGCTCCTGTTCTCCATGAATTTTAAAACTAAAGTTAATTATCTCTTTCATTTTATCTAAATCTATTGAGTAACCTTGACACTGAGCCCCTAAACTGATCCACAGGCTGCTTTAGCAGCCAGAAAACTCTCTCTCAAATGCTTGCATTCATGTGCTGAGTAGGTATTTTATTTATTTAGATCTTATTCAACAAAAGAGCTTCACTGATTCACTCAAGTACTTAAGTATATACTATGTGCCCAAAGGTCTTGAAATGTTGGCAGTCTGCAAGGAAGACAGATACGTATAAACAGATAAATTACACTACAGAAATAATTTGAATGAAAGAGATATGAATAAAATGCCATGGGGCTTCAGGAAAAGAACCACCATGGGTTGACCTACAACTAAGATATCCAGCTATGTACTGGGGTTTTGAGGAAAAAAACAACCACCATGGGGGGTGGACAGGCTTTGTACCATCTAAGTAAAGGAAAAGGAAGGGAGAGAAGATAAAGAGAAAACAAGATAAATGGAAAGGTTTTCTTCTTCTTAATGTTTCTGCCACCAACTTTTGGAGCACACTGCTTGCTGATGTCCTTTATAGCCAGTCTTATCCATCAGCCAGCTTCTATAGACTTCAACAATTCGATTGTAACAAGCTGGGATCCTCTGTGGAGACAATGCCAAATATGTAGGGAGGCAGGAGGGGAGCCAAAGATTCACAGGACTCTGCAGCCCTTCTGCAGCTCACTGGTGGGGAGGGGCACCGAGGCTTCACCTGGGCCTCTGTCTCCAAGTTCACATAAAGGAGGGTCGGTTCCTTCCTTGATATATGAAGGTGGGGAGAAACCTCCTTCACAGAAGGGATTATGGAAAAATTAAAGTGAGAGCCATGAAACAGGCAGAGGAGGCAGCACCATGAATCTGAAGTAACTGGACGTGTGAATTAGTAACCAGTAGGACGAGGAGCTGAAGACAAAAAAAAAAGGCAAAAAGCCAGTTCTCAATTTTCTAAGATGGAAATGCAAGTCTTTCTTCTTCAAAAAGAGAAAAGTCATTGAACCATTTCCTTTAAAATAAAATTGAAAGGGGCCACATGTTGCAAATAATAGTTTTAACCATGATGTCACTACACAATAATGTGTAGCCATCAGCTGTTAAGTGCACTGGAAATAGTTCATTACTTAATAATTATGTTATCAAAGTTTGCAATTGATATATATATTTTAGTAAATAGTAGACTGTGTGCAAAGTTGTCACTATATTATTGACAATGTTACTCTTACAACTGAAAACACGACTAGGAGAGAGAAGATGGTGTGACCTCAGATTGCTAGAGTCACAGCAACAAAAGTCAAGAAAGTGCCATCAGGTCATTTGGACAAAAGGATGCTATATGGCTGTTGGGTTTATAACAGATCAACTGGAGAAAAACAAGTCACTACATTAAATTATTTTCTACTTACCTCCATCACCCTCTCCAAGAACACATATTTTAAAATGAGACAAGTTATTATATTAAAAATTACTTGCTCTGTCATTTTGAAAATTACATCAAAAAATGAAGAAAAAACTAGGTTACAAACATCCTGGTATCAATTCCAACTACCATCTTTTACCAAACTAAAACTCTAATTATCACTAATTCACTTGCAATCTAGTGCTCCTCCAATATACAAAATCAATAACTTAAAATGTTTCATAACTTTTTTTAAATTGCCCTAAAATTTTAGAGGATAATATAAATATATCTCTTGGAAAAGTTGAGAAAGATACAGACACTAGGACAGGAAAAGATGAAAATATTACCCTAATCAATGATGTAAAACACAAGATATGAACAACTGTTAAAAAGAATTCTCTATGAAATGGATCAATTCTACTCTCTCTACACTTGGCTATTTCCTATCAGTAATTTGATGCATAAACAAATAGAATAGTGTATTTAATGGGATCAATTCTTTTAGTTGTGTGCTTTTCCTTGTAAAACTACATATGCTTTTATGTTCTTGCTTTATTTTCAGGTGGTGTCACATTAGAACACCCTCATCTCTGAAGATCTTTGCATTAAGGAACTCTACCTTGGCCCTTGATCAACTTTACTCTGTGTTATGATAAACTCAGAGACCTACATGGAACAATGTTTCCTACATCTTATCTCCCATGAGTTGCTCATGTAAGGGAGTATAGTCCACCAAGTAAACACTAAGCAGTGTTTCAAAAGCATCGGATATCAAAAGGAGGACATGCAGGGCTGGGTGTGGGCCCCCATTCAGTGCCTTAGTGCAAAGAAGAAAGAGGTAAATGCATCCCTCCAGAGACTGGGATAAAAACAGGAGGTTAAAAGCACGAGGCTCCCTTTGTAGGTCTTTAAGCAGGGACCTGGAATAAAACTGTTGACACTGTGGATCATTGTTGGTTTTACAGGGAACTCATGAGGAAGATAAGGAGATGAAATAATGATAATTATAATAACAGCAGCAAACACTTCTACTGAACCAGACACTGCAATCTGAATGTTAATTCTGTGCTTGAACATACATGAACTCCCATAACCCTCAAAATATTCTGATGTAGTAGATGTTGTTCTTCTCACCATTTTATAGATGAAGAGACTGGGTACAGTGGCTAGAAAACTCACCCAGGTTACAAAGCTGATACATGGCAGAGCCCAAGCTCAGTGCTCTTATGTTATGCTCTTTGACTACAACTCCAAGTGAAGTCTCTAATGAGTATATTTGTCTCTATAACCCAATGGGGGAAATATCAAAATTCTTAACTCTAACACCCATGCTTTCATTTAGGAAAAGTTGGTGAGGGAGAGATTTCTGAATAGTAACAATGCCCTTCTATTAACTCTTCACTTATAGATCAGACATCAATAGTCCTGCTCAGTCTACCAAGAAGAAACTGGGACTTTATTATGCCAAAAAGAAGAAAAAACAAGGAATAAAACAACCAAATTCCTTTATACATCATTACACAAATGTGATTCTTAATTCTATATGACTAATATAAAGTGCTTTCCTGGTTTGGGACTCCATATAAAGCTGATGTTAATCTCATGCTATCTTCCCAGCCAATAACACAAAATACTTTAAAACAACAAAAGGCACAAAGACAAAAAACAACCCAAAAGAAAAATAAATATTACATCTGAACGTTGTACAATTTTTTAAAGATTACCTAAAAGTTAGATTTAGTAAAATTTGTATCTCTATCTTGCCTCTCCCAGTTATCTCTGAAGGTAAAGAAAAGGACTAAGAAAGGCACAAGGAAGCCAGTTAGGGAAGCGAGTCAGCGGGAAGAGGTGAGGTGGCCGCCCCTCTGCAGACGACAGACAGAAATCTCCCCTGGGAGCCGTCTCAGGCCTCACAAGGTGTGGAGCTTTGACCTCGGACAGTGGCTACAACTGGACGCCAGCAGCACTGCTTCTCAAACTTCAGTCTACACTATAATAACTGGACAAGTCCAGTGTCCCTTCCCCGGAATTCTAACTCAGCAGCTTTGAAGTTGGGACACGAGAATTTTCCATTTAAGAAGCCTAAGAGTGATTTTCCTTGAGTTATTTGCAGATTATGATCAAAGGCATACCTTGAAGAGAAGCACAAACTCACTACCCAGTATGCACTGCACAGATAACTTTGTGTCACACACTCTCAGACCATTCCCTGCTCCAGGGGTCCCACCTGCTTCAGCATCCTTGGTCCTGTGTTCTTCATCAGGAGGTTCCAACGGTGGCAAAATAGACAGGACTCACCTGGGAAACTGCCCTTCTGTGTAATTCAGTGAGTGCGTGTGCTGCCTGCAGCCCAGGTGTAAAGTGGGTCTTGCTATATTTAAAAATAAATTTCTTTTTAATTTTATTGAGGTCATATGGCTTATAACTGTGTAAATATCAGGTGTACATTACTATATTTCAGTTCTGTATAGACTGCATCATGTTCACCGCCAATAGTCTTGTTTTCATCTGTCACCATACGTACGTGCCCCTTTACACCTTTCCCTCTTTCCCTCTGGTAACCACAATCTGTACTTCTTATCTATGTGTTTGTTTGTTTATTTTCCACATATGAGTGAAATCAATCAGTATTTTTCTTTCTCTGACTTGTTTCGCTTAGTATAATACCGTCAATGTCCATCCATACTGTCACAAATGACATGATGTTGTCTTCTTGATGGCTGAGTAGTATTGCATGGTATATATGTATATATATCACATCTTTATTCATTCATCCATTGATAAGTACTTGAGTTGCTACTCAGTGTCGGCTATTGTGAATAACGCTGTGAAGAACATAGGGGTGCATACATTTTTTTGAATTACTGACTTCATATTCTTTGGATAATTATGCAGAGGTAGACTACCTGTATCTTATGGTATTTTTATTTTTAATTTTTTGAGAAATCTCCATCCTTTTTTCCATAGTGGCTTCACCAGTTTGCATTCCCACCAGCATTGTATGAGGGTTCCCTTTTCTCCACATCCTCTCCAACACTTATTATTTCTTGCCTTTTTAATAATAGCCATTCTGATGGGTATGAGGTGATATCTCATTGTAGTTTTGATTTGCATTTCCCTAATAATTAGTGATGTTGAACATCTTTCATGCCTGTTGGCCATCTGTATAACTTCTTTGGAAAAATGTCTTTTCATATCCTCTGCCCATGTTTTGATCAGGTCGTTCACTTTTTTGTTGTGGAGTTGTATGAGTTCTTTATATATTTTGGAAATTAGCCCCTTGTCAGACATATGATTTGCAAATATTTTCTCCCAGTTGGTAGGCTGTCTTTTCATTTTGTTGACAGTTTCCTTTGCTGTGCAGAAACTGGTTTATCTGTAATAGTGACAAGAGCACTAGTGTGCATTAAAGTCCAATCCAGTTCATGTCTCTTAACTAATTTTGCTAATTCCTCATCTAATCCTTCCAAGGAAATTGAATTGAAAATTGAATCATTTTAATGACCCTCAAAACATTCAGGAGCCACCCCCAAGTGCTGTTTGAAGGTTTTCTCAAGCCTTTCAAAATAATCAAAGATAGATTCCTCGGGTCTATGCTTACATTGATGGACTTTAGCCCAATCTATCTTCCTGGGAAAAACTACTGGAATGGCTTTGTGTAAGTTTTGAACAATATACCTACACTTCTTAAGGTGGTGAGGCTCATGCTTATGGAAATCCTCCAGGGGGTGTCTCCAATCTGCCTCTTTTATCCATTCATTTGCTTTGTTCTCAGACACCAGAAAATGCACAAGCTGATATAAATCTGAATATCCTGTGCATATGTTCCAGCAATAAAATCCAGTTCTTGAGCAAACCCTAAAGGATCGTGTAAAGGGTCTGGGAAGTCCTTTGTCAAATTCTTAAATTCAGTTCTAGTCCAAGGAGTATACACAAGAGCAGGCTCATCTCACCCAGTAACAGGTTTCTTCTTAAAGGCAGCCGCTACAACTTTAGGACTTTCAGTATCTGCTCCTTGAGAGTTACTCCTTCTTTTCTCATGGGGTGGAGGAGGAGGGGAATGTGAAGGAGGAGGAGGTGAGGGAGGAGGAGGAGGTGAAGGAGGAGGACGAGGAGTTGAGGCAGGACGAGGTGAAGGAGGAGGAGGAGGTGAAGGAGGAGGAGGAGGAGGAGGAGGAGGAGGAGAGGGAGGAGGAGGAGGAGGGAGGAGGAGGTGAGGGAGGAGGTGAGGGAGGAGGAGGTGAGGGAGGAGGTGAGGGAGGAGGAGGTGAGGGAGGAGGAGGAGGTGAGGGAGGAGGAGGAGGTGAGGGAAGAGGAGGAGGTGAGAAAGGAGGAGGAGGACAGAAAGGAGGAGGAGGAGAGGGAGGAGGAGGAGGAGAGGGAGGAGGAGGAGGTGAAAGAGGAGGAGGAGGAGGTGAATTAGGAGGAGCAGGTGAGGGAGGAGGAGGAGAGGGAGGAGGAGGAGGTGTGGGAGGAGGAGGAGGTGAGGGAGGAGGAGGAGGTGAGGAGGAGGAGGAGGTGTGGGAGGAGGAGGAGGTGAGGGAGGAGGAGGAGGTGAGGGAGGAGGAGGAGGTGAGGGAGGAGGAGGTGAAGTGGATAGGTCAGGGTACGGAAGCTCAGAAAGGAAAGGATACACGGGTGCTGAGGGAGAAGGAGATGAGCTCTGAGGTGCTGAAAGCGGCGGTGGTGGAGGAGGTAGAGGAGGTGAGGGGGGTGGACAGCTTCTGACTTCTTATCTCTCTTTAATTCAGAAATGGTCTCAGTCAGTTTACGGTTAGTCTCCTGTAAAGAGGTCATTTTATCATTATTACACTTTGAAGCCTCTAAATGCCAATCGTAATAATCTTCCCCTTCTTTTGTTTTGGTTTTATTGCCGGCTTTTTCAACATGGGCGCGCAAATACAGTAGTTTTCAGAGGTCAAACGTTCACCATTTTGGCCATTTACGACCTAAGTCATCCTGAGTTAACCTTTCCCATTTAGTTAAATACTTGCAAGCATTGTTTCCGTATGCAGTATACGTGAAACCAGCGGGAGTCCCCGTCGGGGGTTGTCCATCTGGAAGCCGGCAGGCTTTTGAAGCACGGTTTCCCATTTTTAGTTCTGTTTGTTCGTTTGTTTTTTCTAAAGTCTGAACAACTTCTCGAACTGTGTAGTGGGTCACAAGTGTGCTGCTTTGAGTGTTATTCCCTAAAGGAATGTCGTAATCACTGTCTTATTTGTCTAGGTTTCTCCCGCTGGCAGTCTAGGACCACTGTGGCGGTTCGGAGCTCGGGTGACCAACCCTCATGTGCGCATCCCCGGACGAAGCTATAATTAATTAACGTGAATGATAATGGAATGCCTTATAGGACGGCTACACGTCGTGAGGTTCACCTCTGACACGCCTACTGAGGTTTTTCAGTCACCTGTAAAACGCCTTTTCAGCCAGGAGGAGCCATGTCTCTTTTCTTCATAGCTGAACAAGTTCAGACTCTCATTTCTCTATCAAGCAGTTTTGTAGAGACCTTATAAACATAATTCTTTCCAATTTTAAAGCCAAATTAAAAGGACAACCAACTCAGTTTACTCCAAGAATTCCCTAAGTTCCCTTGGCCTAGGAAATTCCCCTTAGGTTTTTCTCTACCTAGGAAATGTACCGGTACCCTTCAAAGCCTCTAGTCTCAAGACCTTAAAACAACTCAAATAAACTCTTGGACCATCAACTTAAAATAAAGAGGTCTGGGATTCAGGAGAACTCACCAGGGTCACCTGAAGAATGCAGTGATCCGGGTGGGACTCAAAGTGCCCCTGTGGTACCAAGTGTCAGTTCAGTGTAGATTCCAGGTGGTCTCTGGTGGATTTCTCTGAAATCCTGCCACAACTACGCCAAGAAATGTCGATGCAAATAACCCATAACCAATCTATAAATCAAAAATGGGGTGAGTTTATCATGAGCCAACCTTTGAAGGCCGTATAGCCCAGGAGAGTCCTTTCATGAAGAAATGGAGCACTCTGAAGAAGTCGGGTGTACACAGTGGTTATATACTATCAAAGAGCATGTATCACATGTGATTGCAGTGTCCCTTTTACAATAGCCACGACATTGACCTGTCAGCACCTCGATTGATGGACACAGTGGGTATCAGGTCTGCTGTCTCCATGGGCGTGGCTGTTGTCTTGAGTTGGGTGGTCACAAGATGAGCACAGCAATCAAATCCTAGCCTAGGGAGAAATGCTTATCCTTAAGGAAATGCCAATGTGGGGGAAGTTGCATTTACATCTTAAGGGCATTGTTCTTGTCTTTGGGATATGTTAATTGCTTAAAGTGGATGTACAATGGATGAACAGAGGCTACAGGCCCCTTTTGGACAAAAAAAAAAAAACTAGGTCAGGCCCAAATAATTTTACACCAAATGGCTTCTGCATATGCTCCAAGGTATCCTACTCCTTGCCATTTATTTATCAAGAAGAAGTATAATCTCAGCTTTAAGGAGCTCACTGTCTATGAGACATGAATAAAACAACAGTTATGTAAACGTAGATAAGTACAGGGTCCCAACATGGGGACATCAAAAGGGGTCTCTAGATGGAGACCTCTCAGGAAAAGTGTCCAAGAGGGAGGAACATTTGACATGAGTTTAGATTAAGGAATAGGAATTAAGTTGATTAAACAAGGGGGTAGGAGTGCAGAAGAAACACATATAAAAAGACAGATATAAAGGATGCTAAAGCTTTCAGAATGTTGGGGTATTGTTAAGGCTGGAACAAAGCGAACATGTAGGAAACAGTGTGTGATGAGGCTAAAGATGAGGACAGCAAGAGAAAGCCTGCGTGTCCAGCTCAGGAATCTGAATGATCTCTCAGATGCTCTGAGCAGTCATTGAAAGAGTATAAGCAGATGTCACATTTAAACAAATTTGGATTCTTGAAGGTAACTCTGGAGGCATTGTGGAGGAAAGATTAGAAGAAATTAAGACTGGAAGTAAAGGGACCTGTTGGGAGATTAGGCAGCGATCCAGATAAGATAGGCCTTGGCTCAGGCGGGGGGTCTGCAGGTGGAGGAGGCCAGGAGGTGGGAAGCAGTGCTGGGCTCCTGGAGGAGGAAACTGAGCTGCCTCTCAGTCACGGGAAGACTGTGCCTGTCATGGCCTCCCCACCCCCATGCCCAAATGCCATGTTCCTTTCTACGTCTGTACCTTTCCCCTCTTCCCCCATCTGAAATCCTCACACTTTCTTCCCTCCACCTGCCCAAAAGTGGTCCCTTTGAGGACTTGATGTAGTCCACCTCTCCTAAGAAGCTGTCCTTAATTACAATTTCTCGATAACATTCCCATTTTTTTTAGGTTCTCTAATACAACATACACTAAATACCTTGGCAGAATCAAGTTACATCTTGCAAACCATGTCATGTATGTGGAGGAGCTTGGAACCTTATAATTCTTTGTATTTCCTTCAATACCTACCACAAATACCTTGGACATATAGGTCAATGGATGTCCCGTAAAATTCGATAAAGAAGAAACACCTTTCATTAGCTAAGAACTTTTATGAGCTCAGTTATTCCTTTAGATCAGCTGCTTGAATCATTTGTTTTTCTCCACAGGTCAACAGTGTTGCCCAGCACCAATGAATTTTACATCTTCTCAAACTCAATAGAGCAAAGATGGAACTTCATTCCCCCTGCAAGCCTTACTGCCCTAGAGAAAAGCAAAAACAACGTGTGACAACTAATTCTTTCTTCACATTCTCATCTCAAATTGCAACTGTTTTCTAGATGCTAACTGGTTTTCATTCTTAAAACTGACAGAAAATTTTCTCATTATTTCCTTTTCTTTCTTTTTTTGTGAGGAAGATCAGCCCTGAGCTAACTTCTGATGCCAACCTTCCTCTCTTTGTTGAGGAAGATTGGCCCTGGATTAACATCTGTGCCCATCTTCCTCTAATTTATATGGGATGTTACCACAGGATGGTTTGACAAGCCGTATGTCAGTGCACACCAGGATTTGAACCTGTGAACCGGGGCTGTCGCAGTGGAGCGCGCGCACTTAACCGCTGTGCCACAGGGCTGACCCCTCTCTTTATTTCTAAAGCTGAAATGGCTCAATCGTTCTCTGGGCTAGTTGGAGTTTCCATAAAATGAAAATGTACATTCCAGAAAAATCCTTAACTTTCCAGAATAATCCTTAATATATTATGGTAAACACCTTGGCAAAATGTCACTGATTTTCAATGTCAGTGCCTCCACAAGGGTATCCTTGCATTGTCTCCCCTCCCAACCACCTCTCACTTTGCCCCTCCCCAGGCTCATGGGCTCAAAGTGTTTACTGAGCACTAAGAATGATCAGAGTCTGAGGGAGACTTCAAGGATGACTAAGCCATGTTTTCTGACCCCAACCATCTCTCTCCATCTCTCCTTTAACCTCTATTTTTCTTATTCTGGTTTCTACTTTAGTTGTTTACTTGTCTTGTGAATTGTTGTTTTGTGGTTTATAATTACCATGTAAATTCATATTACTTTTTGCCTTAGAGTTTAGAAAGAACTTACATTAAACAAGGTTTTTTTCCCAGCCCTTTGATGTGTCTAATACCTTCCAATGCAATTCAAGTGGCTTCTTGTTTTTACGTCTCCATAATTATCCCTTCAGAATTGTGTTCACCCCACACTTTTGATCTGACCAATGCTGCTTTACTCTTTAAACTTTTCTATGCTGAGACTCACGTGAAGAATCCCTCAAGCACCATCAACTAGGCTACCCCACATTCCTCACATCTGTTTCCTTGATTTGTTCCTAAATAAAGATGTTTCTTTTTTGTGTGTGTGAGGAAGACCAGCTCTGAGCTAACATCTATTGCCAATCCTCCTCCTTTGTGAGGAAGACCAGCTCTGAGCTAACATCTATTGCCAATCCTCCTCCTTTTTTTCCCCCAAAGCCCCACTAGATAGTTGTATGTCATAGTTGCACATCCTTCTAGGTGCTGTATGTGGGATGCAGCCTCAGCATGGCCAGAGAAGCGGTACATCAGTGCGCGCCCGAGATCAGAACTCAGGCTGCCAGTAGCGCAACGCACACACTTAACCACTAAGCCACAAGGCCGGCCAAAGATGTTTCTGAAACTAATAATAAATTGTACCAAGTGGTCATTGTATAAAAAGCACTATCACAGATACCTTAAAGAGAACAAATGGAAAAGAATATTCAATTCCTCAGATAGGTTTGCAATCAAATGAGGCATTGAGGGGACCAGGGCGCACTGATCAAAGCAGGATCTTAAGAGTTTTAAGTAAATTTCAAATGAGGTTAAAACTGGAATGAGATAGTATTTTACCAGTTAGCTGAAATCATAAGCATTTTCCTGACCTTTGAGAGTTTATTTGCATATAAACTCTACATGTGGGGTAAGAGAGGGCTGATATTGTTTAATTTCTTTTTATTATTCAGCACTTTGTAATAGATGTGGCTATTCACAATTAATAAATATCATAATGTGGAGAGACCCAACTTTCAACTGCCTGATATTATCAATTCTTACACAAAGCTAGAGTTTTAAAGATCAAATTTCATTCTAGTTACCTGTCAACTAGTCCATTTATATCAGAAAGATGCTGAGTTTTAGGAAAATACTTCAAAATACAAATTTTATATGTAATTTCAAAAGCAAAAAATTAGTCAAAAACTGGGTGGTAACCCGTTTTGCTACCATATATTAATCTTTAACATGGGAGCAAACATTTTTTGAGAATATAATTGATATTTGCCTGTTTGTATATTGTAGAATGTTAAAGGATTTACAGTTTTAATAGTATTTCAAATACCAGAGAATAAAAAACAGAATTGTTTCAGTTTTATGAAATAGTTTTTTAGACATAGCAGATTTTCACAGCATATTACTTGAAAATAAAATAATCAGTTAGTGAGGTTTAAGCAATGTGGTTTTATTTTAAACTTGCTCATTCCATAGGAGCATCAATAAAAGCCCTCCAGGGGTGGCTGACTCTCTTTCCCTCCACATGAGCACCAGCTGCGTTTGCTTTAAGCATCAGACTCTCAGGCAACACCATAGCCCTCAACTCCGTTTAGTTGAGAAAAGGCTTTATGAGTCGTGTGTTTTTTTCTAGGGGTATGGAGCTCCCAGACTTATTAACTACAGGGAGAAAGTAAGAGTCAGAACACATTCAATAAACTCCAGTGTGCTCAGGTGAGAAGATAGGTGCCTGAACTCACATCTGAAGAAGAACTTAGAGGATGCTTTCTGACTCTGCTTCGTGCCTCTGACTAAGCAGTCCTGGACATCCCCGTTACAGCCACGGAATAACACAGGCAGCCTTGATGGACCAGAAAT
Source organism: Ceratotherium simum simum (assembly GCF_057802395.1). Lineage (NCBI taxonomy): Eukaryota > Metazoa > Chordata > Mammalia > Perissodactyla > Rhinocerotidae > Ceratotherium > Ceratotherium simum. The sequence continues at coordinate 370,529 of NC_141929.1, read as the reverse complement.
CCTCCTATGTCCATCATTTGTACAGAGCAAACTGGCTTAAGACCTCTCGTTTCCTGCTGCAGTGGTAATTTACAGAGATACAGAACTGCCATCTAGTGACTAAGAAGAAAACAGCAAGGTGCTTTACATGGAAAATGAAATTGTAAGTGTTTTAAAAAAGAACAGTGAAGCACTAAAGTTGGTAAAGTTGACACAAAGTTGACACAATGTGGCACAACAAAGTTATAATAAAACTGAAAAATGTGTAGGTGAAGTAATCAGTTGTTCTCTATGCCTCTAAAACATGTCTTGACATCTGACTCATAAATAGTATAGTTTAAATATAATAGAATAACTTTGGAAATAAACTTCTCATCTCATCTCATCCAATGATGTTGGCAGGAGCTGGTATTAAATAGCCAGATGGTGAGTACCCATGTTGAAGTACCATTTTTATCACAGTGGAGAGAATATGAGGCATAAGACCCAACAGACTGATATTCAGATCTTCCCTCTTACCCTTGATCAATTTTGTAAACATTGTCTTATTTTTTTGTGTGAGGAAGATCAGCCCTGTGCTAACATCTGCCAATCCTCATCTTTTTATGCTGCGGAAGACTGGCCCTGGGCTGACATCCATGCCCATCTTCCTCCACTTTATACGGGACGCCACCACAGCATGCCTTGCCAAGCTGTGCATCGGCGCGCGCCCAGGATCCGAACTGGTGAACCCCGGGCTGGCACAGCGGACCACGCACACTTAACCGCTTGTACCACTGAGCAGGCCCCTAAACATGGTTTTCTTTATCAGTTAAATATGAATTATAATAGTTACTTTAAAGGATTACTGTAAGAATTGCATGAGGTAATACAGTAAAGGAACCGGTGTAGAGTGATAGTTAATTCTCCTGCCCTGTCTCTCTTCTATGAAACATACACAAATCATCTAAGGAGAGAACTCGTCTATACAATAAACTTATGACAAAGAGTCAATGGCTCCAGAAGTAAGGGCCACCATTGTTGAGGGCTTAACCTCAACTGCTTCCAAATACTGTTAACTCTCAATTAATTTTATGTGTTTTCTGTCTTCCAGACACTTCACTGGCTACAAGGAAAGGAGAAGGTGTGAAATTTAAATTGATCTATTTCACCCTTGAATGGCCAAGCTGTAACATCAGGTGTTTTAAATCACCTAGTTCATCAGGTTTTCTGCTTATTACTATATATTTTACCATGGTTCACAGCCCGAGAAAAATAGAAAATCATTATAATTTTACACACATGAATATATATCTTGACTATTACAGCTGGAATCTTAATGTATAGAGCAATGTTGTACATGTTTTGTCCTTGTTGATAGTACAGAATACTTTTGTCCAGGTTTTCTTTGGCATTATCATATATAATGAAGAACTCAGTAATATATGCCCTGGAGATAAGGATTTAGAAAAATCTAACATACTATCCTAGTCATGCCTCAAAAAAAATGCTATAAAAATAATGAGAGGATATTTTGAAGGCACTATTTTTCTTAATTATTTCCAACTTTATGTCCCTTTACCTCTTTTTAATCATTCTGCATCTTATTCGCTATTGGCTAATCATCTCACAGTAATTAAATAACCCTCAGCTGAGTCCACCATGCCTCTTCAAGTGCCCCAGCCTGATGTCGGTCTCAGCTCTGACAAAAGAAGCTGGGAAAACCTGTTTTGTGGCACTATTCTTAAGGATATCTTTACTCTTACAATAATAGCTATATTTTTGAAAGGCACCAGTGGATTATAAAATCAAGTACTCGACCCATGTTGTATCCTCATTTTCCCTCCAGGGGGAGCACAACTTTCATGTGTAATGCAGGGCTGCTGCTTTATTGTTTCCTTTCAAGATATTTTATTACTTGTAAAACATGTCGATGTAAATAATCCATAATCAATCTATAAATCAAAATTGGGGTGAGTTTATTATGAAGTAACTTTTGAGGACCATGGCCCTGGGACTTACTTCCCTAAGGAAAGAAGGGCACCGAAGTAGTGGAGTGTACAGAGCGGTTATATACCATCAAAGAGCATGTATCACATCAGATTGCAATGTCCCTTTCACAATAGCCACAAGATCGCCCTGCCAGGTTGCCCTGCCAGAACAGCTATTGATGGACACAGTGAGGAGCAGGTCCGCTGTCTCGATGGGCATGGCTGGTGTCAGGTCTGTTGTCTAGAGCTGGGTGGTCACAGGATGACTGCAGCAGTCACATCCTAGCCTAGGGAGAAATGCTTATCCTTAAGGAAATGCCAAGGAGGGGGAAGTTGCATCCTTATCTTAAGGGCATTTACTCTTCTCTTTGGGACATGGCAAAGCAGATACACAATGCAGGCGACAGGCCCTTCTGGAAAAACAAACCCAGGCCGAATTAGTTTTACCCCAAATGGCTTCCTCATATGCTCCAATATATCCTATTGCTTGCCATTTATTTATCATTTTCTCCCTTTTGATCTATAATTTTTTGATAGAAAGCATTGAATGATCAAAATATTGTCCCTCGGCCCCAGAGTGGTTGCTGCCTGCCCTGGGTCCCTCATGTCCCTCGGTGCCAGGCTTTTATCTCATTTATTTGCCCAGTTGTCCACCTTGGGGGGAATTAATTGGATATAGTGGACAAGCAAAGAGGGATATATATATTAATAGAGGAAGCATTTCATGGGTTTTGGATTAATTTTAGGTTGTTGCACAAACATTGTGTATGTGCTTTTTATGACTCCTTGTATTTACGCTATTCACAATTATAGAACAAGTACAGTAACAATGATAATAATTTAACATCTTTGAAAAGATTAGTGTAAAATGAGTTCTTAGGTGTAGTCCTTATCAAAAAAGGAAGTTGGTCCAAGGTTATAAGATCAATCGACCACCTCAGCTTTCATTACTCCAGCTTACATGACAGTCTCACAGCACTGAGTAAAGAAAACAGCAATTAGTTTAAATATTATGGCTAGTACAAGAATTCCAAGAAGTAATAGAAATAGGAATTGCAATCCAGATGGAAAAAGGGAACCAATACCAGAAGGGAGCCAACCAAACAACTCAAGACCGGGTGCAGGCTCGCTTAAGGCATTCACCTGCTTTTTCATGGGCTTTAGCAGAGAGGACACATTGGAAGACTCGTCAGGTATGAAAACACAGCATTCAGTTTGAATGATTGTACATGTACCACCTTGGGATGTAGTTAAAATATCTAAGGCCATTCTATTTTCAAGGACAGTCTTTATTAAAGACATTTTAGTATTTAATAAGGCAATTCTTGCTTGACTGTCATTAAGGGCTTCTGTATGTGATGTGACATCCTTTAGCCCTAAAAAAGGAACAAATATAGCTAGCTGCTCGGTGGTCATACCAGGGGAACACTGAATGAGCCCATCTGGCCTTAAACAGAGGCAGGTTGGCAGCAGTTGTGACTGTGAATCCTTCCCTGCATTTAAGGGAAGATCGGGTGCAGTGTTTTACCCATCAGGCCCGTAGTCAAGGTCAGAGATTTGTTCTATATAACCATTAAGTTATATTAGGAGCCACCCGATAAATGCCTGGACATTAAGACCAGTCTGTTCCAAATCAAGCACCTTCCTTAAGTATGATAGTATTCTGAAAATCTTAAATGTAACAATTATAAAATAGGTATACAGTTTAAGCATAACAAAGGTTTAAATGAGTGGATTTAAGGTTGGGAATACAGTCCTGGTCTGGAGTCTTGGGACAGCTGTCTACAACTGATGTTGTCTTCTTCTCATCCTGGTTTGGAGATATTCGTATTGGCCAGTTGAAGTCAGGTTTCAGAAATAGGAACTGTAACGCACTCAGATGCAAAAGCCTCTTTTTAAAACAAGAAATGTGAATCCATGAGTCTATGTCTTTTGATTCTGCAACGCACGAACTGGTTAAAAGTACCTGGTATGTTCCTTTCCAATAGGGCTGTAGAGTCTTTTACTTGATGTCTCTTCTGATAAATAAATTTTCTAGGTTATCATCCTTAAGGTCTGGGAGGGCTCTGTAAAAAGAATCGGCTACCGACTTCTCATATATATGTATTTTTAAGTGTCTCAATGAGACCTTGGCAGTAATTAAGATATTTTCTTTATGCGAAGTTGATTCATACATTTCTTTATCTAATTGCATAGGCTGTCCAGTTATTATCTCAAAAGGAGACAGCCGATGTTTAGCAAAGGGCGTGGATCTAAGATTGAGGAGCAGTAGTGGAAGAGCTTTCAGCCATGAGATGAAATGTTCCTGAAAGCTTTGCCAATTGAGTTTTGATTGTGCCGTTAGTTCTTTCCACCAATCCTGAGGATTGGGAATGTTAAGCGCAGTGGAAATGCTGTATCATTGGCCCAATATTACAAATAGACTAATTATTTGTCCAGTGAAATGAGTTCCCTGGTCACTATGTAACTCAGCAGGAATTCCCCAAACAGGAATTATTCTCTCTAATAGTAATTTACCTACTATTAGAGCCATTGCTCTTCTGCAAGGAAAGGCCTCAACCCAATGTGAGAACATGCAGTCATTACAAGATATATTTATCCTTGAGATGGTGGCATTTGGACAAAGTCCGATTGCTATACCTCAAAGGGTCCCTTAGTAAAGGGAAAGTGGCCTTGTGATTCATGTAGTAGTTTCCCTAGATGATATTTTGGGCATATAACACAATCAGTATAGCTTTATGAGCCGCTGTGGGAGAAGGTTTTTTAAAGCATTGCTCTTCCCACAAAATTATCTTTTCAGGTGCCCAATGGGTTCATTGGTGTATATGCTGGAGCAGTGGCAATTGTGCTCCAATAGGTACTATGGGTTTTTTTACTGGGTGCAAACCACATCTGTGGGGGGGGGTGTCAAAAATTCCCCTTTTGACTACTATATCTGTTTCTCTTCTTTGGTGGCGATTTCTTTCAAGCCTGTGGAAAGAAGTCTTTTACTGGTTTAGCAGAGTTATAGGAATTAGCAGGTGTGGGAGATCAAGATTTGACCACCCTGAAATATATCTCTTTACCTCGATTGTTTTCTCTGATGGACATTTGACCTCCCCCACTAACTGCCTAAAGAATTTGACATAGTAACTCTTTCCTGCAACAGATCTTCTATCTGATGGCTGTAATATAATGTAAAATAGATGTTACAATAGGAAAGACACCAACAAGCCCATCTTATCAGAAGTTCTGTCTCTCTGGCCACATTGTCTGGATGGCCCTGCCAAGGAGTTGCCAGACAAACATTTACATTTATAAGGGAAATCTCCATTTGTAAAGGTATCTCTCTCTCTGTATTGGGAAGAGGGGTTATGATCTCATTTCTAGAAACTTATCAATGTGGAAGGTGAGGCCTTAAATCTGCATAATAACCTTACTCTTGTTTACAGAGCTTTAGTGATGATCTCCTGTAACTGACACCCCCCACCCCCAACATCCTCCTCTGTCTTTATGTAAAGACGGTATTTAAGATCAGAATTTCTGCTATTGTGTTGAGAAACGCATTGTCCCTGGTTTCTCCCATGTGTACATGTTATTATATTTGGTATTATTTTCTCCTGCTAACCTGTCTTGTTAATTATTTGGCCAGCCATAAGAACCTTAAGGGAAAAGGCAGAGGGGGATTCTCCCTCTTCCCCCACACAGGCATTCTCGAGGCTGGACAGCATATCCAGCTTGGTAATATCTTGCTTATCACTTAAGTAAGACCCATCTGTAAACCAAATTAAATAGAATGCAGTCGTGGTCCTTCCTCTTGTAATGTTGGAAGCAAGATAGCAGGGTTAAAATAGTGAGTAATATTTACCTATGCAGTATAACCTAAGAAGTTTTCTCATTTACTTGACAATGCTGCCCGTGCAATTTAGCATACTTAACAAGTCTAATTAGTTTAGTATCTCCCTCTTTATAGGAAGAGATAAAATTTTCTTGAGAATTGCCAGGGCCCTTTGAAAATTCTCAAAGAAAAAAGTTATTAGACAGACTTTATTTAGGATATGAATTTTGGGGAGATTGTCAAAAATATAGAAGGGTTTTAAACACTTGGTCAGACAAGATCAAGGAGTTGCTGCTCTTGTCGCAGTGAAACCATGCTTAGTTAACAAACAGCAGTTAAACAGTCAAAAAGACCTTAATAGAGAAACCTCAGTCTTTTGAACATAGGAAATTACCTTAACAAAACAGATTTCTGTTCTTTAGATAAACTTAACTCAAAGGTGAAGAAAAATCTTTTTATGTAATAACCTCTATCAAGAGTAGATTAAGAGTAGAATAGGGCCGGCCCTGTGGCTTAGCGGTTGAGTGCGCACGCTCCACTGCTGGCAGCCCTGGTTCGGATCCCAGGCGCGCACCGACGCACTGCTTCTCCAGCCATGCTGAGGCCACGTCCCACATACAGCAACTAGAAGGATGTGCAACTATGACGTACAAGTATCTACTGGGGCTTTGGGGGAAGAAAAAAAAGAGTAGAATAAAATTATCCTTTTAAAAGGAAGAAGACCAAATTTGAATTTTGTACCAGCTTACTTTTGATATTAAAAATCATTTACTTAATTGGATTTAGTTTAATCTTAGCCAACTTGACCGTGTATAAAACTCCTCAGGGTTTCTCTTCAACAAACCTTCTATAACTTTTTGTTTACATTCAGAATTTGTGCCATGTGCTCTTTTTTTTTCCTTCTAGTACTTTTCAGGGCAAATTTATCTTTCCTAACCAAACAAAAATATTTCCATTTTTCATATCTTCTTAATGAAAACACACATCTTACTCTCCTTGAATACAAACATATTTTTCTTAATTTTTTAGTAGCTTAATCACATATTAGAAATTTTTAACCCTTAGAAACATTAATTTTTAAGTAAAAACTAAGTAAGCAATTATAAAATTTCTTTTACCTTAGCATTTCGTGGCTTGACAAATTTATATGGACACTTTTTATAATTTTGGGAAACATGTTACCTTATCGTACAATCTTCTAAATAAAACACAAGACATGTTTACCAATAGACCCAAAACACCTTTTAGTTTTTCTGTAATAAGCCAAAAGTAGATAAACCTATATTTAGCAATCAATGTCCAATATTTTATCTTATTTGGAAATGACCTAGATACTCAATGAATTTTTTTTTTCTGAGGAAGATCAGCCCTCAGCTAACTTCCATGCTAATCTTCCTGTTTTTGCTGACGAAGACTGGCCCTGGGCTAACATCTGTGCCTATCTTCCCCCACTTTATATGGGACGCTGCCACAGCATGGCCTGACAAGCGGTGCATCGGTGCGCACCCGGGATCTGAACCCGAGTCACCAGCAGTGGAGCACGCACACTTAACCGCCAAGCCACGGGCGGCCCCTCAATAATTATTTAGATTGCCTACAAGACTTTATGAGACATTAGATAATATTAGCCATCATTTACTATTTTTGAGACCAGTTTTGTAATAGAAATAACATCAGTTTATTTGATGAATAAAGGCTGCATATCTGCATTATATCCAATGCTGAAAACTAACACGCTTAAATAAGCTTTTATTTACCAAAGATTATTTCATATCACGTTAACTGGAAAAATATTTGGATTTAGAAACAACTTTTGTAAGTGCTTACTTCAAGTTAATTGAATAGACCTCTGGATTTTGACCATACCCTCCGGAGGTAAGATATCACACACATATAACATACATGTAGAGACACACACATAAAGAACAGACAAATGCAACAAAGATTTTATAGCCACTGTTTTAGAAAATTTATTAGTTTCTATCTGCAGAAATCTTCTTAACCTTTTTTTTTTTCTTTCAGTCTTAGTCCCCCTGCTGTCTTAGCACTTGGGCAAGTCTCCTGGGTTCAGAGGCCAGGCCGCCCAGCCGGGAACGGTCCAGCAAACTCAATTTCCTGCTTTTCTTTTCTTTTATTTTGCTACAAAGTCTGAACAATTTCTAGGGACTGTGTAGTGGGTCAGGAGTGTACTGCTTGTGAGTGTTTCTCGCTAAAGAAAGGTCGTAATCACTCTCTTACGTGCCTCGGTTTCTCCCACCCGCAGTCTAGGTACTGCCATGGGGGTTTGGAGCCCGGGTGACCAACCCTCCTGTGTGCGTCCCCGGACGAACCTGTGATTAATTAACATGAATGATAGTGGAGCTCCCTATAGGAAGGACCGTTACACGTCGTGGTGTTCGCCTCTGACACCCCCGTTGAGATTCTCAGTTGCCTGAGAATTCATGAAAGGTCGGGAGGAACAATGTCCCTTTTCTTCGGAGCTGAACAGATTCAGTCTCTCATTTCTCTATCAAGCAGTTTTGTTCATACTTTATAAACATAATTCTTCCCAATTTTAAGCCATATTAATAAGTCACCCTGCCCCATTCACTCCAAAAGTTCCCCCTAGGCTCCCCAGGCCTATGAAATTCCCTTTACATTTCTCTTTCCTAGGAATTCCTCCCTAGGTTCCTCTGACCTAGAGAATGTACCAGCACCCCCTTAAGACTGTGGGAGATCAAGATTTGGCCATCCTAAAATATATCTCTTTACCTTGATTGTTTTCTCTGAGGGACATTTGACCTCCCCCACTAACTGCCTAAAGAATTTGACATGGTGGCTCCTTCCTGGAACAGATCTATCATGACGGCTGTAAGGATAATGTAGGATAGAGGTTATAATAAGAAAGGCACCAAGCCTCTTTTATCAAAAACTTTGTCTCTCCCTGACCACATTATCTATAGATGACCCTGAAAAGAATTGTCCTCCTGCCCTCTGAAGTCCCAGGCCACTACCCACCCCCAACACGTTCCTCACCTTTAGCTGCAATACTTAAGCAAGCAGCTTAGACAGAGGGGCGAGTTGCTCATTTCTGAGTTTCTCCCATGTATACATGTTATTAAACTTGGTATTATTTTCTCCTGCTAACCTGTCTTGTTAATTATTTGGCCAGCCATAAGAACCTTAAGGAAAATGGCAGAAGGAGATTCTCCCTCTTCCCCCGACAAGACATCTAGCCTTAAGGCTTGAAAACAGCTTGAATACACTCTGGAGCGTGGACTTAAAATAAAGAGGTCTAAGTTTCAGGAGAACTCACTGGGGTCACCTGAAGAATGCAGTAATCTGGAGGACACAATGGGCCCCTATTGGTACCCAATGCCAGTTCAGTGTAGATTCCAGGTGGTCTCTGGTGGGTTTCTCTGAAATCCTGCCATGACTACACCAAGAAATGTCTACGTCAATAATCTGTAACCAATGTATAAATCAAAATTGGGGTGAATTTATTATGAGCCAAGTTTTGAGGACCATGGCCCTGGGCCTTCCTTCCATAAGGAAGGAAGGGCACTGAAGAAGTGGGATGTATAGAGTGGTTATGTATCATCAAAGAGCATGTATCACATAGGATTGTAATGTACCTTTTACAATAGCCACAAGATCACCATGCCAGGTTGCCCTGCCAGAATAGCTATTGATGGACACAACAGGGAGCAGGTCTGCTGTCTCCATGGGCATGGCTGGTGTCAGGTCTGTTGTCTGGAGCTGGGTGGTCACAGGATGAGTGCAGCAGTATAATCCCAGCTTAGGGAGAAATGCTTATCCATAAGGCAATGCCAATGAGGGGGAAGCTGCATCCTTATCTTAAGGGAATTTACTCTTCTCTTTGACACATGACAAAGCAGATACACAATGCAGGTTGCAGGCCCTTTTGGAAAAACAAACTCAGGCTGAATTAGATTTACCTCAAGTGGCTTCCTCATATGCTCAAATATATCCTATTGCTTGCCATTTATTTATCAATCTCAGGGTGTGTCTTTCAAACAGAAATCATGGAGAATAGCATGAAGTAGTCAATTACCAACAGATGTCACTGTGGCAAAAGAATATTAACAAGTGGCCATCAAATATAACCATTTTCCCAAATATTGTGTTTCACTGAGTTAATCAAAAAGGGATTTTTCTTTCTTATACTCACAAATCTCAACTCTGAACTTAACACTAGAGGTAGCCAATTTTGAATAAAGACCTTTAACATCAAAGCCAGCCAATAGATCTTGTTAAAGCAAATCCAAACTTGGGAACACTTTGTTTTCAGTCACATGCAAATCCTCTCAAACTCAAGATAAGGTCCCGGTTTTGTGCAGATGGAGAAAAGCTTCTCTTCCTCTTTTTCTATTCAGATAGTGCAGGGAAGAGCCCAAAAGATCTCCTGGTGGAACACGAACAGTTCTTTACATTAGAAATGCAGGCAGTGTTTCCTAGCTTCTTTTCTATAGGCCGAGCGAGACCTGCTGACCTGCCCAGAGGAGCAAACTTCTGGGCTCCAACAGTAAATAAGACTGTGTGCAGTTTACCACACCAATGAACTACAAAGATGTATCAAGAAATATTTTGAACACCCACACCTAAGCTCTCAGTTTCCCTCTGTCTAATTCCATGGCTACCTGAACTGAATTCATTCTCCATCCCCATCCCTTTCGTGATAGTTTTTATCTCCTTGAATCAGCATGTTATAACATCTAAGAGAAATTTATCAAAACACTTTCTTCAAAATAGCTAGCTGAAGTATAAAAGTTGTAGAGGGTCAAGATTTTAAGATGAACGTGATGTACAGAGTAACTGTACTACAAAGTAAAAAGAAAATGAATGAGAACAATAAGAGAAGGAAGAAAAAATTGATAAGGAGAAGGAATATAATAGAGAGTAAAAGTAAGAAAGAGAGAAAAAATAAGAAAGAAGGTGTAGGAAAGAGAAAGAGTCAGGAGAAGCATGAGAAATGGCAAAAAGGGGCACGAGCAGAGGGAAGACACCATGCTCAGAGCGAATGACAAGTCAACTGGCTTCTGAGCCGGGCTCAGGTCTAGAGTCACTGGGCTGCATTTGAGCACTCCACTCAGTTCTAACATCCACAGAATGACCACGCCTCATCCAAACTCTGACGACACTGATTACCAGCGCTGTCCTCTCCCGGGACCTGCTGGAGCTTTGGGAACTGCCTCTGTCAGCAGCTCTGGGACTGACAGAGTCCCCATTAAATATTCATCAACTAGGATGGTGGTTTTTGTTCTGAATTACTTTTTTTTTAATTTCATTTATTTATTTTTTCCCCCAAAGCCCCAGTAGATAGTTGTATGTCATAGCTGCACGTCCTTCTAGTTGCTGTATGTGGGATGCAGCCTCAGCATGGCCAGAGAAGCCGTGCGTCGGTGCAGGCCAGGGATCTGAACCCTGATATTTTAAAAAGAATAGGGCCGGCCCCATGGCTTGGTGGTTGGGTGCGTGCTCTCTGCTGCAGGCAGCCCAGGTTCGGATCCCAGGGGCGCCCCTACGCACTGCTTTTCCGGCCATGCTGGGGCGGTGTCCCACGTGCAGCAACAGGAAGGATGTGCAGCTGTGACATACAACTATCTACTGGGGCTTTGGGGGAAAAATAAATAAATAAAAATTAAAAAATAAATAAAAAATAAAAAATAAAATGAATAGACACAGAAGTAAATGAAAAAGCATGGAAAGTCCACACATAGACCTCTGAAAATACAGACAAATTGATCTTGGTCAAGACAATAAATGCACTCCAACATAAAAAATAATAGTCTTTTAGGTCTTTAGTCTTTTAGTCTCTAGTCATCATCAACCATGGTGATGATACAAAAGGACTACCCTATGGAAATAAATGAACAAAGACACCAACTTTGCACCTTAGACATAAATTTACTCAAAATCACTCATCAACTTAAATATAAAATGCAAAACTGTAAAAATCATACTGGGAAACAGGAGAAAACCTTCATGATTTATAGTTTGATGATTAGTTTTCATATACAAGACAAAAAGCACAATCCATGAAGAAACTAATTGATCAGGTGGACTTGGTTAAATTTAAACTGTCCAATCTGGGAAAGACAGCATTCACAGAGTGGAAATACAAACTCCTGACTAGGATAATACATTTGTAAAACACATATCTGCAGAAAGACCTGCATGCAAAATATTCAAAGAACCAATCAAATACTGCAACAAGAAAACAAACTCCCCAAATTAAAATAAATAGACCAAAATATGAATAGACAAGTTACCAAAAATATATATATACATGGCAAATAAGCAAATATAAATTTCTCAACAACAAGAAATTATTGGAAAATAAAATCCATTGTGCATCAAGAAAAAGCAAATTAAAACACCAATGAGATACTCTACTCTTCTAGTAGAATAGCTAAAAACCAAAAACTGACAATACCAATTACTGGTGAGGATGTAGGACAATAGGAAATCTCATTCACTGCTGATGGGAATACACACAGTACAACCTCTTAAGAAGACATCTTGCTAATTCTTGTGAAGCTAAATATAGTGTCACTATATGGTGCACCAATTGTGCAGCAGTGTATTTCTCCAACTACTGTGAAAATATACATCCACACACAGACCCCTAAGAACATCTAAAAAGCAGCTTTATTCACAGTGGCCAAAACCTAGAAGGAACCAATATGTCCTTTAACAAGTGAATGACACCCAAGCGTGGGACACTGAGTGAAGACACTTGAGGCACACATGGGCTACAGGCACAGGGTAAGGAAACACACGAGTTCAGACAGGGGCTAGAGGAACAGTAAATGAAAACACTGGTTGTCTAGATAGGCTGGAGGCACAGAGAATGTAGACAAACACGAGCTGGCATGGGCTGAAGCACAGCGGACAGGCACACTCAGGGATGGAAAGGGATGCAGACACATGGAGTGAGAGAGACATGTGAGGTCTGGTATAAAATGTGGGCACAGGAGATAGAGACACTCGAGGAAAATATATGCGCTGCAGGTAAGTGAGAGAATGACATTAGTTGTCTGACATGGGTTTTAGAGAGAGGGGATGGAGACTCATATGGGTTGGCAAGGGCTACAGGAACAAGGAATGGAGACTTTTGAGAGGTGGTATGGACAGAGGGGAGAGAAAATCTTGACAAAACAAAAGGGCAGACATGGGCTGCAGTCATATGAGATGGTGACACTCGACACAAGATATGAGCTTCAGGTAGAGGGATGGAGACACACAAAGGCTGGCATGGTTGCAGATCATGGGCTGGAGACACTATGGGGCAGACATGGCTTGCAGCACAGAGTTTAGAAATACACTAGGGAAGACAAGAGATACCAGCTACATCTGTGTGTAGCCTTAAATGAATGTATGAGTATGGAAGAAAGACAGGAAATCCACAATCTCAGCTTCTGTCTCAAGAATTAAAAGAGAATAACACTGGAAAAAATACAGATAGGAAACAATAATAAAGATAAGAATCAATGAAATAGAAAAATACTAAAGAAATAAATCAGGCTAAAAGTTATTTTTAAAATATTAATAATGTTAATAAACCACTAGCAAAACTGATTAAGGAAAAGAAAAAGAAATGAAACACAAATGACCAGTATCAGAAATCAAATAAGAAGTATTCTCTACAGAGTGCTTAGATCTTAACGAGATACACCATTTTGTGAAATACTTAGCACTATGAATTAGACAGCAAAGGTCAAAATTCACTTTATAAAAAATCCATATACTGAAACTGACACACAAAAAAACATAAAATAGGAAAACTGACATATCTACTAAATAAATTGAATTGTTAGATGGTCAAACCATCTAACCAACAAGAACAAGAAACACTTTCCACAAGCAAAACTCTAAGTCTGGGATTATTAACTATTCCAGACAATAGAGGGAGGGAGGAAGAAAGGTTCAGATTCCAGATTAGACTGAACACAAAACTAATATAGATTTTATTCACATTGAATACAGTACAAAGATGATTCTTTACCACACAGGGCCTCTGAAGTCATCTTTCCACTATACTACCCAATAAATTGAACCTAGAGAAGAACTGGAGAAAAAAAGCACAACACATTAAATATTTATATATATTTTTTATAATTTTATTTATTTATTTTTTTCCCCCAAAGCCCCAGTAGATAGTTGTATGTCATAGCTGCACATCCTTCTAGTTGCTGTATGTGGGACGAGGCCTCAGCATGGCTGGAGAAGCTGTGCGTCGGTGCGTGCCCGGGATCCGAACCCGGGCCACCAGCAGCGGAGCACACGCACTTAACCGCTAAGCCATGGGGCCGGCCTTATTAAATATTTTTAATACAGTAAAGAAACTGAGGTGATCTAAACAGAAGAGGAAAATGCTAATAGGTGACAATTACCATCTTCAATGTATGAGGAAGTCCAGAGAAGGCTAAATTTAAAAAGTGGATATAAAGTGAAAATTATTTAAATAACACACAAAAAAATTTTATTATATGGCAAAGTAATATAGCAGACAATCAACCAATCAATAAAAAACCAATTAATTAATGTATATCATTGATTAGAGATATCAGAACTGATTTCTGGAGGTTGTGGAGTTATCGTCCCTGGAAACTTCTCAGAAACCAACATTAAGCCATTTGTCCTGGATAGACTTTAGACCTTCTCCTGCTGGGGCTCAAGACCCCTTCCAGTTTTTTCTTTAATTTTAATCTACTGCTAAATTAAATGAGAGAAGGCATGGTGAAGTTAAATATGTGTGGTCTGGGGGGTTCATTAGAGGAGTGGTAGAGAAACAGTAAACACACCTGGGATGCCGTAGGGTTCTGAGAAGCAGAGCAATAAGTCTGTAAAGGGCTTGAGACATATTAGGTCCTCAATAAATAACCATTGTTATCACTAATAATTTGTTTCCAATAGTGTAGATAAAAGAAAGTTGGCTATTCTGTCAAAAAAATCTTCCTCAAAAATGTCTGAATTGACTGAAGATTAAATAATCAAAGCTGGCTTTGTTTTTAATATTCTTTCCTAGCCAAGTAGGGGTCGAGGGAAGCAAGCAAAGGAATTGGGCAACACTTAGGAGAGTCATAAACCTTGAACTCAGAGTAATCTTTGCTTTAGCCCCTGAAAATTCAGGAGCCTCTAGATCCAAATGCCAACACATTGAAGTTGTTTGTGAATCTTGATTAAGATTTTGATAGTTTTGGCTGTCTGCTCAAGCAAAGCATCCTTTGAAACCTAAGGTTTCTAAGCCGGTGGTTCTCAATGTGTAGCTGGTCAGCAGTATCACCTGGGAAATGATCAGAGATGTAAATTCTTGGGTCCGCCATCCTACTGGATCACAAATTGTGGGATGGGCTCAGCATTCTGTGTTGTAGGGGACCTCCCCACAGTTCTAATGCACACTGGAGTTCGAGAACCACTGTCTTAGGAGAAGCCAGTCCTAGGTACAACATAGGGTTAGCAAGGATTCCTCTCTCACGAGGGCTTCTCCTGAGGCCCTATGGCCAAAATAAGGATTCTTTTTTATGGCCATAGGAAGAACTATCGGCTCAACTCCAGGCAGCCTTCTTCAGGAATTTTTCCAATATGACCAGGAGCTCTGAAATTTGGATTCAAAAAAGAAAAAAAATATAAAATATTGGTTCAAAGTTCAAGAAATTTTCCTGCTTCAGATTGAGGGTGGAGAAGTAGCTGAAATAGAGAAATTATTCCCAGAACACTGATCTCTCAGTTCTTGATGGAAACCACTGAGATCCTTCAGTGGAACTAAACAATGACCAGGAAGGTTATGGTTAGTCTGATGTGTTAGAGGAGAAAGAAACACAAAGATAAAGAAAAAAAAAATAGGAGAGAGGGAGAGTAAGGAAGGGAGATAGACACAGCGACCGTCAGTCAGAGGTAGTGAGAGGCGGGGGAAGGAATAGAAGATGCAGAGGGAGAGAAGCAGGTGCCGCTCAGTAAGAAACAAACCTGTTGATACTGTGCACGTGTGGCTTTCATAGAAAGGTGTAAGGTTTCTAAAAAGCAAAGAAAATAAAAACAAATCCATCCAATATAGTAACTTGTCCTAAATATTAATTGATCAGGTCTGATCACGCTGATGTCTACCTTCTCCTTTATTTCATTCCTGTCTCAAATTCGATGTCCTGCCCTTGTCTAAGGCTTCAGAAACACACCACAATTTAAACTGTCACAAGGTGAACTTTTTAAATCATTTCAACTTCTTCTTCCTTGCCCTTTTGCACAAAATAGATGCCCTACAGTGTTAGCTCACCTTTCGGTGCCTTTCAAAAAATCTTTAAACACTTTATTCTTAACAATACTGTTTTAGATTCACAGAGAATTGAACAGATAGCATGTCGGGGGAGGGAGAGAGTCTCCCTCTGCCCTTTTCCTTAAGGTTCTTATGGCTGGCCAAATAATTAACAAGACAGGTTAGCAGGAGAAAATAATACCAAGTTTAATAACATTTATACATGGGAGAAACTCAGAAATGAGCAACTCGTCCCTCTGTCTAAGCTGCTTGCTTAAGTATCGCAGCTAAAGGCGAGGAGCGTGTTGGGGGCGGGTAGTGGCTTGGGACTTCAGAGGGCAGGAAAACAATTCTTTTCAGGGTCATCTATAGATAATGTGGTCAGGGAGACACAGAGTTTTTGATAAAGGAGGCTTGGTGCCTTTCCTATTGTAACCTCTATCCTACATTATCTTTACAGCCATCATGATAGAAGATCTGTTCCAGGAAGGAGCCACCATGTCAAATTCTTTAGGCAGTTAGTGGGGGAGGTCAAATGTCCCTCAGAGAAAACAATCAAGGTAAAGAGATATATTTCAGGGTGGCCAAATCTTGATCTCCCACAGTACATAGAGCTCCATACACCCACCGTACTGCCTCTCCCTTCTCTCCCAAGCGCCATCTCCCCTGTTATTAACACCTTGCATTAGTGTGATACGTTTGTTACAATGAATGAACAATATTGAAACATTGTTATTGTTGGGGAAGTGAGAGAGAATCTCCCTCTGCCCTTTTCCTTAAGGTTCTTATGGCTGCCCAAATAATTAACAAGACAGGTTAGCAGGAGAAAATAATACCAAGTTTAATAACATGTATACATGGGAGAAAGCAGGGACACTGCGTTTCTCAACACAATAGCAGAAATTCTCGTCTTAAATACCATGTTCAGCTAATGACAAAGGAGGATGTTGGGGGTGAGGGGAATCAGTTACAGGAGATTACCACTAAAGCACAGTAAACAAGAGTAAGGTTATTATGCAGATTTAAGGGCTCATTTTTCACATTGATAAGTTTCTAGGAATGAGGTCATCCCCCCTCTTCCCAAATACAGAGAGGGAGATACCTTTACAAATGGAGATTTCCCTTATAAATGTAAATGTCTATCTGGCAACTCCTTACAGGACCATCCAAAGAATGTGGCCAGAGACAGAACTTCTGAGAAGATGGGCTTGTTGGTGCCTTTTCTATTGTAACATCTATTATACATTATATTGCAACCATCAGACAGAAGATCTGTTCCAGGAAGGAGTTACTATGTCAAATTCTTTAGGCAGTTAGTGGGGGAGGTCAAATGTCCTCAGAGAAAACAACCAAGGTAAAGAGATAGATTTCAGGGTGGCCAAATCTTGATCTCCCACATTATGAACTACAGTCCCTAGATTAAGGGTCACTCTTTGTGTTGTACAGTTACATGAGTTTTGACACACATATAGTGACATGTAGCCACCATTATGTACAGAACAATCTCACCACCCTAATAATCCTCTGAGCATCAGGTTATCTCTTAGTGGCTTTTTAAAATATTAACAGTTGTCAGAATGACATAAATTTTTACGACGAAAAATGTTCCACAGGTGCTAAGTTTTGTTAGTCTCACTATTATGATCACTATGAGAAATAATGAAAAAAATGAACCCCTATGTAAATAGCAAAAATCACAGAATTTTAAAGATAAAAAAGATCTGGAAGATTAGGAAATCCTACATTCCTCAAGACCCTGCCCTCCAGTCTCTCAGCTTTCTGTGTCATTTATCTGCCGACTCCACTGAGGAGAAAGAAAGAAATCGATAAAGAAAAACAAAGCAAAAAACAAATTTTGGTTCTAAGTAGTCCTCTTGAGCCCGAGTTAATCAAGCATGGATTCTTTTTTACTGCCTATTTGCATCAGGAACATAATTACTAGCTAGAGCCTTATTTGAGAATATTCATTAGAAATGAAAGATGTCATATCTAAGAACAGAATGGAATTCACTGAGGCTTTATTCTTGGGATATTTGTAGGATTAAGTCAGGACATGCTGTGAGAGTTATAAATAAGTTCTATATATTTTTCTTCTCCAAGACCATGGATTTCAGCCACACTTTATACCCATGTACTTTGCAACAATGAAAAACAATTAAACACTGACCTTGAATATTTTGTCCTCAGATTCATTAGTCTTTAAAATATAAATTGAGCAATTTTAATCTAGATGAGTGAAAGACTATGGACACTTCTAGAATGTCACGTTAGGTCCTTTAGAAGTGAAGAATTGACTTTATAAAGCATTTCTATTCCTTCTCATACCTTGACAATAGTGCTACTGTGACTCTGTTTTAAAGAGGATAATGGCGGGCTTTACTTTGATTTGCACCTTTTTGTTTTAAGTACATTTACTTAATATTTCTCAGTCTCTTGAAAACTTTTATCATTAAGCTCAACCTTCGTTTAAATCACCAGACCTATTTGATGAAGGCGACGTGAATATTTACTTGCAAACTCCTCAGAAAATTACTAATTTAACCTTACTTCAGATGATCCATTGTAGACCTCAAACTGGATTTCCCAGGCCCCTCAGAACGGCTCATAACTATGTGTTTGTACATTTATGTGGGAAGATATTATCTAAGGGTAATTGTTCTTCCCAAATGCTTTCTTTACCTCAAACAGCAATACTTCCAAAGTTTTAATGAAAATGTGGCCAATTTGGTGAAAACCAAGTGACTTGTTTGTTTTAGCATGCCAATGAGATTAAGAAAATAAGTATTTTAACTATTGTTATTGATTATAAAAATCAGAAATTAAGAAAACAAACTTCTTTGTCCAAAGACATTTCTGCAAGTGAAATCGTCAGAAAAACTGACAGCTAGCCTCCCATTTTAACCACTCAACCATAAGAAATGTAATATGGTGGGCAAACATGTGAGCGTTGTCACCTGCACGAGTCCCCAACGCTGTGGCCCCATCACGGCCACAGATCAGAGGAAGGAGCCAGCAGAGGGGAGACAGCTGTGCCCTCAGCGTCCTTCCTTCCTAGGTCAGAACTCAGTCCCAGCTGCTCACTGTCTAGTCTTCTGGGGAAGCAGAGAATTCTTCTGGGGACACGACACATCAGGTGTTAATGATGTCATTGTTCTTTTTAAAGATTTTATTTATTCAGTTTTTCCCCCCAAAGCCCCAGTAGATAGCTGTACGTCATAGGTTCACATCCTTCTAGTTGCTGTACGTGGGACTCTGCCTCGCGTTGGACGGAGAAGTGGTGCCTCGGGGCACTCCCGGGATCCGAACCCGGGCAGCCAGCATCAGAGCGCGCGCACCCAACCGCCAAGCCACGGGGCCGGCCCTAATTGTTCTTTTTAAACAAATGTTAGATCATGTAACGTGCTCCTCAGGACAGGAGGAGCCACCTCAAGGGAAGGCAGATCTTCTCCAGGAGCTGCTGGTCATCCAGGGAGAGCAGAGTCAAGGCCTGCAGAGTGCCAGCCAGCTCCCGCTCTCCCTCTCAGGTACACCTTGGTCCCCGCATCCCCATCCCCCTCCCGGTGCCCCCCAGTGGCTCCCATTGTATTCTTGGAGGCCCGCGCATGCGCAGGACTGGCTCTCAGAGCGGCAGAGGGGTTGACGAGCTGGAGAGCCCCTGGGCGTGTGCACTGGAGGTGGGGCCCCAGGTGCTCAAGTGGCTGTCTCGGAGGTTTGTGTAGGGGGATAGGCGGTTTCTGGATCCTTCCTCCATGATTTTCAACACAGGGGATCTCTCCTTTCTGCAGTGTGGAGGAACGCTGGGCAGGAGGCAGCGCTGAGGTGGGCGGTGGGCGGCGGGCTTGGCGTGGAGATCTCCACCGCAGATGGCGGGAGCACTGTGGGGGGGTCGGCGGATGGGGCCGGGGCTGATGGTGGGCTGCCCCAGGCGGGGGAGCCCAACTCTGTCCCTTTGAGGAGCAGAGGAGCGCCGCCTGGCCGGCGGGTCCCTCTGCCTTGGCGGTGCCCCACCCTGGCGGGGCCTCCTGCCCACCCAGCGGAGGTGCAGGGGGCGGCAAGGAGTCGCCTGCCCTCTGCTCGAGCCCTTGAGTTCATGCTCCCCGGGGCCCGTCTAGGCCAGGTCTCGACATCCCGGGGTGAACACTTTCCTTCAGAAGATGGACTGTGGTCAGCGCTCCTCTGCCTGACTCCTCTCAGGCTATTGGGCTCCTCATTGCGTTCTTTAAACAAATAAGCGTTCCTACTTCCTTGGGACCACTTTTATAGAAAAGCCTAATCCCATTAATGGTTTCTGATAATTGACTCTATATTTGCAAGGTGAACTTTGAAGCCTGTGAATTGTTGTAAACTGCATTTAATGAAAGGAGCTTTAAACAGTCTTTGGTGCAAATTATGTAGCTTCCTAATAATAACTCACCTTCTGTTAACATAGACTGATGACTGATCAATTGATGATTGACATAATGTGTACGGAATTTTGGTTTCAGTGGAAAGGTTTTTCTTGGCAGTTGGTGCTAAAATTAAAATCGGATAAGGAGGAGGTTTTTAGAAGTAGTATGTAGTGTGTGTTTTGTCTCCATACTCATTTAGAATTGTAAGAATTTAGATTTGGAAAGCTCATAGAGCAAGAGTTTTCAAATTTTGATTTGACTGTGTCGAGGGAACAGGTGGGATCTCCCTCTGCCCTTTTCCTTAAGGTTCTTATGGCTGCCCAAATAATTAACAAGACAGGTTAGCAGGAGAAAATAATACCAAGTTTAATAACATGTATACATGAGAGGAAGCAGGGACACTGCGTTTCTCAACACAATAGCAGAAATTCTCGTCTTAAATACCATGTTCAGCCAACGACAAAGGAGGATGTTGGGGGTGGGGGGAGTCAGTTACAGGAGATTACCACTAAAGCACTGTAAACAAGAGTAAGGTTATTATGCAGATTTAAGGCCTCACCTTTCACATTGATAAGCCTCTAGAAATGAGGCCATCCCCCCCTCTTCCCAAAACAGAGAGGGAGATACCTTTACAAATGGAGATTTCCCTTATAAATGTAAATGATTGTCTGGCAACTTCTCGCAGGGCCATCCAGAGAAGGTGGCCTGAGAGACAGAACTTCCGATAAGATGGGCTTGTTGGTGCCTTTCCTATTGTAACATTTATCCTACATTATCTTTACAGCCATCATGATAGATCTGTTCCAGGAAGGAGTTACTATGTCAAATTCTTTAGGCAGTTAGTGGGGGAGGTCAAATGTCCCTAGAGAAAACAACCAAGGTAAAGAGATAGATTTCAGGATGGCCTAATCTTGATCTCCCACAACTGAGAGGGTGAAAGGTTAAAAGGCCAAATACGGTAAGATTTCATTTATATGATATTCTAGAAAAGATAAACCATAGGGAAAGACAACAGATCGTTGGTTGCCATTAGTTTTAATATTTAGTTAATCATTTAGTTTAATAGTTTAATCATTAGTTTTAATATTTCTGATGAAAAAAATACATTTTATTGATAGCATCCTAATTATACTTTTGGATGATACCAGAATTTAACAACTTATGAAATTCTGCAGGAGGGACAAATGACATGTTGGTTATTGGTGTCTTTGAAGTGTAAGTATTGTTGGTAATGAATCTAAATAAGCATTTTTGGATTGTGAACTACTGATTTTTTTACTAGATCCTGTTGGACATGGCATATTACAAGTTTCAAAATGCTCTTTAAATTACTGTAGCACGCTGAAGGTATTAAAACTCATTTACTTAATGTAAGATCTTTATAGATGAAACAGGCAAAAATACAAAAAGCCATTTATCTTTTTATCTTTGTTAAAAAATGAAGTAAATCTTACCATATACATGAATGACTTCTGGCTAGACAGACCTGAACTTGACAAGACGGACTCACTAGTATGGTGAATTTGTTTTGGAATGTTAAAGTGGGAGAGGATATATGTTTTTCCTGAGGGTGACCCAAGTCAATATGGTAGGTTTCGCTGTTTATACGCTCTTTCTGAGTTACCATCTTGATTAAACAGCTTGTCATAGACGTACCAAGAAATTTGGGCCATTTTATGTATCAACATTTTTTTTTAATAATTTTATTTATTTATTTTTTCCCCCAAAGCCCCAGTAGATAGTTGTATGTCATAGCTGCACATCCTTCTATTTGCTGTATGTGGGACACGGCCTCAGTATGGCCAGAGAAGCGGTGCGTCAGTGCGCGGCCAGGATCCAAACCCAGGCCGCCAGCAGCAGAGTGCGTGCACTTAACCACTAAGCCACGGGGCCGGCCCTATGTATCAATATTTTAAGATATCCTATTTCCTGGATAGTTTCTAATTTCAGAGTGTCTGGGAAAAACAGTTTCTGAACATAGGTACTTTGGAATATAATTTTTGATTGTTGACTTATTGAAGCATAGAATTGCGGAGTTGGAAATAATTTTAGTGGTTGTAGAGCCTAACCTCTTCATTTTCCAGTAAATGAAAAGTGCGATTTCTCAAGTTAAGTCATCCATAGTCTGACTGCTACTTAGTGGCAGAGTTGGAACTATATGCTCAGATGCTTGTCTCCAGATTCCTAGTACAGTGCTGTCTGTGCTACATACTATTAAGTAGACAAACCAGTGAGTTACCTTCCCAGATCATATATGTAGCCAGCAGGGTTGATTCTTTCCCATATGCATTTTTTGTCCTGAGTTCTCCTCATGGTATTTTACTTACTTATACGTATATTTCCCTAAACCTTTGTTGATTATAAAGCAAAGAGAAGAGAATAACTGTGTGGCAGAGGTAAAGAGCAAATTAAAAACAAAAAACATACTGTAGTCATCGTGTTGAGACTATAAAGTAGACTGAATTAGCTGATGGACAGGAGATGCTCTTTCTGTAATTTTTTTAACAAATTAAAAAATTTATAAAATATTCTTCAGTATTGACGGTAATACACAACGCATAGATCAGTTAGTTCAAGCTTTACCTTCAGGGACAGTCATTGACCCTAATAGAGAATTCAGATTCCAGGGGTCAGCTAGTCTTGTATCAGCAAGTGTCACATTTCAGACGTGGCTGTGCGTTTCAGCTATTCACGTCTCTTTAAGTTAGTCATATCTTTTATTTATTTATTTATTTATTTTTTTTTTTAAAGATTTTATTTATTCAGCTTTTTCCCCCCAAAGCCCCAGTAGACAGTTGTATGTCATAGGTTCACATCCTTCTAGTTGCTGTATGCGGGACTCGGCCTCGCGTTGGACGGAGAAGTGGTGCCTCCGGGCACTCCCGGGATCCGAACCCGGGCCGCCAGCATCAGAGCGCGCGCACTTAACCGCCAAGCCACAGAGCCGGCCCTATTTATTTATTTTTAATAATTTTATTTATTTATTTTTCCCCCAAAGCCCCAGTAGATAGTTGTATGTCATAGCTGCACATACTTCTAGTTGTATGTGGGAGGCGGCCTCAGCATGGCTGGAGAAGCGATGCGTCGGTGCATGCCCGGGATCTGAAACTGGGCCGCCAGTAGCGGAGCGTGCGCACTTAACCACTAAGCCATGGGGCCGGCCCATAAGCTAGTCATGTCTTGATAAGCACCAGAGGCTTTGCTACTTAGCTTACTGAATATCAGAAATAGCTTTTCACTGGTGAAATGAGTGGTTCATTTAATTAGCATGAATTTACAAATAAGCTCTCATTGGTGAAACTGAAGGCATTCCATATATGTCGATTGGCCAAAACATCAGAGAATATCCTCATACTTAGTGGAAGAAGGTATGACTCGGGCAAGAGAGGATGTCAGGCGTGATGTCCTGACAGTGCTGTGCCAGCTGCTGGTTTAGGAAAACGTCTCCTTGCCTGTTGCCAGCCTTTAGGCACAGGATCCTGCCTCCTTCATATCTGTATCATGTGAAACTTTCATGGAAGGTGTAGCCGGGCATCTATCTGGATAGCAAGCTGCACATCCCCTGATGAAGGGACTCTTGCCTAGAACGCTTCATCATCTTAATACAATGCCACTCAATCTTGGACTTCACTGGCTCCATATAAAACAGGCAACACCAACAGCCAAAGGGATAAATGGTTTCACTTAGGATTGCAGGTTCACCCCAATACAAAGTATGCTATAAGCACTCTATACAACCCCATATAAACTATATATATATGGAAAGTTCAGTTGGTCCTCCAGACTTTCAGCCACACCCCAAGACTGTCACACATTGCAGTGCTGTGATGAAATCTCAAAACCTCTCCTTCACCTCATGGATCCAGTAGCAGAAAATAAGGAAAACACAATTTCTTTCATGGCTTTTTAGTGTCTACAGATGCCATCTCTTCAACCAGACTATCACTTATATTTTTCTACATGCCTCCCGTCCACTCCCCAAAATTGTCTCTCCCTGTTTCCTGAGTCTAGCTCCACTCCACTAGAAGGCCCTCCCTGGTCCTCCCCTCACAGAGTCTCATCAATCACTAAGGTCGGGTTGAAGCCCCAGCTCACCTGGACCACTCCAGAATCAGCACACAGACACGGCACACCTGCACTCCTCGTTTTGACAATAATGTTGTGCTGTCTGGAAGGGTGGAGGCTTAACACTTTCCTGAGTGTATCTCATCTTCCCTCAAGTGCAATGAAAGCCTCCTCAGCACGAGAAGTGTGCACACTTATCCTGTCAATCCCACCACTCTTGACAATGTCATGATGACTACATAACAGCCACTTAATGTCTATTGAATGAACACGCTTGTCAGGTAGAAAAATAAAGGAGATGGCTTGTCAATATGAGCAGCAGCTGTAGCTGGTAATCTCATTTTCCTCATTTGCTTAACAAGGTACCAAAAGATACCCACAAACTTTGTGGGTTTCATTTGAAAAATCAAGGTAGCAAGTTATCAGTTACATCGAAACCTAACGGCAATTACAGAAGATAAAAAATACAGAGTAGACAAAAATCCTAGGGTATCATCAGTACTGGCGCCATGACAGATGTCCTAACTATACAAGGCCTCAGCGTTCTCATCAGGAAATCAGGAATGATACCCGCCCTGGCCCTGTTCATAGGGCTGGTGTGAGGCAGGAGTAAACACTATGCGGAAAGAGCTAAGACAATGACAGCTGTTATTCAGAAATAACAAACCAGGGGTACCACTCGTTTTGACATTTTAAAAATCTATGTTTAGTTAGAATAATCACACATTATTTCCTGTGTTTAAAAAATCCTCTTCAGGGCCGGCCCCGTGGCTTAGCGGTTAAGTGCACGCGCTCCGCTACTGGCAGCCCGGGTTTGGATCCCGGGCACGCACCGACGCACCGCTTCTCCGGCCATGCTGAGGTCGCATCCCACATACAGCAACTAGAAGGATGTGCAACTATGACATACAACTATCTACTGGGGCTTTGTGGGAAAAAAAAGGAGGAGGATTGGCAATAGATGTTAGCTCAGAGCCGGTCTTCCTCAGCAAAAAGAGGAGGATTAGCATGGATGTTAGAACTCAGGGCTGATCTTCCTCACAAAAAAAAAAAAATTAAAAAATTCTCTTCAGAAGAATTCAAAGTCATCACCATATGTCCACATCAAGGTCTCTCCAGAACCAGTGCTGAATCTTTGCTTTGTTGTGAGAAGCTAGTTGAGCAAACTTGAGTCTCCAGAGCTTTCTTGGCATTGGTGCTGATTGTCGCTAAGTTTTGCATTCAATTAATAACTTTGCTGTGGGATTTCCTCGACCATTGAGGCATGTCTTTTTCTCTGCTGTATTTCTGTTTAGCATTTCAGAAATGCAGTTATTTTCCAAGTAGGGTTATAAGCTCCTTGCCTCCAGGCACCATATGGTATAAAGTCTGTTTTCCCCAGGATATTACATATTCTTTATACTTAACAGACACATAATAAGTACTAAGGAACTGATAAATAAATGGCAAGCAATAGGATATATTGGAGCACATGAGGAAGCCATTTGGGGTAAAATTAATTTGGCTGAAGTTTGTTTTACCAAAAGGGCCTGTCTCCTGCATTGTGTATCTGCTTTCCCATGTCCCAAAGAGAAGAGTAAATGCCTGTAAGATAAGGATGCAACTTCCCCCTCATTGGCATTACCTTAAGGATGAGCATTTCTCCCTAAGCTAGGATTTGGTTGCTGCAGCCATCCTATGACCACCCAGTTCGAGACAACAGACCCGACACCAGCCAAGCCCATCGAGACAGCAGACCTGCTCCCTGCTGTGTCCATCAATAGCTATTCTGGCTAGGCAATCTGACAGGGTGATCTTGTCGCTATAGTAAAAGGGACATTACAATCCTATGTGATACATGCTCTTTGATGGTATAACACCCCACTTCCTTGGTGCTCTTCCCTCCTTATGGAAGGAAGCCCCAGGGCCATGGTTCTCAAAAGTTGGCTCATAATAAACTCACTCCAATTTTGATTTATAGATTGATTATGGATTATTGACGTAGACATTTGTTGGTGTAGTCATGGCAGGATTTCAGAGAAACCCACCAGAGACCACCTGGAATCTATACTGAACTGGCATTGGGTACTAATAGGGGCCCATTGTGCCCCCCAGATCACTGCATTCTTCAGGTGATCCCGGTGAGTTCTCCTGAAACCCGGACCTCCTTATTGTAAGTCAACGGTTCAGAGTTTATTTGAGCTGTTTTCAAGGCTTAAGGCTAGGTGTCTTAAGGGGGTACTGGTACATTCCCTAGGTAAGAGGAACCTAGGGGGGAATTCCTAGGAAACAGAAACCCAGGGGGTATTTCCTAGACCAGAGGAGCCTAGGGGGCACTTTTGGAGTGAATGGGGCAGGCTGACCTTTTTAATTTGGCTTAAAATTGGAAAGAATTGTGTTTATAAGGTCTGAACAAAACTGCTTGATAGAGAAATGAGAGACTGAATCTGTTCAGCTCCAACAAAAGGGACATTGCTCCTCCTGGCCTTTTGGGCATTCTCAGACCTGAAGCTGTAAAACTGCTAGAAGAAAACATAGGGAAGAGGCTCCTCGACATTGGTCTTGGCAATGATTTTGTGGATATCCCACCAAAACCACAAACAACAAAAGAAAAAATCAACAAATGGGACTACATCAAACTTAAAAGCTTCTGCGCAGCAAAAGAAACAACCAACAAAATCAAAAGGCTGGGAGAAAAATTTTACAAACCACGTATCAGATAAGGGGTTAAATATCCAAAATTTATAAAAAACTTATACAACCCATAAGAATATTTATAAAGAACTCATACAACCCAATAACATAAAAGCAATCCAATTGAAAAATGGGCAAAAGACTAAGTAGACGTTTGTCCAAAGAACACATCCAAATAGCCAACACATGCATGAGAAGGAGATCAACGTCACTAATCATCAGGGAAATGCAAATCAAAACCACATAGAGCTATCATCTCACTCGTGTAAGGATGGTGATCATCAAAGAGACAAGGGATAATAAGTGTTGGCAAGGATATGAAGAAAAGGGAACACTTGTGCGCTGTTCATGGGAATTTAAATTGGTGTGGCCACTGTGGAAAAGACAGTGGAGGTTCCTGAAAAAATTAAAAATAGATACACTTCAGTGTATTTATTCGAAGAAAATGAAAACACTAACTTGAAAAGATATATGCACCCCTGTGATTATTACAGCATTATTTGTATAGCTAAGATATGGAAACAACCTAAATGTCCATCAATAGATGAGTGGATAAAGAAAATGTAGTATGGGCCAGCCTGGTGGCGTAGTGGTAAAGTGCATGTGCTCCGCTGTGGTAGCCCGGGGTTTGGATCCTGGGCGTGCACTGCCTCACCGCTTGTCAGGCCATGTTGTGATGGAGTCCCATATAAAGTGGAGGAAGATGGGCACGGATGTTAGCCCAGCGCCAGTCTTCCTCAGCAAAAAGAGGAGGATTGGCACATGTTAGCACAGGTCTGATCTTCCTCACAAAAAAAAAGGAAAGAAAATGTGGTATATATTTACAATGGAATATTATTCAGCGATAAAAAAGAAGAAATCTTGCCATTTGTGATGTCATGGATGGACCTTGAGGTCATTATTCTAAGTGAAATAACTGAGGCAGAGAAAGACAAATACCATTTGATCTCAGTTATACATACAATCTATCTCTGCAGTTTCTCACCAAACTGCCACTGGCAGGCCGAGTTGAGTACCGGTTTTCTTTTTTGTGTGTGTGAGGGAAATCAGCCCTGAGCTAACATCCGTGCTAATCCTCCTCTTTTTGCTGAGGAAGACCGGCTCTGAGCTAACATCTATTGCCAATCCTCCTCCTTTTTTTCTTCCCCAAAGCCCCCAGTAGATAGTTGTATGTCATAGTTGCACATGCTTCTAGTTGCTGTATGTGGGACGCGGCCTCAGCATGGCCAGAGAAGCGGTGGGTCGGTGTCCGCCCGAGATATGAACCTGGGCCACAAGTAGCAGAGCGTGTGCACTTAACCACTAAGCCACTGGGCCGGCCCCAACATCTGTCTCTTCTTTATATGTGTGTGTCTACATGTATGTTATATGTGCACTGTATTTTACCTCTGGAGGGTATGGTCAAAATTAAGAGCTCTATTCAATTAACTTGAAGTAAGTGCTTAGAAAAGTTATTTCTAAATCCAAATGTTTTTCCAGTTAACGTGATATGAAATAATATTTGGTAAATAAAAGCTTATTTAAGCTTGTTAGTTTTCAGCATTGGATATAACATAGACATACAGACTTTCTTCATCAGATAGAAAATCCTGATGAAGAACAAATTGATGAACTCACACTTCTCAATTTCAAGATTAATTACAAAGTCAAGAGACTGTGATATTTTACAATAATACAATAATCAAGAGACCGTGATATTTTAAAATGAATATACAGAGAGGTAAATGAAAAAACATGGAAAGTCCACACACAGACCTCTGCAAGTACAGACAACTTGATCTTGGTCATGACAATAAATGCACTCCAACATAAAAAATAATAGTCTTTTAGTCCTTAGTCTTTTAGTCTCTAGTAATCATCAACCATGGTGATGATACAAAAGGACGACCCTATGGAAATAAATGAACAAAGACACAAACTTTGCACCTTACACACAAATTTACTCAAAATCACTCATCAACTTAAATATAAAATGCAAAACTATAAAAATCATACTGGGAAACAAGAGAAAATCTTCATGATTTATAGTTTGATGATTTGTTTTCATATACAACACAAAAAGCACAATCGATGAAGAAAACAATTGATCATGTGGACTTGGTTAAATTTAAACTCTCCAATCTGGGAAAGACAGCATTCACAGAGTGGAAATACAACTCCTGACTAAGATAATACATTTGTAAAACACATATCTTCAGAAAGACTTGCATGCAAAATATTCAAAGAACCAGTCAAACGCTGCAACAAGAAAACAAACTCCACAAATTAAAATAAATAGACCAAAATATGAATAGACAAGTTACCAAAAATATATATATACATGGGAAATAAGCAAATATAAATTTCTCAACAACAAGAAATTATTGGAAAATAAAATCCATTGTGCATCAAGAAAAAGCAAACTAAAACACCAATGAGATATTCTACTCTTCTAGTAGAATAGCTAAAAACCAAAAACTGACAATACCAATTACTGGTGAGGATGTGGGACAATAGGAAATCTCATTCATTGCTCATGGGAATACACACAGTATAACCTCTTAAGAAGACATCTTGCTAATTCTTGTGAAGCTAAGTATAGTGTCACTATATGGTTCACCAATTGTGCACCAGTGTATATCTCCAACTACCATGAAAATATACATCCACACACAGACCCCTAAGAACATCTAAAAAGCAATTTTATTCACAATGGCCAAAACCTAGAAGGAACCATGATATCCTTTAACAGGTGAATGACACCCAAGTGTGGGACACTGGGTGAAGATACTTGAGGCACACATGGGCTACAGGCACAGGGTAAGGGAACACACAAGTTCGGACAGGGGCTAGAGGAATAGTAAATGAAAACACTGGTTGTCTAGATGGGCTGGAGGCACAGAGAACGTACACAAACACGAGCTGGCGTGGGCTGAAGCATAGCGGACAGGCACACTCAGGGATGGAAAGGGATGCAGACACAAGGAGAGAGACATGTGAGGTCTGGTATAAAATGTGGGCACAGGAGATAGAGACACTCGAGGAAAGATACGCGCTGCAAGTACGTGAGAGAATGACATTAGTTGTCTGACATGGGTTTTAGAGAGATGGGATGGAGACACATATGGGTTGGCATGGGCTACAGGAACAAGGAATGGAGACTTTTGAGAGGTGGTATGGACAGAGGGGAGAGAAAAACTTGACAACACAAAAGGTCAGACATGGGCTGCAATCATATGAGATGGTGACACTGGACAGAAGATATGAGCTTCAGGTAGAGGGATGGAGACACACGAAGGCTGACATCGTTGCAGGCTCATGGGCTGGAGATCCTATGGGGCAGACATGGCTTGCAGCACAGAGTTTAGAAATACACTAGGGAAGACAAGAGATACCAGCTACATCTGTGCTTAGAAGGCAATGGTGTGTAGCCTTAAATGAATGTATGAGTATGGAAGAAAGACAGGAAATCCACAATCTCAGCTTCTGTCTCAAGAATTAAAAGAGAATAACACTGGAAAAAATACAGAATGGAAACAATAATAAAGATAAGAATCAATGAAATAGAAAAATACTAAAGAAACAAAGGCTAAAAGTTATTTTTAAAATAATAATAAAGTTAATAAACCACTAGCAAAACTGATTAAGGAAAAAAAAAGAAATGAAACACAGATGACCAGTATCAGAAATCAAATAAGAAGTATTCTCTACAGAATGCTTAGATCTTAACGAGATACACCATTTTGTGAAATACTTAGGACTGTGAATTAGACAACAAAGGTCAAAATTCACTTTATAAAAAACCAATATACTGAAACTGACACAAAAAATAGCACTAAATAGGAAAACTCACATATCTACTAAATAAATTAAATTGTTAAAACGTCAAGCCAACTAAACAACAAACACTTTCCACAAGCAAAACTCTAGGTCTGGGACTATTAACTATTCCAGACAATAGAGGGAGGAAGGAAGGAAAGGTTCAGATCTAGATTAGACTGAACACAAAACTAATAGAGATTTTATTCACGTTGAATACAGTACAAAGATGATTCTTTACCACACAGGACCTCTGAAGTCACCTTTCCACTATACTACCTAATAAAATGACCTAGAGAAGAACTGGAGAAATAAAGCACAAAACGTATTAAATATTTTTAACACAGTAAAGAAACTTAGGTTATCTAAACTGAAGAGGAAAATGTTAATAGGTGACAATTACCATCTTCAATGTATGATTAAGTCCAGAGAAGGCTAAATTTAAAAAGTGGATATAAAGTGAAAATTATTTAAATAACACAAAGAAAAATTTTATTATATGGCAACATAATATAGCAGACAATCAACCAATCAACAAGAAAACAATTAATGTAGATCATTGATTAGAGATATTAATAATCAACAGAACTGGTTTCTGGAGGTTGTGGAGTCTTTGTCCCTGGAAACTTCTCAGAAACAAACATTAAGCCATTTGTCCTAGATAGACTTTAGACCTTCTCTTGCTGGGGCTCAAGACCCATTCAAGTTTCTTCTGTAATTTTAATCTACTGCTAAATTAAATGAGAGAAGGCATGGTGAGGTCAAATATGAGTGTGCTCTGGGGAGTTCCTTAGAGGAGTGGTAGAGAAACAGTAAACACACCTGGGATGCCGTAGGGTTCTGAGAAGCAGAGCAATCAAACTATGTATAGGGCTTGAGACATATTAGGACCTCAGTAAATAACCATTGTTATCAGTAATAATTCATTTCCAATAGTGTAGATAAAGTTTGCCCTTCTGTCAAAAAAACTTACTCAAAATCAAAACAGCATGGTACTTGTACAAAAACAGACACACAGATCAATGGAACAGAATTGAAAACCCAGAAATAAAACCACACATATATGGACAGCTAATTTTCGACAAAGGTGCTAAGAACATACAATGGAGAAAGGAAAGTCTCTTCAATAAATGGTGTTGGGAAAACTGGACAGCCACATGCAAAAGAATGAAAGTGGACCATCTACTATTGCCATTAACAAAAATTAACTCAAAATGGATCAAAGACCTGAAGGTGAGACCCGAAACTATAAAACTCATAGAAGAAAATATAGGCAACACACTATTTGACATTGGTTATAAAGGAATCTTTTCGGATGACATGCCTACCCAGACTAGGGAAACTAAAGAAAAAATAAACAAGTGGGACTTTATCAGATTAAAGAGCTTCTATAAGACAAACGAAACCAGAATCAAGATGAACAGACAAACCACCAGCTGGGAGGGAATATTTGCAAAACATACATCTGACAAGGGATTGATCTCAATAATATAGAAAGAACTGACACAACTGAACAACAGAGAAACAAACAACTCAATCAAAAAATGGGCAGAGGAAATGAACAGACACTTCTCCAAAGAAGATATACAGATGGCCAATAGGCACATGAAAAGATGTTCAACATCACTAATCATCAGAGAAATGCAAATCAAAACAACACTAAGATACCACCTCACGCCCGGTAGAATGTCTATAATCACCAAGACAAAAAACAAGTGTTGGAGAGGATGTGGAGAAACAGGAACTCTCATACACAGCTGGTGGGAATGCAAACTGGTGCAGCCTCTATGGAAAACGGTATGGAGACTCCTCAAAGACTTAAAAATAGGGCCGGCCCCGTGGCTTAGCGGTTAAGTGCGCGCGCTCTGATGCTGGCGGCCCGGGTTCGGATCCCGGGGGCGCCCCGAGGCACCACTTCTCCATCCAGCGCGAGGCCGAGTCCCACGTACAGCAACTAGAAGGATGTGAACCTATGACGTACAACTATCTACTGGGACTTTGGGGGGAAGAACTGAATAAATAAAAATCTTTAAAAAGACTTAAAAATAGAGATGCCCTATGACTCAGCCATCCCACTACTGGGAATCTATCCAACAAACCTGAAATCAACAATCCAAAGAGGCTTATACACCCCTATGTTCATTGCAGCATTATTCACCATAGCCAAGAAGTGGAAGCAACCTATGTGTCCCTCGACTGACGATTGGACTAAGAAAATGTGGTATATATATACAATGGAATACTACTCAGCCATAAAAAAAAGACAAAATCGTCCCATTTGCAACAACATGGATGGGCCTGGAGCGTATTATGTTAAGTGAAATAAGCCAGAAAGAGAAAGACAAACACTGTATGATCTCACTCATATGTGGAATATAAACCAACACGTGGACAGAGAAAACTGGACTGTGGTTACCAGGGGCAGTGGGGGTGGGGAGTGGGCACAAGGGGTGAAGGGAGTCATATATATGGTGATGGACAAACAAAAATGCACAACCCAAAATTTCACAATGTTAAAAACCATTAAAACATCAATAAAAAAAATAAATTAAAAAAAAAGAAAAAATCTTACTCAAAAATGCCTTAATTGACTGAAGATTAAATAATCAAAGCTGGCTTTGTTTTTAATATTCTTTCCTAGCCAGGTAGGGGTCGACGGAAGCAAGCAAAGGAATTGGGTGACACTTAGGAGAGTCACAAACCCTGAACTCAGAGTAATGTTTGCTTTAGCCCCTGAAAATTCAGGAGCCTCTAGATCCAAATGCCAACACATTCAAGTTGTTGGTGAATCTTGATTAAGCTTTTGATAGTTCTGGCTGTCTGCTCAAGCAAAGCATCCTTTGAAACCTAGGGCTTCTAAGCCGGTGGTTCTCAAGTGTGGCTGGTCAGCAGCATCACTTGGAAATGGTCAGAGACGTAAATTCTTGGGTCCCCCCATCCTATTAGATCACAAATTCTTGGATGGGCTCAGCATTCTGTGTTGTAGGGGACCTCCACACAGTTCTAATGCACACTGGAGTTCGAGAACCCCTGTCTTAGGAGAAGCCAGTCCTAGGTACAACATAGGGTTAGCAAGGATTCCTCTCTCACGAGGGCTTCTCCTGAGGCCCCATGGACAAAATAAGGATTCCCCTTTATGGCCATAGGAAGAACTATCGGCTCAACTCCAGGCAGCTTTCTTCAGGAATTTTTCCAATATGACCAGGACCTCTGAAATTTGGATTCAAAAAAGAAAAATATAGGGCCGGCTCCGTGGCTTAGCGGTTAGGTGCGCGCGCTCTGATGCTGGCGGCCCGGGTTCGGATCCCGGGCACGCCCCAAGGCACCACTTCTCCGTCCAACCCGGGGCCGAGTCCCACGTACAGCAACTAGAAGGATGTGAACCTACGACATACAACTATCTACTGGGGCTTTGGGGGGAAAAAATGAATAAATAAAATCTTAAAAAAAAAAAGAAAAATATATAAAAAATTGGTTCAACGTTCAAGAAATTTTCCTGCTTCAGATTGAGGGTGGAGAAGTAGCTGAAATAGAGAAATTTTTCCCAGAACACTGATCTATCATTTCTTGATGGAAACCACTGAGTTCCTTCAGTGGAACTAAACAGTGACCAGGAAGGTTATGGTTAGTCTGATGTGTTAGAGGAGAAAGAAGCACAAAGATAAACAAACAAACAAACAGGAGAGAGGGAGAGTAAGGAAGGGAGATAGACACAGCGACCATCAGTCAGAGGTAGTGAGAGGCGGGGGAAAGGAATAGAAGATGCAGAGGGAGAGAAGCAGGTGCCGCTCGGTAGGAAACATACCTGTTGACACTGTGCACGTGTGGCTTTCATAGACAGGTGTAAGGTTTCTAAAAAGCAAAGAAAATAAAAACAAATCCATCCAATTTAGTAATTTGTCCTAAATATTAATTGATCAGGTCTGATCACGCTGATGTCTTCCTTCTCCTTTATTTCATCCATGTCTCAAATTCCATGTCCTGCCCTTGTCTAAGGCTTCAGAAACACACCGCAATTCAAACTGTCA
The DNA here is from genome assembly GCF_057802395.1 of Ceratotherium simum simum. NCBI lineage: Eukaryota > Metazoa > Chordata > Mammalia > Perissodactyla > Rhinocerotidae > Ceratotherium > Ceratotherium simum. Next base: position 335,556 of record NC_141929.1, on the reverse strand, counting down.
CAAGGTGGACTGTTTAAATCATTTCAACTTCTTCCTTGCCCTTCTGCACATAATAGATGCCCTACAGTGTTAGCTCACCTTTCGGTGCCTTTCAAAAAAATTTAAAAAACTTTATTCTTAAAAGTAGAGTTTTAGATTTACAGATAATTGAACAGATAGTACATAGAGCTCCATACACCCCCCACACTGCCCCTCCTCTCTCTCCCAAGCCCCATCTCCCCTATTATTAACACCTTGCATTAGTGTGATACGTTTGTTATAATGAATGAACAATATTGAAACGTTGTTATGAACTACAGTCCCTAGTTTAAGGGTCACTCTTTCCGTTGTACAGTTCCATGGGTTTTGACACACATATAGTGACATGTAGCCACCATTATGTACAGAACAGTCTCACTACCCTAAAAATCCTCTGAGCATCAGATTAGCTCTTAATGGCTTGTTAAAATATTAACAATTGTCAGAATAACTTAAATTTTTACGAGGAAAAATGTTCCACAGGTGCTAACTTTTGTTAGTCTCACTATTAGAAAAAATGAAAAAAATGAATCCCCATATAAATAGCATAAATCATAGAATTTTAAAGATAAAAAGGATCTTGAAGATCAGGAAATCCCATTTTCTTCAAGACCCTGCCCTCAGTCTCTCAGCTGTCTGTGTCATTTATCTGCCGACTCCGCTGAGGAGAAAGAAAGAAATTGATAAAGAAAAACAAAGCCAAAAACAAATTTTGGTTCTAAGCAGTCCTCTTGAGCCCAATTTAGTCAAGCATGGATTTGTTTTTATTGCCTATTTGCATCAGGAACATAATTACTAACTAGAACCTAATTTGAGAATATTCATTATGAATGAAAGATGTCATATCTAAGAACAGAATGGAACTCACTGAGGTTTTACTCTTGGGACATTTGTAGGATTAAGTCAGGACACACTGTGAGAGTGATAAATAAGTTCTCTATATTTTTCTTCTCCAAGACCATGGATTTCAGCCACACTTTATACCCATGTACTTTGCAATAATGAAAAACAATTAAACAATGACCTTGAATATTTTGCCCTCAGATTCATTAGTCTTTAAAATATAAATTGAGCAATTTAAATCTAGATGAGTGAAAGACTATGGAGATTTCTAGAATGTCATGTTAGGTCCTTTAGAAGTGAAGAATTGACCTTATAAAGCATTTCTATTCCTTCTTATACCTTGACAATAGTGCTACTGTGACTCTGTTTTGAAGTGGATAATGGCGGGCTTTACTTCAATTTCCACCTTTTTTTTTTTAAGTACGTTTACTCAGTATTTCTCAGTCTCTTGAAAACTTTTATCATTAAGCTCAATCTTCATTTAAATCACCAGACCTATTTGATGAAGGCGACATGAACATTTACTTGCAAACTCCTCAGAAAATTACTAATTTAACTTTTACTTTGGACGATCCATTGTAGACCTCAAACTGGATTTCCCAGGCCCCTCAAAATGGCTCATAACTATGTGTTTGTACATTTATCTGGGAAGATATTATCTAAGGGTAATTGTTCTTCCCAAATGCTTTCTTTACCTCAAACAACAATACTTCCAAACTTTTAATTTGTACATTTATCTGGGAAGATATTATCTAAGGGTAATTGTTCTTCCCAAATGCTTTCTTTACCTCAAACAACAATACTTCCAAACTTTTAATGAAAATGTGGCCAGTTTGGTGAAAACCAAGTGACTTGTTTGTTTTAGCATGCCAATGAGATTAAGAAAATAAGTATTTTAATTATCCTTATTGGTTTTAAAAATCAGAAATGAAAACAAACTTCTTTGTCCAAAGACATTTCTGCAAGTGAAATCATCTGAAAAACTGACAGCTAGCCTCCCGTTTTAACCACTCAACCATAAGAAATGTAATATGGTGGGCAAACACTTGAGCGTTGTCACCTGCACGAGTCCCCAGCGCTGTTTCCCCATCAGGGCCACAGATCACGGGTAGGAGCCAGCAGAGGGGAGACAGCTGTGCCCTCAGCATCCTTGCTTCCTGGATCAGAACTCGGTCCCAGCTGCTCGCTGTCTAGTCTTCCGGGGAAGCAGAGAATTCTTCTGGGGACATGACACACACCGGGTGTTAAGGATGTCATCATTCTTTTTAAAACAAATGTTAGATCGTGTGACATGCTTCTCAGGACAGGAGAAGCCACCTCAAGAGAAGGCAGATCTTCTCCAGGAGCTGACGGTCATCCAGGGAGAGCAGAGTCAAGGGCTGCAGAGCGCCAGCCCGCTCTGCTCTCCGTCTCAGGGACACCGTGGTCCCCATCCCCCTACCCCTCCTGGCGCCCCCCCAGCGGTTCCCATTGTATCCTTGGAGGCCCGCGCATGCGCAGAACCGGGGCTGGGAGCAGCAGAGGGGCCGGCGAGCTGGAGAGCCCTGGGCCGCACACTGGAGGCGGAGGGTCTGGTGCGGAGGTGGCAGCCACACTGGTTTGTGTAGGGGCTTTGGCGGGATCCTTCCTCCAAGACTTTCAGCGCTGGGGAGCTCTCCTTTCTGCAGTGTGGAGGAGCGCTGGGCAGGAGGCGGCGCGGAGGTAGGCGGTAGGCCGTGGGCGGCGGGCACAGCGTAGAGATCTCCGCGCAGAAGGCGGGAGCGCGGTGTCCGGGGCGGCAGATGGGGTCGGGGGCCGGGGCTGCTGGCGGGCTGCCCCAGGCGGGGGACCCCAACCTCTGGAGGAGCAGAGGAGCGCCGCCTGGCCCGCCGGTCCCTCTGCCTTGGCGGGGCCCCACCCAGCAGAGGTGCAGGGGGCGGCAGGGAGTCGCCTGCCCTCTGCGCGCATCCTTGAGTTCGCGCCCCCCCCACCTGGTCTAGGCCAGGTCGCGACATCCCCGGGTGAACACTTTCCTTCAGAAGATGGATTGTGGTCTGCGATCCTCTGCCTGACTCAGCTCAGGCTATTGGGCTCCTCATTGCGTTCTTGAAACAAATAAAGGTTCCTACTTCCTTGGGACCACTTTTATAGAAAAGCCTGATCCCATTAATGGTTTCTGATAATTGACTCTATATTTGCAAGGCGAACTTTGAAGCCTGTGAATTGTTGTAAACTGCATTTAATGAAAGGAATTTTAACAATCTTTGGTACAAATTATGTAACTTCCTAATAATAACTCACCTTCTGTTAACATAGATTGATGACTGATCAATTGATGATTGATATAATGTGTACGGAATTTTAGTTTCAGTCGAAAAAATTTTCTTGGCAGTTGGTGCTAAAATTAAAATCCGATAAGGAGGAGGTTTTTTTTTTTTTTTTAAAGATTTTATTTATTCATTTTTTTCCCCCCAAAGCCCCAGCAGATAGTTGTATGTCATAGGTTCACATCCTTCTAGTTGCTGTACGTGGGACTCGGCCTCGTGCTGGACGGAGAAGTGGTGCCTTGGGGCGCGCCCGGGATCCGAACCCGGGCCGCCAGCATTAGAGCGCGCGCACTTAACCGCTAAGCCACGGAGCCGGCCCAAGGAGGAGGTTTTTAGAAGCAGTATGTAGTGTGTGTTTTGTCTCCGTACTCAGAATTGTAAGAATTTAGATTTGGAAAGCCCATAGAAAAAGAACTTTGAAATTTTGATTTGACTGTCAAGGTGAAAGGTCCAAAGGCCAAATATGGTAGGATTTCATTTATATGATATTCTAGAAAAGACAAACCATAGGAAAAGACAACAGATCATTAGTTGTCATTAAAGATTTAGTTAATCATTTAGTTTAATAGTTTAATCATTAGTTTTAATATTTCTGATTAAAAATATACATTTTAATGATAGCATCCTAATTATGCTTTTGGATGAGACCAGAAGTTAATAACCTATTAAATTCTGCAGTAGGAACAAATGACATGTTGGTTATTGGTGTCTTTGAAACGTAAGTATTGGCGGTAATGAAATTTTTAAATAAGCTTTTTTGGATTCTGAACTACTGATTTTTTTATTAGATCCTGTTAGACACGGCATATTACAAGTTTCAAAAGGCTCTTTTTTTTTTTTTTTTTAAAGATTTTATTTATTCAGTTTTTTCCCCCCAAAGCCCCAGTAGATAGTTGTATGTCATAGGTTCACATCCTTCTAGTTGCTGTACGTGGGACTCGGCCTCACGTTGGACGGAGAAGTGGTGCCTCGGGGCGCTCCCGGGATCCGAACCCGGGCCGCCAGCATCAGAGCGCGCGCACTTAACCGCTAAGCCACGGAGCCGGCCCAAAAGGCTCTTTAAAGTAGCAGACTGAAGCTATTAAATTATAATGTAAGATCTTGATGAAACAGGCAAAAATACAAAAAGCCATTCATCATTTTATCTTTGTTAACATATCAAGTAAATCTTACCATATACGTGAATGACTTTGGGCTAGACAGACCTGAACTTGACAAGATGGACTCATTAGTATGGTGAACTTGTTTTGGAATGTTAAAGTGGGAGAAGATATATGTTTTACCTGAGGGTGACCCAAGTCAATATGGTGGGTTTAGCTGCTTATATGCTCTTTCTGAGTTACGATCTTGATTAAAAAGCTGGTCATAAACATTCCAAGAAATTTGGACCATTCTATGTATCAATATATTAAGATGTCTTATTTCTCTGATAGTTTCTGATTTCAGGGTGTCTGGGAAAAACAGTTTCTCAACATAGGTACTTTGGAATATAATTTTTGATTGTTGACTTATTGAATCATAGAATTGTTGAGTTGGAAATAATATTAGTGATTGTAGAACTTAACCTCTTCATTTTCCAGGAAATGGAAAGTAAGGTTTCTTAAGTCGTCCATAGTCTGACTGCTACTTTAGTGGCAGAGTTGAAACTAAATGTTCAGATGCTTGTCTCCAGATTCCTAGTACAGTGCTCTCTGTGCTACATACTATTAAGTAGACAAACCAATGAGTTACCTTCCCAAATCATATATGTAGCCATCAGGGTTAATTCTTTCCCTTATGCATTTTTTTCCTTTCTTTTTTAAATAACTACTAACCACAATTAATTCATTCCCCTACCATGTTTAAGGACTATCCTTGTATGTGTCTCCTCCAGCACACCTGTGAAGGACTACCTAGAATGGACACCTGCCTGTGAGTGGACTGCTGGGCCAGAGGCTGATGTGCATCTGTAACTTGACGAGCTGCAGCCAAATCATCCTCTGAAGTTTTAACAATTTCCATTCCCGCCAACAATGTCTGAGTCATCCTTGCCTTAGGAATTGTCAGATGGGCATTGTTAGATTTTTAAATTTTTGCCAATCTGATGAGTGAGAAATGATGTATTATTTGTTTTCCTCCTTGTACAACTGTTTTCACAAATGCACAGAGCTGTGCAACTACCAAAATTGAGATACAGAACAGTTCCAGCACCCAGAACTCCTTGAGCTGCTCTTTTGTAGTCAACTCTTCTCCCACCCTTAACCCCTGGTGGTTAATGATCTGTTGTCTTTCCCTATGGTTTGTCTTTTCTAGAATATCCTATAAATGGAATCCTACAGTATTTGGCCTTTTGAGTGTGGTTTCTTTCATGTAGCACAACACATTTATTTGAGTGTTCATCCGTGTTGTTGCCTGTGTCAGCAGTTCTTTCTGTTTTATTGCTGCATGTAGTATCTATTGTATGAATGTACCACGGTTTATCCATCCACCCGTTGAAGGATATTTGAGTTATTTTCAGTTTTGTCTTTTTTGACTATGAATAAAACTGCTATAGATCTTTGCAAACAAGTTTCTGTGAGAACATATCTTCTCTTGGGTAAGCACATAGAATTGGAATTGCTGGTTCATATAGTATGTGTATGTTTAACTTTATTTTAAAAACTGCTTGTGTAGCAAAGTCTTGGCCCACAAAGATGTCCTAATCCCTGGAACCTGGGAATACATTAGTTTACTTGGCAAAGGTGAATTAAATTTGCAGATGGAAGTAAGGTTGCTAATCAACTGACTTTAAAATAGGGAGCTTATCCTGGCTTATCCAGGTGGGCCCAGTGCATCACAAAGGCCCTTAAAGGGGAAAGAGAAGCAGTCGAGTAGAAAAAAGATGCAACAAGGGAAGCAGGGCCAGAGAGATGCCCAGTTCTTGGTTTTGAGGGTGGAGGAGGGGGGCCATAGGCTAAGGAATGTGGTGGTCTCTAGAAGCTTGAAAAGGCTAGGAAATGGATTAAACTGTAGAGTCCCCCAAAAAGAACCTAGCTCTGCCAACACCTTGATTTTAGTCCAAGGAGACCCGTGTCAGACTGTTAACCTACAGAACTGGAAAACAATAAATCTGAGTTGTTTTAAGCCATGAAATTTGTGCTAATTTGTTACAGCAGCATAACAAACTCCACTTGAAAGCTGTTTTCCAAAGAGGCTGAACTACTTTGTGTTCCCACCAGCAATGTAGGAGTGTTCCAGTTACTTTCCATCCTCATTAACACTTGGTATGTTCATCCTCTTTAATTCTAGTCATTCTAATAGGTACATAGCGGTATCTCAATGTGGTTTTTATGTACATTTTTTGCACGATTAATGACGTTGAGCATCTTTTCATGTGCTTATTGGCCATCTGTGTATCTTCTTTGGTGAAGTGTCCAAATCTGTGCCCATTTTAAACTTGGATTTTCTTATTGCCAAGTTTTGAGAGTTCTTTATAGTCCTGTCAGATATGTGATTTGCAAAGGTCTTCTCCCAGTCTGTGGCTTGCCTTCTCCATCCTCTCACCAGTGTCTTTGGAAGGTCTGTGTAATGTAACTCGAGAGGCTCCACATGACATTATTTTCCTTCGTTGAGAAACAGAGTGAGGTTGGAGCACCTGAGTCCAATCAGACGTTGATCAGAGTTGGGGCTGGGTCTCACTTTTAGTAAACCCAGCCCTTCCGCTTTCCCCGGTTCCTGTTTGCTGTGCTCCTCTTCCCTGCACAGGGGTCTGGTTCTCAGTCTGGTAGATCTCTGTCTCCTCAGGTTTGGGAGCCCACAGAAAATTCAGCTACTCCCTTCAGGCATCTCAGTGCAGCTCTGCAGCCTCCTACCTTACATCGCTTCACAATATGGCAAATTCCCTGATGGTCAGACTAGCAGTATATTTGACTTAGGCCACTTCCACCACTTCTGGAGGTTTCACTTTGGTTTGTGGAAGCTTGTGGCCTAGCTCCCCAGATTCCTATGTGGCACCAAAACTTAGCACAGGTGCTGTGAGGAAGAGCAGTTGTGTGTCTGAAAGCCCTCAGGTTTCCTCTGCCACACCAGTCCTGCAGAATCAGTACAAATTTGGCTAGTTTCTCTTTTCTCTAGCAGAGGCTCTGACTGAGCAAGTCAGATCCTCAGCAACCACACAGAATCAGAAAACGCATGCAGGGGAAAGAAAGGTAAAAATCCTTGCTCACATAAAAGAGTTGTTCTTCTTTCTGGAATTTTAGTTGGTTGGTTCTGAAGTTGTCTGATGCTCTAAAAATATAATTTATCTGGCTTTGTCCAGTTTTGCAGCAAGAGTGCTTTCCTGTCCTAGTCTCCTCTAAAACAGAAGTTCCCTTGTCATTAGTTTTTAACTCCATCTGTTATACATTGTCAATATTATTATTGTTTGGTAAAGTCATGCTTTCAATGATTTATTCAGATGTTTACATTTTTTTATCCTCACGATCCATTTTTACCTCTTACCGTTTCTTCTTCTATCAATTTCTTTCTTCTTAAAGTACATTCTTTTGTACTTTTTAAGTTTTTTCCTTGAGGAATATTTGCCCTGGGCTAACATCTGTGCCAATCTTCCTTTATTTTGTATGTGGGTCACCACCATGGCATGGCTCATGAGTGGTGTATGTCCACACCTGGGATCCAAACCCACGAACCCAGGCCTTGGAAGCAGAGTTTGATGAACTTAAACCACTACACCAGGTGGCCAGACCCCTTAAAGTACATTCTTTAGAAGTTCCTTAATGAGCATTTGTTGGTGGTAATACTCTTAGTAAATGTTTGCATAAAAATATCTTTAAGTCACCCTAGTTCTTGAGATATGGTTTGATTGGATGTACACTGAAAGTTATTTTCTCTCTGTACCTTGAATATTTAATCCAACTCTCTCTTGCCTTCCATTGTTAAGAAATGTATCATAGGTCTAAATGTAAGTCTCTGTAAGTGTTCTGTCCCTCTGTGGGGCTTTGAATATCTTCTCTTGTATTTGGTGTTCTTTGGTTTCCCTGGATGAATCTGACACTAGATTTTTTTTTTTTAATTGTGCTTGAGATGTGTTCAGCTGCCTGAATCTAGGATAGAAGTCTTTTATCAATTCTGGAAATTTCTTTTTGTGTGTGTGTGTGTGTGGAAGATCAGCCCTGAGCTAACATCCATGCTAATCCTCCTCTTTTTACTGAGGAAGACTGGCTCTGAGCTAACATCTATTGCCAATCCTCCTTCTTTTTTTTTCCCCCAAAGCTGCAGTAGATAGTTGTATGTCATAGTTGCACATCCTTCTAGTAGGTGTATGTGGGACGCCGCCACAGCATGGCCGGAGAAGCGGTGCATTGGTGCTCGCCCAGGATCCGAACCCGGGCCATCAGCAGCAGAGCGCGTGCACCTAACCACTAAGCCATGGGGCTGGCCCTGGAAATTTCTGTTATTATGTCTGAATATTCCTTTAAATCATATATATATTTATATTATTTGTGAATAGCTTCTGTTGGAATATGAATGTCTTTTGTGTTGTGTCTTAGAGGAGGAGAGTTCAGTAGGGGAAGGTCACTCTGCCGTGATGCTGACGTCACTCTCTTCTATATATTTATATTATATTATATAATACACATACTTATGTTATTTATACACGTTCAATATATATTCATTAACTATATATTAATTCAATATATTATTCAATATAATGACTTATTCAAAAAAATGTACATATCTTATTTCTTTATATGATCCTGTACTTGACCAAACTCAAGCCAGGCTCCATTGAGCCCTCTTCTTGACTAGGCCTCAATCTTGGCCAATTATAACTATGGCCTCTCAGCGCAAGTCATTTCAGCCCCACACACACACACACATTATAGGACTTAAATGCTGACATAGTTTCTAACAGCTCAAATCCACATCCTTAGGATGACCCCTGCCCCCTAAAAGTGCCTGCCTGAGAAAGCTCAAGGCAGCCAAAAGAATTGACTGTTTGTTCTGGCCAACACTCAATCATTGTCCCCTGACATCCCTTTCTTAGGGCATTTACCCAAAAGTGCTGACAACTGTGAATATTTCCTCTGTCCTTTTGAATTGTATAGAGCCATTCATTGAGATGAGGACAGGGTGTCTGTCTCCCAGACTCTGTGAGAGGAGAGAAGTGAAACTTTGATCATTTCCAACCAGCAGACTTGACTGGCCAGATGAAACTGCCCCTTACCAACACTCTGTAACTTTTCCTTCCATGACTCTACTGAGCCCCTGCTCACCCCTCTGCCTGCTCCCTCTTTCTCCTTTTCAAATGCCCAGTCACCTCTGTACAAATCAAATTGAGTTCAGGTCACCCTGTTCCCTTTTCCCTATTGCAGTGGTATTTTACTGATTAAAATCTGTCCTGACCTCTTTAACTAGAGCCTGGCTTTGTGTATACTCTACGTTTAACACACAGATAATCTCATGCATATGCGTATATATGTATATACCAACATAACCATGGGCCCTCCAGGACCAGTTCAACTGACCCCATCTTATCAACAGAGTAGTTAAGAGTTTTCTTTCAGGAACTGAGACCCCTAGTCCAGTTCAGGCCAGTTGAGACCACCAGCTCATCAACTAGGCCTGCGCAAATGCTTGATAAGTGACATTTTTGACATCAAGGAGCTAAAAGCTCCATCCTCAGATCATCGTAACACTGCCAATTTCTGAACACACATCCGATGAAGAGTCACGAAGCTTGACTTTGCTTGTGCAGATCATCAATTACCTCACTTCTCCTTACTTCCAATCATCTACCTCCACATGTCAGACCACCCTGCCCTTCATCCCATAAATTATGCCCCAAGCCCTGGATCAGGGAGACAGATCTGAGACAGACACATGCGCCCTGTCTCCTTGCAGATAAATATCACAAAGTAAAGCTACAATTCTTTCCCCAAAGGCTGATGCCAGAATAATTGGCTTTTTTAATATGCATTGGGAAAGAGAACCCCAATATTGTGCAGTAACATCAATACATATATATACACTTAATGGATGTTTTGTCTTTTTTTTTTCTTTGCTGAGGAGGATTCACCCTGAGCTAACATCTGTGCCAGTCTTCCTCTATTTTGTATGTGACTTGCCACCACAGCCTGGCCACTGATGAGGTCCATGCCCAGGAACTGAACCTGGGCTGCTGAAGTGGAGTTCTCTTAACCACTAGGCCATGGGACCAGCCCATGTCTAATTGTTTTTTTTTTTTTTTAAAGATTTTATTTATTCAGTTTTTCCCCCCAAAGCCCCAGTAGATAGTTGTATGTCATAGGTTCACATCCTTCTAGTTGCTGTACGTGGGACTCGGCCTCACGTTGGACGGAGAAGTGGTGCCTCGGGGCGCGCCCGGGATCCGAACCCGGGCCGCCAGCATCAGAGCACACGCACTTAACCGCTAAGCCACGGAGCCGGCCCCCTAATTGTTTTGAAGATGTTACTAGATATGCAATTGAAGTTTCACTATGATCTCTGGATTTCCTTGCTGCTCCTTTAGTCCTTCACTTCAGTGTATGTGTTTCTTGCTCCATTTTTCATGCTAGAGGAATTCTTCAAATATCAAGTGGTCCTTGGCTACCCATTCATATTTCTGTGATGAGAAGAAAACAGCTGAGTAGGATCTCTGTGGGCCTAATGGGGGCTGTGTCTGTCTGGACTCAGTGTTTCTTCAGGGATCTTGAGTGTTGAACTAGTAACAGGCAAACACTGTTGGTGCCCCTGCTGATCTGTAACAACATACTTATTCTATGCATTCCCACAATGACAGACATCGTCTGAACACATGGAAATGCTGACAACACACCCACACCCACATACACACTATTTGCAAATGACCATCAGCATTCAGACTGTAAACTACACCTGATAATGCACACTGATACTCAGAACATACACACAAACTCACACACATACAGACCACTCACTTTTTCAGAGCTCACAGTGACTTGAACTCTCTAAACACACACAAACATCAACAAAACACACCTTCACATAGATGCCATAATAGCCGTGCACCCTGTGACCATACAGAATTGCTGAACACACACACTGCCACACAACAAGGAACATGGCTGTGCACATGTGGGCTTGATCAGGGGGTTTTTCACACCTCAGCATCAACATGGACACCCCAGGGTGAGAGGGAGAGGCAGAGGGCACAGGGAGAAAATGTTGGGAGCAGTCAGGAGACACTTGCATAAAGCAAATGTGATACCTGAAAAGCTGGTTGCTAAATGACATATGACTCAAAGCTATGAGGAGCCAAGAGGATCTGAAATGGTACAAAGGAGGTGACTGATACAAACCTGTCACAAGATATTTAAATGTAAGGAACAGTGATATTTCAAAAGGCACTGAGGAGAGTGCATCAAAGCTTAGATATAATTCCAAACAATGAATGACGTGGAATTCTGGCCAAGGAACAGCCATTATTGCTGTTAAAATTCCTGTTTAAATGTTTCTTATAAAATTATAGAAATACTCATTGAAAAATGACAAATATTCATTGATTTAAAACATTTAAAACATTTCAGGGTAAAATAACTGCAGGTTCCACTTTTATTGAGTAGCTTTCCTTGGGCAGCTAGAAAAGCAGGACAAAGCACACAGAACAGCTGTGTGAAGGGTCAGAGAACATCCTGTGCAGGTAGGACTTGGGGGTCTATAATCTCTGAGACGAGGGAAGCAGAAGATTGTGAGCACCAGCTCCATGAGGCTTCTCCCCTAAGGCATTTGCTATTTCAACAGTGAGAGACGAGAGTCTAAGCAGAAAGAGGAGGAAAAATGAACTGAGATTTGGTTCCAGCCAAGTCCAGTAACTTCTGCTTCCAGTCAGATGTGGTAAAGGCAGAGCAACAATTAAACGTTGATTTAATAAATACTGTATGTTTGAAAACACCAAAGAGATGTGGAAGCAAACAGGACTAGATGAAATAAAATTTCAAAAAAAGAAGAGCCTTTTAAGGTGAGATTGCCAGACAAGCCCTCACCCAGGGGAATTTGCTGAATCTGGACTCTGATAATCAGACTTGTGTTACCAGAAGACAATAGGAAGTATAATCTGTCATAATTGATCTATGTTAGCTTTTTAATATCACAAGCTTTGGCTTAATTTTTGTTGCCTCGACTAGAAGACTCTGTGAAGGGAAGAACATTGTACCATTTGCCACATGATCTGCAGAACATTCTTCAGTTTGGGCTGTATGACTTCTATAAATATTTGTTAATTTTTGGTTTCATGAACGCTATGGACTAAATGTCTATGTAGCTCAATTTCATATGTTAAAATCCTAATCAACGACATGATAGTATTTGGAAGTGGGGCCGTAAGGAGTTAATTAGGTTAGGTGAGGCCATGCATGTGAAGCCCCAGTGATGGGATTAGTGTCCTTGTAAGGAGATGGAGGGCCAGAACTCTCTCTGCCAGATGAGAGTAGAGCAAGGAGCTGTCCTTCTGCAAAACAGGAAGGGAGCTCTCACCAAAAGCAAATCAGCTGGAATCCAGATCTTGAACATCCTAGTCTTCAGAACTGTGAGGAATGTATTTCTGTTGTTAAAAGTGCCCAGTCTAGGGATGGCCCAGTGGTGCAGTGGCTAAGTGTGTGTGCTCCACTTCAGCAGCCCGAGGGTTTGCAGGTTTGGATTCCGGGTGAGCACTGATGCACTCTTGTCAAGCGATGCTGTAGCGGCGTCCCATATAACAGTAGATTAAGATGGGCACAGATGTTAGCCCAGGGCCAATCTTCCTCAGCAAAAAGAGGAACAAAGTACATGAGTAGAAATTTCCTCAAAGAAGATCTGCAAATAACCAATAAGCATATGAAAAGATGCTCATCATCAGTAATCATTAGGGAAATGCAAATCAGAAACAGTGAGAGACCACCTCACATTCTTCTATCAAAAAAAAAAAAAAGATGGCATCTATCAAAAAAAAAAAGGAAGAAGAAGAAGAAGAAAATGAATAGAACCAGTGTTGGTCAAGATGTGGAGAAGTTGGAACCCTTGTGCACTGTCTTGGGAAGATAAAATATATAGTTGCTGTAGAAATCAGTATAACAATTCCAAAAAAAAATTAAAAATATATAGGACCCAGCAATTCCAATTCTGGGTATATATGCCCCCAAAGAGTTGAAAGCATATTCTTCAAAACATATTTCAACACCCATATTCATAGCATCATTATTCATAATAGCTAAAACATAGAAGCCACCCAAGTATTGTAACCGAGGAGGGGCTCACTGCCCAATGCACCCCTTAAGCCAACCATGAGATACCTGCTGTTGTAGAAGGGAAAAAGCTTTATTACGAGGTTGGCCAGCAGGGAGACAGGAGACAAAGGTTAAATCCTTCTCCCCAATGGGCAGTTGAAAGGGTTCTTTAAGGGCAAAGGAGTGGGTGCGGGAGGTTGGGGGCGGTCCTACACGTTTTGTTCAAGAAGATTTTCATGTTCTGTCATACATCCCACGTTCAAAAGGCAGTGTCCTTAACATGATTGGCAGGGGAGTTCTCGGTCCCCTACATCATCCTCCAGTCACTTGACTCAAACAGCAGTGACGGTTTGAGTCTTGCCAGCCGTCTTGTGGTCTCACTGGTTCAAACCAGTTGAAACTTGCTCAAGGAGGAAAAACGGAGTTTCTGAAAAACAACTCATGGCCCAAGACTAGATCCTTAGTAAATATATGGAACGTGGCTTAAGAAAGTAGTCTCCAGGGGACCGTTGATAAAAGTCTGGTTGGGGCCCCATTTTATTTTGGGCTTGGTTTTGGGCCTGGCTAGGGTATCTGTCCAGGGATGTATGGATATGCAAAATGTGGTATATACATAAAATGGCATATTATTCATCCTTAACAAAGGAAGGAAAGTCTAAGATATGGCACACCATGGATGAACCTTCAGGATATTACTCTAAATGAAATAAGCCAGTTACAAAAATACAACCTTGTGTGATTTCCCTTCTATGAGGTTCCTGAAATCGCTAGATTCAGAGAGACAGAAAGTAGAATGGTGTTTGCCAGGGGCTGGGAGGAGGAGGAATGGGGGGTTATTCATTAACGGGTATAGAGTTTCAGTTTTGTAGGATGAAAAGACTTCTAAAGATGGATCGTGGTGATGATTGCACAGCAATATTAATGTCTTCAATACACTTAAAACATACTTAATGTATCGATGGGGCTGATGACTTGTCCTGGCCGAGCACATGCTTGTGCTGTTGCACATCTTACCCCTCACTGTACAGTTGGGAAACTAGCCCAGAAAGAGGCAAGTACTGGCCCAGACCACAGGAGGTAGTCAGGGTCCCAAAGACTAGACAGAGCTCCAGCTTCCTTGGCCAAGGCTCCGCCCCTTCCCTCAGCTCTCCTTTGGTAATGAGAGGCATTAAGATCTTAGGGGATTGCTGCCCACCCCTCTCCATATGGGGTCATTTTCCTCTCCTCATCATCACATGTGCACAGGCACCCCCACTCACGCTGACTTCTCATGTGGGGGCCATGGAGGTGCAGTCAAGAAAGAGCTGACCCGGAGGAAGTGACAAGAGGCAGGGGGAGAGAGATTGGAGGCAGCTCTCCCAGGGGACCATGGCATTCCTTCTCCTAGATACATGCCTGGGGGCCCAAAGATGGGCAGAGGAATCCCTAAGGTTCCTAGGTTTCTGCCTGTTCCAGACCCATCCCTGGCCAAGCCTGGGGAGCACAGGACTGGGGTCCTGCAGTCCACCTCTGTGGGCACCCAGAACTGTGATGAGTGCATCTCCCCTTGTGTAGGCATTGGGAACAGGAGAGAAGACCTCAGTGAGGGTCCTCCTGTATAAAGTGGAGTGCATCCAGCAGGTGACTCCAAGTGTTCCATGCACTCACAACGTGTCTGTTGGACTAGGTTCTCTGTTGATGACCTACTGTGTTCTGAAATGCTGAGAAAATGCTTTCCACCCACTTGAGATCATTTAGAACTGAGGAGACATGGGGGCTTGGGTGGATGAGAACTGGGGATAAGGAAGAAGATGCCAGAGCACTGGACACCAAGTCTAGAGATGAGGGAGAAGACCAGTTCTTGTTGGACCCTCGGGGTCCTCATCTGGAGACAGGGGGGAGTCATTGTCCTGGTTGAGGTTGGATGCCTCAGGAATGAAGAAGACACCTGGTGGGGGACAGCAAGATGGGAAAGGTAAGCTCCCGAGATTCACCCCACTCTCTCGAAGGCGACAGGTCCTGCTCCTTTACCTCTGGGACCCTGGAGAGCCTCTGCCTTGAGGATATCTGAGGAATGGTTCCCTTCTATTTGGTGGAGTTTTGGTGAGGGCTGCAGTGCTAGTGCTGGCCACCAGGGGGCGGGCAGCCTCTTGTGTCAGTGGTGGCAAGTTAAATTTTGTTTTTATTTTTTTCAGTTGTATTGAGATATACTTGATATACAGCACTATGCAAGTTAACATTGCTGTGTGGTACATTTGAAAGTTGCTAAGAAAGTAGATCCTAAAACTTCTCATCACCAGGAAAAAATCTTTTATTTCTGTTTGGTGAGTGATGTTAACTAAACTTATTTTGGTAACCATTACATAATATATATATACATCAAGTCCTTTCCTTCTGCTGTAAACCTGGAATTTACACGGTGTCCACTGAACTTTACTTGACCTCCTGGAGCAGAGAAGAGTCAAGCAGAGGTCTTTCTGGCTGTCCCCCTGCCTCAGAAACAACTTGTACCTCCTATTACTAGTGTTCATCTCCACAATCAAAGTTGGTCAGAAGCAGGGGGAGGGGTGCAAGATCTCCCCATGTACTCATTCAGCAGCCGTGCAATGAGCACTCACCCTGTGCCAGGTGCCCTGGTGGGCCAAAGTGCTGAATGAAAATGACCAAGTGGTCCCTGTCTGCCAGGAGATCACAGTCCAGAGGGGAAATGGACAAAAGCAAAGACATGAGAAAGAAAAGAGCAAGTGCTGTAGAGAAACACAGCAGGGGGCTGTGAGGAAGGGTTGGGTGTCATTGGGTAGGAGGGTCTGAAAGACCTCACTAGGGTGACATTTGTTGGGACCAGAATGACAAGAGGGAGTCAGCCCTGCACAAGTCTGGGAGCAGTGTGTCAGGGAGATGGCACCACTGGTCCTGAGTCTCACAGGCAGAAGTGAGTTTGGCCAGCGGACGTTAGAAATGTGACCAGTGTGGCTGGAGGGAGCCTGTGAAGAGAGAACAGGAGCTGGGGTGGAAGATAGGGCCAGGGCCTGGTAGGCTGTGTCAGTTACCTTTCCCTCTCTGACTTCATTGCCCCTAACCTTGCATTTCAAAACTACAAATGTTGACTATCTCGCAATTTGTGTGGATCAGCAATCAGGCACGTTTTAGCTGGGTGCCTCTGCCTCAGTGAGTTGAACAGGTTGGTGCTGTGGCCTCAACTGTGGCTTGACGGGGGGGAGGACTAGCCCCCAAGGTCACTCTCAGCTTTCAGGGTTCAGTTTGGACTGAGAGCCTGAGTTCCTTTCTATCTGTTGGCCTGGGCACTCCCGTGCTTCTCTCCTCTATAGGCCTTCACATTGGGCAGCCCCAAAACACTGGTATTTGATTCCTCAGTTACAGAGATTCGACAGAGTGAGAGGGAGAGATGGAACATGAGAGAGGGAGTAAGAGGAAGTGAGAGACTTGTGTAGTTAAAATTTAGACAAGACATCCCATTGCTTTGGCTGTTATTATGTTCAGAAGCCAGTTACTAACCACTTAGTGGTTCCATGGGGATGTGTATACCATGGGTGGGGCTTACTGGGTACCACTGTGGAGGCTGCCCACCTCATAGGCCAAGATGAGGCACTTGGGTCTCATTCTCCATAAAACAGGAAACAATTGAATGGTGTAATGCCACAGGATGGCAGTATCTAAATTTCCATTAGTTTCAACCCCCTCATCATGCTGACCTGAAAATGAGACCAAGTTGGAAGCGACTGTTCCAATATCACATTGCTAGAACCCAGGCCTGTTTTGAGTGGTGTTCTGTGCTACATGTCACCCCTTCTTGTTATTCTTCCATCTCTAATTTTGTGCCTTAAGTACATGTGACACCAGCCCACAGGGGTAATAGATATTATCTCATATACACCGGGTGACATCCCTAGGAAGTATATTCTAGCCTGATTCCCCTGGTGTAGGTTTGGAGACTGGGGAGGACCTGAGAGGCACAGGGACTATCCCAGGATGAAGAACTGGTAAGTTAAAGGAGGTCTGCATTCATCTCTGTCTCCTCAAAGCTAGGACCTGGGTTAGGTTTCTAGGGAGCTGTGGCTAGGGATGTGTAGGCTCCTTGTGTACAGTTCAGGAAGTGACATGAGAGAGGAGGGTGAGCAGCCCAGGCTCTGGGGGCAGCTCTGGAGAAGTCTGATTGAGGTAAGGGGCCCAGGTATAGGAATCTTGAAAAATGACCTCATCTACTTAGTCCTAGGCCTCAACAGATCTTTGACCTCTGGTAACCAGGCACCCACAGCCCCCCATCCAGCTCACTTGACTGGAGACTGTCAAGAGGCAAAAATGTTTTGTTGTTTTATCCCAACTTTTGGAGGATCTGGGCTCAAAAAAGCCCAGAAAGAGAACCTTTTTGATTGTTGCCGGCATTGGCTCAGCCCTCATTCCTGACGCCTCTGGGTGTCTGACAGGAGGCAGTGAAGGGTAACATGGGGCAGCCCAGGAAAGGTTAGTGCAGGCCAGGACACAACTGTGATCCCACCTGATCAACCCCAAAATCCAGGCCCCTCATCGTGTGTTTGTGTGTTATTGTGTGTCTGTGTGGAGTGGGGAAGGCAGGGTATGTGGGGCAGGTCATTCCTGGGCAGGAGCTTGTTGTTAGGTGTCGGAAGCCTGGCGGGTCTGTCACGTTCATTACCAGGTCATGGCTGGCAGCATGAGAAGGTAAGCTCCTCAAGTCGTATGTTATTGAGCCCTAGAGGTTTCATCTCCTTCCCTCCTTGACAAGAGTTCTTTGCCAGGATGCCCTCTGTGCCTGAACTGAGGAGCAGACTTTCTCTTGGGGGTTGGCCCCAGTGGCAGTGTGCAGGCAGCCCCTGATTCCCTCTGGCCCAGCTCCCTGGCAGTCTTTGCAGAACTCCACTCAGGAGGTCATCGAGTAGCTGCCCAATGGTTTCAACTCCACCAACTCACTAGACAAGGGGCAGGTGCATGAGGCCACCCACACCATCCAGTGCTGCTCTGAGATGAGAGCAGGAGCAGAGGGCCTCCACACTCAGGACCTTGAGATGATGGGATTGGACCAGAACTAGGGTGGGACCAGACAGGGGCTGTCTCTTTTTCAAGCTAAGGGGGATGTATATGCAAGTAACCTTGCCTGGTTCAGAGCTGAACTGCCGTGACCCTCTTACCCTTGTCTGGTGTGAGCTTCTGGAGGCCACTGAGGCAGAGCCAGAGGGTAAGGGGGACTGCAGCCTGGGTATTCCTGGAAAGGAAGTGGGATCTTTCCTGTGTTTAGAAGGACACATGGAAAGTCAGCTATGTGAGTGAACCTTTGTCTTTATCTCGCTCCAGCTCCAGCTGCAGAGCTCCAGCCAGCAGCAGAAGCAGAGCAGTGGGCAGTGGTGGAGGTAGAGCTGGCTCCAGCTCCATTGACACCACCCTCTCTAGCGCTGGAGCCAGCATCCCCTCCATCAGCGGCATTGGAGCTGGAGCAAGGGCCAACATCAGCTCCAGCAGGAGTGGGAGCTGCTGAGCTGGAGTCACCTGGACCATCATTTCTAGTGGGAAGTCCATCTCCATTTGTGGCTGTTAAGGAGCGTGAGAAGAAGCCTAACCTCACGGCCTTCTCTCCTAAACTGGTGGTGGAGCAGTTGACGGTGATGGATGTGGTGAGCAGCTGGGCTCTCAGGGCAGTGTGGGGTAGGCCTTCCCTCTGCCATCAGTGCCCCAGACCTCATCCAGACTCCTATGATCTGGGCCCGAATCCTGGCTCCACCCCTTACCAACCATACGACCTGGGCAACTTTCTGAACCCCAAACATTTGCTGTCCACCTGCAGACCGTAGAGGTGGACACTAACAGGACCTGCTGCACAGAGTGGCTGTGCTAGCTCCATGAGGTAGAAGAGACGGAAGGGTGAGCAGGGCCTGGCACATCAGTGGGGGAGGGGAACTCACTGTGTGCAGCCAGGTCTCTGGTGGCCCAACCGTCTGCTCAAGAGGCTCAACAGCCTCAGGACTTATTAGAAACCTGATGTGTACTCCACTACAAGGGAGACAGACAAGGCCCGTGGTTGTAGCTGCCACCGGGGAATGTGCATCAGAATGTGGAGTGGGACCAGAGGGGGGATCAGTGTGTTGGAAGGTGCCCCCTTGGGAGAAGCCGAGCTGAGCCACCGTCTGGAGCTTGGAGTTAGCCAGGATGGGCTGGATGCAAATGCCCCTCTCCCTTCCCTGCCAGTATTGGGTCCTGGTTCATCCTGTGCTGGGTGTCCTCGGTGGACAGAGAAGAAAAGCCAGGGACTCTCACAAGGCTCAGGCCACATCCTGAGCTTCCTGAGCTCCAGCTCTAAATTGTGACCCGTGTGTGGGACTTTGTGGGCTTGGGACACAGAGCTGGGGTGTGGCAATGCTGGGTGACACTCCCCCTGTTCCCCAGGAGCTCTTCCAGAAGGTGGTGCCCTCTCAGTGCCTGGGCTCCACCTGGGGCAAGAGGAACAAGCCCGGCCATGAGCACCTGGCACCCACCGTCCGGGCCACTCTCGACCACTTCAGAAGGGTAGCCAGCCTCGTCATCACCACCTACCTTGGGGACCCGAGCATGATGGCCCAGGACAGGGTGAGGGTGGTGGTGTGCTGGATCCAGGTGGCCCAGGTGTGCTGTGGGAGGCCCAGTGGAGCCCCTCTCTGGAGCCTTAGGAACTGCCTCCACCGTTATCACCTCCCAGGATTGAAGTGTGTGGTCTGAGCCCCTGCAAGTCCCTAGGCCCTTCCTGCCAGGGGCACGTTGAACTTGACTCCAGGTCCCAGTGCGAGGATGCTCACTTCCTACCTGGCTCTCTCCCTGGGTTGAGCTAAAATCCTCCTCCCTGTGAGTGTTACACTTTGGGTCCTAAATGTACCCTTCTGGGACTCCCTGAGCATCTGTCTCATCCAAGAGAGGAGATTTAAATAGAAGGGGACTGGAACTAGAGCAAGCAGGGCTCCAGCGCCCCACCTCACAACTCATTCCCTTCCCTTCCCCAGGAGTGGGAGAGCCTGAAGAACTCCTCGCTCTGCACTGTCATCTCTGCTCTGCAGAAAACATCCATATGCCACCTGAAGAACACATGGAGGAAGTTTCCTGGTGGGTAGGCCTCTCTCCATAGGAGGACCAGGGTGGATGGGGGATTTCCTGTATGTCTGCCATTGGCCCTTCAGTCAGGTGGCAACTCCTGGGAGGCAGCAAATGCTTGGGACAGGGCCTGGGCCTCGGCGGTGGGTCTCTAAGTCTTCCGGTGTCCTTAGTGCACCAATTCTGCTTCAGGACTCGGTTTCCCTAAATACCAGGTACTGGATTGAGCCACATTGGAGATTTTTAAGTGTTTATAGCAACAGAACTCTATGCCCAGTTGAAACTCAAAGTGGTCAAAAGAGAGCTGCTCTGTATAGCTGGGAAATGGATACCCCAGTGACCAACAGGAGAGCCCTCTCCCAGTCCCACGAGACCTTAGCGCTCAGAGGAGCCCAGTGAGAGCACTCATCCAGGAAGTTTGAATCGCCCAGGTTGTCAAAGAAAAGGATTTGCACTTAGACCCCTCACATTATCCCTAAATTTATCCTTCCTTCTTTCCCCTCCCCTCAGGGAGAGCTCTGAAAAACTTAAGGAGCGCTATAGCCAAGACGAGTCCTTGAGCAGAGAACTGATGACCAAGGTAGAGTGGAGGCTGGGGTCTGGAAAGAGAGGAGGGGCGGAGGGGGAGAGGGACTGGGTAGGCTGTGGTTTTGATAGTTTCTCACTTGAACTTTCTCTGAAACCTTCCCGTCTATCTTGTCCAGGTTAACAAGCAGAGGGATCTGTTCTGCCCATGGGCAGGTGGGGTGCCATTTTTGGGCAGGAGGCCTTGGTCATGGGACACAGTGGTGTTGGCTGGGCTGTTCCAGGAGGAGTTGCTGAGCTGGCGCCATCAGCAGGTCTCTGGCTTCCATGCACATCCATCCTGCTGGATGTAGCTTCTTCCAGGCTGTTGGGTGGTTGGGGTGGGTTTAGCCCTCAGCCTAAACCTGTCCTCAGGAAGCCAGGCCCCTGCCGCTCCTTCTATCTTCACCATGTCTCCAAGGGGAGGGCACACTGCCTACCCCAGGGATGGGCACAACAGGGGATTCCCCTGGCCCAGGTGGACAAAAAGGCTGCTCATCCTTGGGTCTGAACGGCTGGACCAGAGACAGATGTGTGTGCATTCTGGGACTCCCCACTGGACCCCTAGAGCAGTCACTCGAGTCAACCACAGGAGTCTCACCTGAGTGCCTGGTTGGCAATGACATAGGTCCCAGGTGGCTTATGAGTAGCGTCTAGGCAACTGATGGATTCTTAGTGGATCCTGCTGAAAGGACGTTAGGAGCTTCATGTAAACGGGGAAGCAAAGCGTCCTGTCACCCCCTTCCCTGTTGATCAGAGGTGGCACCTTGTGGGTCCAGTTCCTGAGTGGATAAAGAAAGAGTTCAGTGCAGGGGAATATCCTGAGTGGTTCTTTGGGGAGGAGAAGGGTTTGGCATTGCCTCAGTCCCAGCCTGGGGGTGAGACACTCCACGGGGACTGCGGCAGGCAGGAGCCACTCAACCAGACTCCCAAGACACCCCATCCTCTCCATCCACGGCTCGGCCCAGGGCCAAGCTTTGAGAGATCAGGGGACAGGACTGTTGTCAGTGGTGGGGCTGGGGGTTAGGCGAGGATGTTGGAACAGGGCCTCTGGCTGAGAGGGGCAAGTGGCCTCTCCTCTGTGGGCCCCTGAGCAACTCACTGCCCCTATTTGGCCTCTGTCTCCCCATCAGGGAAATGGAGGTATGGTGATTGTGTGGTGCAGGCCTCACGGGGGTGAAGAGGTAAGAGAGAGGTAAGGAATGTGGGAGCTTTCTGCCCGCTCCACCTGGAGGGGCGAGGGCAAGAACAATGATGACAGTCATGCGACAGTGAGTCCTCAGGAGAACCTGTGAGGTAGCTGGAGTTCTCACACTTTCCAGATGAGGAAACAGGCTCGGGGAGGCCAGGCCACAAGCCCAAGCTCATACCCAGAGTTAGAGTTGGAGCTGGGCTTGTTCTGGAATCACAAGACCTTGCAGGGTGGAGTGGCATTGGTACCAGTTGACTCGAGTCAGATGTCCAGGGTCGGAGGCCAGTGGTGCTGGGGAGAAATGGGGTGAGGGGAGTATGGCCTCACTGGCACTGTCCTCGACCCTGGCAGGAGGGGCCTTCCACGTTTGCCCCCCGGAGAGCAACCCTCAGAGAGTGCAGGAGAAGCAGCAGCAGCAGCAGCAGCAGGTGAGTGTGCCTGTGGGGGAGGGTCTCTGCGCTCCCAGCTGGAGGCCTCAAATCAAGAGGGAAGGGCCCTTCCTCCTGGTGCCACAGTGTCCGAATCCCCCAGTAGAAGTGACCAGGAGGAGGGCCTGGAAGAGCTGGTACAGGATGGGTTTGTTGTGGGGAGGGCCAGGGACCGCACACCCTGTGATTTGCCAGAAGCCAGCCCTGGGAGGTGAGGAGGAGGAGTGTGGTGTTCTTGGGGTGTGAAGGGAGGAGGAATTGAGGGGAGGCTGCTGAGGGTCCTAGGCTGCTCCCCGTGGGAACCCTTGGGTGGGCCAGGATGCTGAGGACTTTTCAGGGGTGGGTATGCAGTGGGTCGACTTGAGAGCAAAGGCTCATCCCACCTGCACCCCGATGTCACAGAGTGTCATCCCCTATCTTGGCATTTTCCTCAGTGACCTGCTGATGCTGCACCTGGCGCTGGGTGATTATCTTGAAGTGGATGAATCTGAGGACCAGGCAGGGAGGACCAGGATCCTGAGCCTTGGGATGCGAAAGCCCCCGAACTGAGCTCTGAGCTCTCAGCACTTGACACATCTCTCCTGAGAGCCTCCCAGCCGCCCCTGGGAGCTGGGGCATCAGGCCCATCTTAGGGATGAGTGAACAGAGGCTCTGCCTGAAACATCCATTCCGGTTCTCCAGGCTGGGGAAGCTCAGAGCTGCCTGATGGCACAGCTGTGTGAGGTTTTATCTGAGCTGGACTCAGCCTCTCCCTCCCATGCTGCCCATGGAGGGAGAGAGAAGTTGGGACCCCCAAGTCAGGCAACACATAAGTGGCTGAGCAGTCCCCTCTGCCTGAGGCCTCAGCCTCCAAGTCTGTCATCAGAGAGGTTTGTGCTGCCAGGTCCCTCAGCCTCACCTCCATGGCCTCCTTCTCTGGAGCCCAGAGCCCGGCCTAGTTCCAAGTCCTGTTTTCTGTGCATGCCGGGCCACCTCTGGGGACCTGGCAGTCGTGCACCATGAGAAGGGGTGGACATAGGGGGCTAGTCAGGCTAGGGGGCTCTGTCTGATGGACTCTGGCTCT